>NC_060880.1:40828159-41201110 GCF_021901495.1 Neodiprion virginianus
TGCGTACGCCTCTGAGGACGGTGTTCTGACGGAACAGATGGTTATCGATAGGTGCATGGATGCCGTAAGACAGCACAGGCAGAAGGTACGCGCGATATCGAATTTGAAGGTCTTTAGAAATAAACAAGAAAGGCATAGTGACCATTCCAATACTTTATGTTTCAGGTGAAATGGCAGAGCGAACAGGAAAGACAAGAATCCAAATCAATATATTCCTCGGAGAAAGAAATCTCTATGAGTCCGTTAAAGCCGAAAGAAAGTGCGACGACGACCGAGCCGGACACGGTAACTACCGCCTAAACACGCTGTGCAAATGAGAAACATTCGCGTAATTCAAAGGTATCCATGGTTTGTTTTGAGAATAAATCTCAAAGCAACAAGAAACGAACCACGGCTATAATCGACCGAGTACACAGGAGTATTTTGGGTCATTACAAACCTGTACCTGAATGGGGAAGGGAGAGAGAATGTCGTGGTTGATAATTCCCGCAATCAGTTACTATCTGCTCTAACTATTCAGTTATACAAATATTTTTGGAAATAATTTTTGAAATGATACTTAGATGCTATATAAAATTACGAGCCGCTGACTAGAAACTGTCTTTGAAACTGCACATGTTGTAGTAATTGAGAAATATCGTACGGTTTCGATTTTATTTGGTTGTCAGATTAGTCGTAGATTAATACGGTATTCCGTAATGGTAAAAAATCTGGAACCATATAATTCTCCCATAAATTACAAGAAACCGAAAGAAATCCTCGTTTGTAGGATTCTGTTCTAGTCAGATTTATACAATTACATTTCAATGGTACCAGATTATTGCACAGGGATTTACTGTATTCTTCAGGCAAATACAAATGCTTAATACACGTGTACGAATATACCTATAATAGGAATTGTTACTGTAAATATATGTGAGTTACAAGTTATTCCTAAAAAGAGTTGGAAAATACGTTAATCGGAAAAATAGAAATAATGGAACCGAGTGAAGGTAGTTTGTTGATGATGTATACATATATGGCATTAAGTAAACGTTTCAATTGTTTATTTTTCAACGAAATTTCGATAGTACTGCACGCGCTGTTATTGCACATACTTGTTGAGATGTAGCATAGATATACAAGTATAACTAAAAAATGATTAATCGTTTAGGGGCATATTATACTTTATGTTCATTATAGAAAGTTGTAAATTCACAAGATCCATTTCTTTTTGTATTATTACAAAATATAAGCCTGGATTTTTTTTTACACACTATCAATAACAAATCTATCCTTCCAAGTTTTTCTTTTTTTTTTTTTCTTCAACAGCAGCATCGGCACCATGTTTAAAAAAGAGAAGCTCTTTATCAATGAGTAATCCATGCGACCCGACACTCGTCCCAATTGATGATGCTCACAAAATATCATTTACCGATGTTCGGCTGGAAAGTAGATCAAGATAACATTGATTATTCCTTTTAACTTCGAGCAAGCGAGTGCGTACGAAGAATGCAAGTTATAGGCACGTACATCTCTTCCGCCTATCCTGAGCGAATGTTAGGCAAAGTTATACATGATACTAATGATTAATGAGTCCTTCGACTCGATTAATCGACCGACTCGATCATATTTCCTCACAGTCGGTTTTAACATTGATAAATGAATATTTTCACTTGAAATTGAAATATATTTTGAACCAAACTATAAATTATCAGTAAACTTTTCCGCTATTGAGACTAGGTACTGAAATTAACGAAATTTGGTTTTCATATGCATGTTTAAAAAGAATTCGAAATAATCGATTAATCAATTAATTTTTACCGATTCGAGTCGTCTTAGATTATTTTTAGCTGAGTGGCCATCGCTAATTCGCAATCGTAAAGGGCACGCTTGGTTCTCTTGTTACCGATTGCGCAGACCCCCGTAGGAATTGGTCGGCATTGCTTATTAAAATAACATCTCCGGGTCATCGTCTAGAGGAAAGATATTCGTTGTTGAATAATCAGCGTAACGGGAATAAATTAAAATAATAACGGAATGTTTACCAACGCCGAGATAATAATTACCTTAAAAAATTTTGGCTAGCCGGAACCTGTAACGTGCGGCTTGCAATTTTTCGGTTGCTAAAGCATATTCCGCATAAACAGGTATTTCGTAACAATAAGAGACCTGACAGCAGTTTATACTAGTTCTAAGAGTTGTTAAATCAATTCCTATCAATGAAAGTATACACTTGCAATAGTCGAAATTTGATCTTTGAATTTTAATATTAAAATTTGACATTCAACAAATACATTATATTAAATATATATTTATGTATACGTACAATATTTCACTAACTTAACCGTAGAATAACAAGCAGTTGTCATAAATACGTTATACCATGGTGCATGAAGGGTTTGTTAACAATCTATCAACCTAACTGGACTCACATCCCATATCTTTGAATTAATTTGATGAAATTATATGTATACATCGCAAAGCAGTTAATAACGGTAAATTACGTTGGCCATACGTTACACTCACAACAACACTAATTAATACTACGTCGACTAAGTACTTTGTAAAAACGACAACATTACTGCGGTAGTCATTATCTATTCAAATGTATTATATTTTAATCGTGTCTTTCAGTGACTACAGTGAGAGTGAAAACATTCATCAAATATTATGTACCGCTAATTTTTTTTTTTTTTGTTTCTAACATAACCTTCTCTCGAGCACTTGATGCTCGATTTCCACGTTGTTTGGCGTGTATATCGTCAGCGAAACTATAGAAATGATAGTCGATTCATATTTCGAGAATTTTTAGGATATTCACTTCGTCACAAGATTTTTATCACACCCAATGTCCTTCAGCATGATCATTGCAACATCATTAAAACTGCTGCTTATGTACCACAGGAAATTGTTCGGATCTTTAGATGGTCCATTAAAACAGCAAATTCAATCTTGAATATCCTCAACGCGACGACTTCTCGCATGATCCAGCACTTTGAATTGTTGGTAAACAATTATGTGCGACAATTATTTGCATTAGGGGTTGTAATAATACAACGCTCGTTACAGGAAAAAAGAGAAAACTCTTAGACGAATTGCAAATGAAAAATGAATATCATGTAATAAGCCCTGGCGTTTTGTTACAATATATAACTATTCAAACAGTTCTATATGTACATAGATATGTTTATCCGCGAGAAACACCGCTTTTCTTTTCATACCTGTTGTATAGTTTTTTTTTTTTTTACATTTATAACAATATTTCTTAGGTTAATTTTTTCAACCTGCATTTATACACATACGTATCAGCGATGAGTCAAGCAAGAATGAAAGTCTCATTGTGTTTTTTATTTCTTCACAACGGATAGTTGGAAATAAATTCGAACATTCTTGAAACACCGTTATTTGACCGATTCTGATCTTAAGAATGTTACAGTATGAAATTGATTATGCAGTGATTAATTTTTTTCGAAAAGACTTTTCCGAGTTTCTCGACTTTACACGTACTTAACCTTCGGTTTTTTAACACACCGGGCTCAGTTACTCGGTGATTGTCTAAAACAATTTTTAGAGCAAGAGTCTAATTGTAAGCGGCGAACTGTGCGTCAATTGCAACGACAAACACGGACGGATAACAGCGCGAAACTCCCGTCAATTTTGCACTCCGCGACAGTGTCGATTTTTGTGCAAAAAATTTGAACCCCTTAACAGCTTCGCACTATAATATATGCGTGAGTAGCAGGTCGTATGTCGCTCTTCTCATATCAAATAAGTTCATTTCGACACCCAAATGTAGTTCGTTTGAAATTAGACCCTATTTTTGTTTAATAAATCGTCGATATTCATTGTTACAATAAATAATTCCCGATTACTAAGCCTGGTTTTCCATAGTTAATTATGAAAAGTAGAAAATAAGAATGAACCAATTTCAGTGCTTCAGACACAAAAATTTTTATCTTCCAGGAAAAATGAAGCTTGTTAATCGGGAAATTGACGAAAGCTGTAATTTTCTATAACCAAATACACAACACTTCGTGACTTGCAAACGAATTACCGTCAAGGTCTACCAAACTGAACATTTCTGTTCCGGATTCATAGGCGAACCTGTCGGGCAGTTGAAATCCGCGGCAAATTCTTTCATGTTAGATAACGGTCCAAGAACCCTGAACTGTCCCGGACTGTGGAAGCCAGTCGTGATGCGGAGCTTCATTGCTTCCGGTCGGTACTTGCTGCACCAAGTGTTGGCAGCGCTAACCCAGAACATTTGCTCAGGCGTGTACTTAAGACCCGGCAGCTTTGGCTCGGGACCGTTTCTCTTCACCCAATCCTTGTACGCCAGGTACGCTTCTTTGATTCCACCGTTATCGGCAATGTTCTCACCTTGCGTGTTGATCCCGTTCAACTGTGGGGAACGCAGCGATTTACGGCATTTGTGCAAACGCAAAGAATCAATTTTTGAACGGAATATAATCCGGTATAAAATCCGTGGGTTAGAAAGAAACGTGGCCGAAGCTAGCAGCCAAACGTTCCAACGTTCGTTGGAATAAGGTAGTGAAGTCCAAAATCAGTTTTGTGAAATACTTTGAGCGCCCCATACTTTCATATAATTACGAGGATAAGACTGAACTGCATTTTTCTAATTCGAAAAAGTTCAACACGTTCGGCTGCTAACTCTGGCTGGTAGTTTCAGCTCCATTGGAAGGAGCACAAGCAGTACTTACGTTCAGTCCGATAGATTCCACCGTGTAATTTCCGTACTGATAGATGATGCACTCTGCTTTCTCCAAGTACCTTTCCTTCGTTTCCGGCTGCCACCAGTCCACCAGATTTCCCTCCTTGTCGAACTGCCTACCCTGGTCATCAAAGCCATGGGTTATTTCGTGGCCGATAACGAAACCAATTGCACCGTAGTTCATGTACCGCGGGCGATCGTTACTGAAGAATGTTCCCTGCAGGATACCAGCCGGAAATTCTATGGGCGAAAAATCAAAACCATGGGTTCATTGTTTCTCGCTATGGATGACCAAGTGAATGTAATCATATTATGATACTTACGAATACTATTCTCGATCGAAGAATAGAATGCGTTGACAATCGCTGGACGGCCATGGCTGACCCAGTCAGTTTTGTTGACTGGTTTCCTTAGCCTTCCGAAGGAATACTCGGTTCCAAACAGAGTCAAGTTAAGGATGCTACCGATGTAATCATCGGGGTTGAGTTCCAGACCGTCATAGAATTCCTCAAGTTTCTTATCGTCGAGAAGCTCGTCCGGATAAGCGATGTGAGTTGCCATGGACGCAGCTTTTTCCAGAGCAGCCTTTCTGGTTTTCTCGTCCATCCATTCGACCTGAAACATCGAGGAAAATATGTCTTAGAATATCCTGCAGGCAATGAACGGCAGCAGATTCGATCAGAAACTGTGGTCAGATATGAACCAACCTTTTCAAGGATCTTTGTGAACTCCTGCCTAATATCAGCCACCATTTCAACAGCATTCTTCTTTGCGTCTTCCTTAAAGTACTTCCTCACGTAAAGTGCGCCAGTACTGCTTGCCAAGCTGCCTGCAACGATGTCTACGCACTCCTTCCACCTTGCTTCTCTTTCTGTCTTACCACTCAGTGCCGTGGCGTACTCTAACTGTCTCTTCCTGATGTGTTCGTTCAGGTAACTGACGGAAGCTCCCGCGACTCTCCACATTACGTAATTTGCCTGAACTTTTTTTGGGGTATTCTTCACGAGTTCTTCGAAGTCGCTGATGTATGCGGGCACATTCACGATCACGATCTCGCCGTCATCGACGTGTACGCTTCCCGCCAGCAACTTGTCGATGTACGCCGTCCAGTTTACGCCGGGGTACTTCTCTTTCAGCTCTGCTACTGTCATGGGGTTGTAGAGGAGAGTAGCGTTTCGACGTTTCTCGTTAGGCAGTGAAATCTGTAAGCCGTAATATACATTGTGTTATTATCGATCTTATTATACTTCACTCCGAAAAACCTTATTTCTACTTCAGTTCAGTATCGATTTGTACTCACATTTGCCAGCTTGATTTCGAATTCTAGTGACTCGGAGAGTTCCCGCGTTGCCACGTCTTTATCGGCTCCTAGGATCACCGCTATGTCAATCATGTACTCGAAGTAAGCCTTGACTATTTTGTCTTCTGGACCTTTGGATAAATATTCGCGAGATAGACCCAGCGAGGCTTGATCAAACTGTGGATGGTAAAGGAGTTCCAGTTTACTGATGTTACAGTTCCATTTGAGAGATGAAACTCACTCGTCAAGCTCTTATACTCACGTCAATTACACGTTTCGTGCTGTTCTTTAAATCGACGCCGATACTGAAGTCGAGAAAGTAATCCACCGAGTAGCCGACTTTTCGAAACCTGTAAACACTGTCCACCCAATTGAAGTCGTTTTCGTTCCAATTGTTTTGCTCTATTACGGGCCATCCCCCGAGTTGTTTCAGAATTTTCTGAAGTGGTTCCAAACCGGCCTTTTCGATGGCAGCTAAAATGAATTGCTTGTTTAATAAACCGGGAAATGAAAAAGTGACGTACACTGTGACTGGGCTTACTTTTGTTCATGCAAGCCTTGTACAAATTCTTCACAAGCTTGAATGGCTTCGGCTCATCGTCACGAAGCGGTTCTTCTATACTCGCTCTCAACTGTTCCTGAAGTTTATCGCTGATTACGGAGAATGTATTGACGCTAGTTTTGTCGTCAGGGATTATAGTCGAGGCTTCGAATCCTCCACAAGCAAACTCGTAGAAATTATCACAGGGCTCGACCTCTGGGTTCATGTTTTCCAATACTTTGGAAGCTGAAGAATATCATTTAAATCGTGAATCAAATAACCATCGTTGGAAGGCTGACAGGTGCGCACGAAATAACTCACCAGTGTGAACGCATCCCGGTGAGAAGCATATCGCATCTTTGTCCTCATCGTCTCCTTTGGTGAAGATCGATGTCTTTCTAGACGATGGGTCAGATCCCAGGGCCGCTGATGCTGTGAACGGTAGCATCTCTCTGTTAGCGACCACTATTTTTGTTTCAAGTCATGAGGTGCAGGTGCATGAAAGAAATGCAAAGCGTGCGTTAGAGATCGTCTTTTACAATTACAAGAGGTGAATTTGCGTTACTTGACGATCATCGACCTACTGTAATTTGGGTACAAAATACGCACGTCTGCAAAAAAATATTTTTGTTTCAGCTGCACTGAATGTTTTTTGTAAATATTATGTTTTTGAGTGTGCTGAATCTAAGAATGACTTCCATTTCCCTCCATAACGAACAGAATTCTTTCAAAATACAAGGTGTTTGCATAAAAAAATAGTAATAGTTTTGAAAAAACTACCACTTCATTAGATTGAACTAAACAATATTTCTTATAAAATTGAACAGACAATTTCTTTATGGAATGTATTTTCGTGTTTATACTTTTTGCCTAAGAAACCTATTTGTCTTTTCTTTGATACATCTCCGAAAATGCTTCCGCTTTCCACTTTCTGTTTACCTGTTTGTATTTAGTCTTGAGACTCACTCTGATATACATATATTTAATTAAAGTAAGAAATCACTTTTCCTTAGAATTTTTAGAATCAAGAATATCGTACCAGATTTTGAGATAAACGGGACTTTCACCCTGAATAAAACTGCAAACACTAGTTTAAGAAAAAACCTGTCGTGATGGAACTTTTTGAATATTTTTCCCGGTTTCAGTGAGTAAAAATCCTTAAGAAATAGTATAAAAAACTTGTGCAGTTTTTTGATTGCAGTCCTGTGCAAGCCGACCCAAGTAAAACTCTCTACTGCTTATTACTCTCTACGCACGTAAACTGTGTGCTCATTAAATTCGCCATGAAATTTCAACTGCCGAGCATGCAATGGCGAGTAGAATTGCACTTTTTATTACTGTACTATATGCTTAGTTCAGATTGGCCATGATACGATCATATATATCAATAAAGAAATCGGTTTGATCAACAATGTGTATTTTCGATTAAATTACACAACCATTTTCTGGCTGGACTTCAATCGCCTTATTCTTATTGCGTACGTCAGGATCATATTGACTATTGTCACCAATCTTTCGGCAAGCGATAATGAACGGGATGTATTGAATTGCGTCAAGTATTCTCATAAAAAACGGGTCTTGTTACGTTTTAATGATCACACGATGGCATTTGATACCCGGATATCATTTACCGTGCGTAAAATTACGGGTACCACGTTGGGTTGGATCATTACATATCTCCGGAATATAGGAGTGCCCGGTGTTCACTGCAGTTCATTCAGACGCTTTTCCGGTTTTAATGTCATTTCAGAGTGCAACTGTAATTGGGTAACCGCAGCGATTGGTTATGCAACAGGTACGATTACAAAGCCCAAAGTTGTCCAAGGGTATACGAATGACACAGAAATTTAAAAACGTGATTTACCGGGATGAAAATGCAGAGACGACAGGCTACTAAATTTTGGCACTCGGTCAAAACTAAAAGAAAGAAAATAATAGATTGACCAACTTTACTGAACATGGCGTCGAAATGCGGCGGAAAGAAGATTGATTTGTAATTCACATCAACGCCGAGTTTTACTTGACTTTAAGGCCTAACTGTTCTGACCAGTTTTTGCCTCTCAACAAATGACATTTCTTCATATTTAGTAAAGGCAGCGAATCCTTTCTCTGTGTACAAAGGACCTCAAAATTCACGTATCCACTTGAGCACTGCTCGGACCTACCGCGGATGATACTTGGCGTTACGCAAGGAAAGAAGTTAGCAGATATTCGCTACGTGGCATCCATATAATGGTTAATTACAATACGCGCTTTCTCAGGCTGTTTATTACGTGACGATGATAGATAAGTATTGGGTATTAATTCGGTGGTAGGAGTGGTTTTTCTCCGCACGCTACGCCAGAACGAAAGACTTGATGCAACTCTGAGAGGAGGATTCACAGCATTTAGATTGACCAATACGACGGTCCTTATACAATCATCATGCTGTACTTGCTGGTACAAACTATCGGATGTGTGCGGACTCGCAGCACGCTGCTATTAATTCCTGACGCACATGTTGGCCATGCCTCGACATTTCAAGTCAAAGCAACTCCAATGCCCGTTCTAAATTCAAGTAATGGCGGTCGCTTTGCCGTACCAAGAAGAGTTCAGCCCTTGGCTAATATCCAATCCAGGCACAAGAGGATCATGTCTGAACGCGCAAACTTGGCAAGAAGTTCTGCAAATTACTGAACACGCAGCGTGGATCAAAATTCGACTACCGAGTGCGGAACTAGCGACTGAATGCAGGTAGTAGTCTGAGAATTCTAGGCACGACTTAATTGTCAAGGCGATTAAAGCGATTAGTGTATCTATTTTGGTGCGACTACGTGAGCAGTGCTGGGGCTCTTAAGCATCGAGTTTTTGACATGCTGAACCGAATCCAAGTGACGGTCTGTTGCTGGTCTCCTTCGGAGGTGACGCATAAAGGCCGAGACACAGTCCGTCTCGCGACTCACCAGAATTTGACGTCGAGATGTCACAAGGACCTGTAGCGGTGGCAACTACCGCGAGTCCCACGGCCAAAGCCACGCAGAGAAGAACTCCGGTCACGGCCACGATGGTCAGGCCTCGCTCCAACGCCGAGCGCCGTTTCCACCATGTTGGATTTCTGAAAATGAATGAAAATAACACGAAATTTAATCATCAATGAGCTTCGGAAGGTTCGTATAATTTTGCACAGCGTTGCATAGTCATACTTCGATTTGTCGTAATGAACAATATATTTACTTTGCTCGGATTTAATTTAGTGATCCGATCGCAAATCATTTCCAGTATACATTAACAGACAATGCTAAATGGTTTTCTTATTTCAATGAACACAATTGAAAGCATTCGGTTGTGGGTGGAAACATTTTTTCCTTCAGCAAACCTACACTCGATATCGTTCCAACAGGAGTCTGCAGTTACTTTACGATCAGTGTTCATTTCAAGCATTCGAGTAACATAATTTCGTCAACGTATCAACTTAGTTGCGTTGTTGCAAGTAAAACATTGATTTTCTTCGCGCTAACCTTGAGGATGTAAAAGAATATGTCATTTCCAGTGTAGGTATATCAAATCGCATTGTAACGACGCAGGCATAATATGCACGGGGCAGGTCGTTTCATCGAGAATCGCCATTGAAGGGGATGCCGTAAAGGAGTAGGGAACGTTGTCACCCTTATGGTTCGAGGTAAGGCGATGCAAGCCGGCGGGATGCAAATGGAGCCATAAAAAGACATAACAGCTTGTCAGAAGAATCCATGAAGGTACCGTGCAATACGCTTCGTGTATACTGCGTTACCACCTTACGGGCACTCTCAGGTTGTTGTTAACGCGTCTGCTATAAGATGATAAAATACCACCGTAAGAACGCATCACTTGGGAACCTTGGAAAGGTAGGGTGAGAAGGTGAGAAGTGAACTTGCAGAAGACGTAAAGTGGGATACGATACAACCACTGGAAGGCATCGACGGCTTGCAGGATCAAAGTTGGGAAAAGAAAGAACGTTGGCATCCGATCTTTATAGTCTCTGATCGATTCTCATAGCTCGTCAGGGTGATTGTCATAAATTTTTAGTACCTACCTACGAATGTACGACAAATATGAAGGGAAAGTGTTTGCGGTGTCGGTAAGTCGAATGTCGAATGCCAGCGGCACGTTGCCTGCACTTGCGAAACGTTTCAATTGTGTTCCGATTATGCAAAGCTTGACGTCACGGGTGACGACGATTATACACGGGCATGTATAGCAAGGTGCACCGATCCACAACTACTCGATTCTATTGCAACATACGCATCTTTGCGTGTAGTTATACCGAACCATTATACCTGTCAGGCGCCACTGTTGCCCTCTTGCGTCATACTCGAGGTCGGAAAAATAACTGTCACGGAATTAACCCTCCGTTGGCCATGTGCTTTTTTGTACACACCGTTAGCCAACGTATACTAATTCGTCGACAGCTGTTATTTACCCACTTGGAAGCAAAAAAATACTTCCCTAACCATTTGGGTACTTGCTTGGAGGTTTCTTTTCGACACTCCGACAGTTGGATTAAGAAAATGCTTGGCAATTTATTAGTTAAAAATTAATTAAGAATAAAAAATCGAGACGAGCGACCATTTTTAGTCAAGTCAGATTGTGGACGAATTCGTATACGTTGACCAACAGAGGGTTAAGAGTATCCATGACATTTTGTGCTTAGAGTTTCAGGTATCAGTAGCCGATTTTGCAACCGATTTGAACAAATCGTTATCTGCAAGGAGTCAACAAACATGTGACCATTCGGCAACCTGCCGTCAAGTACACCCGCAAAGAAACTGCAAGGGTGACTTTCCGTCATCGATAGGAAGTGTGGCCCAACTTTCGCGTGGCTAGCTTAGCTGTAAGCTAGGTGATTGGGAGACAGACATTAGGGACTTTACATCCATACTAGTGCCGGTCGTGTCATCAGAGTACGGTGCGTAATGTCGGGAAAGACGGAAACTCTACGTTGACGATATTCGTGGGGATGGATAATCGTGGAATCCTTTGTCTTCGTACTCGTGTTTTTTATCTCTGGCTTACCGTTGAAGAAAGAGACGTTTTCAGACCGGGTCTCCGCTGTACTTCTACGGCGGTGCAGGTTCGTAACAATTCAAAGGCCGAGTGGTCGGTTAACTTTCTAATACGAGATCCATGAGCTTGGCTTGAGGTCAATAGACTCGCTCTGTACGTACAACCATAGATATCCAATGGGACTCGGCGTCTGCTGCACCCTCGTGCTCGTAACCTTTCTCTTATATTCTCTTTTACGCTCTCGTTTCTCTCGCCGTCTAAACCGCAGAGTAAATTCACTTGCGGTCAAGTTTAACTTGCTAAAAGCTTTCGACTTCCACAAATCGTGGTTATACCCAAAGAATCTCATCCTCTAAATGCATTATTGCTAATTTAGATAATTCTACCTCTGCTTTCAGACTTGGTGGATAAAGATAATCGAAAGAACGGGAACCTCTTTCCTCCTATTTCCATCGTGCAATATTTTCTGACGAGAACTTTGCGGTTGCGATAAATGGGTAAAGATGATCGTCGCTGTTTATTTAATTTTTTTTCACAATTGCGATATGTGGAAAGCATATTTTTTCGTCATTCAAATTCATGAATTTTTACGTGTTGCACACTATCGAGGTTCAACACCACTTGATCAATGCTGTAATTCTCCCAAGATCAACTTGAAATACATCTTGCGCAATGCGATCACTTCAAATGCCAATCTTCCCAACTCGAGACGCAAATGATAGTTAAAGAAAATCTAGGCTCGCTTGAGCCGCGGCATCTGTTCTAAAAAGCAAATAAATGCTTTAGAATTAGTCTTACGTTGATAAAATGAGGAAAAAATGTCCGCATAACGGCATGTAAGACACGTCGAATGGGGAACCTGGTAATCATTTTATGAAAGTTGGACACGTGCCAGAGTATAAAAAATGTATACACCCAGTTTAACGAGCGATAGGAATTATTGTAACTTTCGAAATTGTAGCAATTTCGGGTCCATACGTGTGACAAACGGTAAAATTCAATGTTCTCAAACCACACGTAGGCAAATCTGCACACGTCTGATTGAATGAAATAGAAAATCGACAAAAACTCAATCTTTGCCAGTTCATTGAGCATGGTTTCGCTTTCGACGACGGTGCAACAGTCTAACGCCGATTTGCTAACTATATACATTGGAATACGTCCGATGGCGGGCAGAACTAACGAATGAATCATTGAATGCACAGATAGTGTTGGTTGCTGAATAGTTGACGCTAAGTTCCGCACTTTCAGCGGACAGAAAATTGGTGCGTTACATGAGACGAAAAAACTTTTGCGCGATAAGTAATACCTTATACCTTTGTTTAACGATTTAGGGATTTCTAGGTGGTTGCAATTTGAGCAAATTCTTTCTTCTGGTGAAAGGGGCAGGGTTGAAATTCCGAATTTGACAAGTTGCGAAAGAGCTGAATTGTCAATTTTTTGCTGGCGACACTTGAAGTAAAGAAATCAAACTTTGACCACACATCAAAGTTTCGAACGGTCCGAAACCCGACGGCTCAACGTTCCGAAAGGACAAATGCCAGAAAGATGTAACTCCGAAAAGTCAAAATTTCGAAAATACGAAGACGAGAAAATTTAACAATCTGAAACATCGAAATTCGGAATGATTAAGAATTTTCAGTTCCGTGAATTTCTGAATTGGTGAAATTTCATCACTTTGATCTTTTTTTGTTTTGAATTTTCGATATCTTTACGTTTGGAATCCCGGTCATTCTGATTTTCGGTTTTTCTGATTTTTTACACCCACTCGTTGAGCAAACTACGCTTTGTGAGTATATTTCAATTTTCCAAATTTTACTCTATCGAAACTTTATTTGTCGGAATCTTTCATTTCGGAACCTTGAGTCGCGGGGTTTCCGATCATTTAAAACTTCATTGTTTCTTCAAAGTTTAATTTCTTTACGTTCAAGTTTCGCCATCAAATAAGTCGGAATTAAGCGCTTTCGAAACTTTCCGAATTTGGAACTTGAACCCCGCCCGCGGTGAAAATTGAAATTAATTTGCAATGAGAAACACGTTTTCCTTCCTTTTTCCATCCGTCCTGTACATACATGCTAAAGTCAATGCTGATCGAGAAAATCGTGGTGCTCTCAGCGCGGCAATTGATATTTCTTGAATTACGTCGGTAAGTAATATTACACACGGGTAAATGTCATTTGCATCGACGGTATATGGCTGGTGAAAATTTATCATGTTTGCCCGAAGATGAAGACGAGAACGAGGGGAGCTCTCAATTTTGCGGTATTTACCCTCGTCGACGAGTTATGTAGGATATCCAAATTGGCCACCGATCGAACAAATTTCTCGCCCCAATACCCAAACGACCCAATCCCACCGAGGACACCCTCGTGTACGCGCTTCAAGCACGATCTAGCCAAGATCCCGGAGTGATAAACTTCGATCAACGACCGCCCGGAGTTTGCTTTTTTCGCCAATTTATGCAGGCGAATATTAACGCCTGCCAACACAGGCACCGGATAATAATGGATAATGATGGAAAAGTCAAATAAAATAAATTGGACCTCGTTCATAGTCAGGGGCGTAAGAATGAATTTTTTTAAAAGACACTGATCAGCGAAGCTACTCCGGAATTCGCTTCGCAATCTAATCCGAAGGATATCGAACCCCTCCGTGGGAATTCCAAATTCCAGGAGTAAATTTCCAAGAGGTATAACCCTCGATTGACTAACCGTTTTCCAATTCGGAATAATACCTTTGAACGATCAGCATTTTTTTTTACATCTCGCATAAATTTTCGGAGGGATTCGGGCCTTCGGAAGACGCTATCGGCTATATATATATTTTGTTACTTTACGTTCGATCCACTGTGCATGAGAGACTTTCCACATCGGATCGAAAGAAAAAATTCCGGGTTTTATCTCTGTCACGAAAAATCGGATCCAGTAATCCAACGATTTTACGATTCCAAGTATAGCTTGAAACTTAGGAGACGTGTGTCAAAAATTTTCACCGTACAAAAGTTTTGTTATTTTCTACGTAGCATCCGGTAGTGATTTTGAACACAAATTCCTTTGCAGTTAGAGTGCAGTTTTTGCCGAAAACCGGCGTAAATTATTCGTAATAAATACGTGCCTCGATCGGTTTCGCTAAAATTTCTACACGGCAAGGCCTTTTCAACTCGAAAGTTGATACAAAATTTTCGAAGTGGGATTGAACTGTTTCTTGACATCTGGAAAACAAGTAAATTATGCATCATGTAACGCGGAGCGAAGGAAAATATCAGATTTGACTTAAAACTGCAGAAAAAGAGGATGCGTCAAGATTTTCGGTAAAAAATTCCCATCGCGACTACATTTTTTACTCCTCCTTCCGAATGTTTTTTTTCGGCTTGTTGATTGCAAAAGTTAGAGAAGCAACGTCTTTTATTTTCGTTACCTCGATGCAACACCGCGTTTACATACATCGTTCACACTTTGATTCAACCTCTAAATTTGAACTTCGAATAAATCTTTCCCCTGCAATGATGATAATTCACAATGTTCAATTGAATCGAGGATAAAACCGTTTCTGAACCAAACGAAGGTGAAGTGGTCGATAGCAACGTGACGCAACCGGGATCAAAGAAAATTTAGTACGAGATGCGCGTATCATTTAGAAGTCGATCCGTTAATTTAATCCAGTTGCCTCGAGGCGCATCCTCTTCTTCAACATAAATCGCGTCTGGTGGTCTGTTTTATTTTGTGCGCGATCTATTTCGACTATTTCAATCCTGTATAAGCATGCTCCTGGGTATTACAGCATATTTCTGACCCTAATGTTGTGCCAAACTATATCTCGTCATATCGAAAAATAAATTTCCATCGCATGTTTGAATTCAGTCAAGAAGGCATCAATCGGACGGTCAATCTAATTTTTATTTACACGTCTTACCCGCTGATGTATATTTTATTTCCGGAGCCCAGTTTATTTTCAAGTAAAACCTCTCAAGGGTCTCCATTAGTCATTTTGACGCCGGTTATTTGTCGGAAATGGAAACCTGTCAATTGATAAAAAAGAAAGGAGATGGAGGAGAAAAAAAAAAAATACTCGTACAACCGCGTGATTACGGCGGAAGACTGAAACGCGGTGAAAGTTTGCCCAGAGAAGGCAGAGACTGTCGGCAAAAGAGCATTTTAGAAAACTGCTCGTACCGCAGAATTCGCACGTTTATGTAGATATACATACGGAATTGTGTCACCTGTTTTAAACTCAAAGCTGAGTATCTCGCGATGTATGTAATAAGGAAATATCAGTTCCCGAACGCATCGTCAGCCGCGTAAATTGATTCTCGAAAACAAAAAAAAAAAAACGGCGACAATTATCTCAACGAGAATTTCTATCTCCCGCAAACAGCACATCCTGAGAATGAAAAGGAGGAAAGAAATAGGAAAATGTGGCGATTTGACAATTTCGCAAAACGAAACTGTCCCGCAGTATTTTTACTTCCTTACGACGTATTCGAGGTAGCGTTTTATTCCGAAGGAAAATTTTCAGTCGTCGACGTCGCCTCGAATGGTTCAAATACTTCAATGTCACGTACAAGTGCTGGTTTTTACTTCAATTTGAAATCTTTACAGAAGGCTTACGGCACGTAATGTATGCACGCATGCACGATAACGAGAATATTGCACAGCGATCAGTGTTCTGGAACAGCTCAGAACCGTTCGCTGCTACACTTCATTCCAGTCAGATCCGAGTACATTTACACAAGAAGGAGCAGTTTTTCAGCCGTTCTGTCGTAACGGAGATCGATAGACTCGTTTCAATATCAGCCAATTTATACTTCCATGAAGGGATTTAGTTCCTACGATTTGAAGATGGCGAAGGAAAGTATGAGATATAAGTAAAGACTAAGAGAAAGAGAAATTCAATCGAAACATTTAGCTGTCGTGAACGTTTAAAATTGTTTAAACAAAACGTTGGCTAACAAGTTCTTAGGGAATGGGTTTTATTTTTTTTTTTTTTGTCATGTGAAATAAATTCGTTATTTTGAAACTTCCGTTTTCAAAAATTTGTAACGGCTGTATCTACGAAACTATTCGTTCAAAGCCCCGAAAACTTCTTGACTGTAATTTACATCGATTTTACGAAAACATATCCAAAATACACGATTTTTCATCCATTATTCAAAATGTAAAATTTTAGAAAAAAGAAATTTCAAATAAGGAGAAAATTTGACAAATATTCACGTGTATTCAGAAGAAATCAACGAATTCATTTCAGATGGAAACAAAAGTTCCTTAAAAATTTGACAAACAATGTTTTGTTTAAACAATTTATTGATAACTTTCGGGCATTATTATTATTAAAATTCAATTTTCTTATCGTCTCTATTGTCGTTGATTTTTTTCCGATTCTTATCTTATCACAAAGTATTCAATATTGTCGACAAGATTCACTTTTGGTTGAGAATGTGTAGCCAGTACATCCTCAACGTTATTGTGCAAATTAAATTCACCAAGTAATTTGGGGCGGGGGAGGGGTCAAGTATAACTTTATTTCGGATATTCCATCTGAAGGACTGTGCAGGAACAACTGACGGAAACGAGAAATGATATTGCGTGATTAATTAGAGTAATGTTCATATGTGATTAGCCTAAAACTGACCACAACGTTATCAGCCCGTGCCTAGAGACCTGCTTCCGGTTTGAAAACACCGGAAATTGTGGTTAAAGACGAACTTGAAAAAAGTCGTTTAAGAAATTGAGCGTTGCCTGCATACGGTGACTATAACAACGTCTTAGAATTAGAATTATAAATATTGTTCCGTTACAGTCACGGCTGCCTGTCGAACAATAGATTTTTGTTATAATTTAACAACTCTGCGCGAAATGCAGCGTCAAATTTTATACCCACTTGTTGGATTATACGCTCCGTGCAGCTTTGCGCGACGCTAGTGATAATTGGTGTTATTGTTCATACAGCGATTCAAAATATTTGCATACAACACGTGCATTAACGAAATACATAGTAATGTACGTTTGAACTGCATAAATATGCAATCAATGTACATTGTACAGCGAATCGAAGCAATTACACCGACATAGCGATACCTGCAACTAAATCGCAATGTCAGTATTCAGCGTTCGCCTGCATGGTTTTGGACCTGTCCACACAACGGACAACCTACGGTTATAACTGCAAATTTCATATCGGGATACAAATATCGACCTATCACGTATCGTAGATACGTGAGCACGAACTCGTGACATTTATTGTTCAAGATATTATACCTCGATTGCTTTCGTTAGACCTTAAATCAGCGAATGCAGGAACTTTATTTTGTATTCGTAATTATACCGAGTGCAACTGCACGAGTCACGTTTTGCGTACTAAACACGATGATTGATTTATTCATTTTTGACTCCCGTACGAGGCTTTACTTGTCAGTCATTCCACCCGCAACCTGCGATAAAGGAAATACGGGGGGAAATGATTTACAATTCATTTCAGAAAAGACGGTTTAATTACATAGGTTTGACTCGCGCACCTTTGAGAAATATTGTTGCATTGAAAGATGGGATAAAATCTAATACCTCGTAAAGTGTGAACTGATCGACACTCGTAGCACAATTGAAATAACGTTTATCCTACAATAGCGTGTAAATAAATTTTTTATCAGAGCTCCATAACTGTCCGGTTTCTATGAAAATGGTCTTTGTTGACGGACGATAATTTTCTGGTATTAATCGAAGGATTGTTTGTGCAAGAAATGATAAAAATGTGCAATAATCAATGGTGGAAACTTGCTCACATCTAGTCGTCAAACAGAGATCCGAAATTTTCGATAATAATCTGTTTACATTGGCGTCTCGACTTCTGCTGGATGTAAAATATTATTGAAACAATCCAAACATCTCCACATTTGATCAATTATCTAAACTTTGTTTCAAAGTCTGAGAAAAATTCCGAACAATCAAAATTATCGGGGTCAAACGATACGCGCAGGCACGAAATTTGACATATCTTTTTTATTTGTCAAACAACAATTAGTCTTTCAAGACTCACGCGTGTTTTTTGATAAAGTAATCGAAGAGCAATGAATGCGGAAACGATCTTGCGAATCGCGACGAAATTCACTCAAGGTTGAGGATAAACCGAAGCTGATGTGCCGATATTATTTCGGCTTCGGGTATGATGTATACGAGTCAATAAACGGCTTAGCACCATCGGTCGTCACGTGCGGTCAAATGTTTCTCCTCAGGAATTCAGTCACTACAGCCTTACGCGTACGCAAATTTCTAACTATACGGTACTCAAACCGATACGTAAACAAGATTTATACGCCCTATTGCGGACATGTGATTCAATGGATAAGGATCGTCACACGCCCGGTTACCTCACGAATTTGATGTTCGACGTACGGTGAAGAGAAAAAAAGAAAGTATAGATATCTTGATACAGCGTATCGAAGAAATATGGTAGGCATCACGGACACGGATGATTTGAAACGCTTAAGTGTCCTTCGATGACGTCATAAATCGCGAGCAAATGGGAAAATTGAACCAGTG
This sequence comes from Neodiprion virginianus, assembly GCF_021901495.1. Classification (NCBI taxonomy): domain Eukaryota; kingdom Metazoa; phylum Arthropoda; class Insecta; order Hymenoptera; family Diprionidae; genus Neodiprion; species Neodiprion virginianus. Next base: position 40,847,269 of record NC_060880.1, read on the forward strand.
TCCAGCTGGCCAGTGGCTCTCATTATCGCGTCACGGACAGCCGGCCAGTTTCGACACATCTGACCTCAGACAATGCAAGGTCTGGGCTGTTTACTTCGGAAATTGTTCAACCGAGAGAATGCTCATTCTTGAGAAATCTGATTGCTTTCAGAAACCCTTCGTTGATAATTATTTACAGGTATACTGCCAACTTCTGACCAAATCAATCGCAAAAACGGCGTGGAAATTAGCTCGGATCAAATCCACAGGGTCGTGCGATCAATTCACCATGACGCCGAGTTCACGAATATAAATTGATCAATAATTTTTCATGGGTGACAGAAAATTACTTGGACATTCAAGCTGAATTGGATCAACGAAAAGAAACAATTTTTTTTTCTCGTGACAAGAATTTGAAATCATGTCTGGTTGAACTAGTTATTCATCTCCATGTAATGCGGATCTATCGGTGATTGCAAGTTCGTCCTTAAGTTTACAATACATCGATGTTAAATGATATTACGAATATTGTTCATTAAGCACTCCGAAAATTTTATCAAATATGTAATAAAAGATTCGAGGATCAGTGAAAATATAGGTTCCACAGACACTATTATTATAATCATTTTTTTTTCTTTACAACATTATTGTTAAGCTTGGAAAATTTTGAAGTAGAGTGAAACCTGAGTTATACGTTTTGCAGTTGTACTTTTTCTCGTTTATACGTTAAATTTTCTTGGTCCTGGCGATTTTTACACTCATAAACCACGTGAAAATATTTCGCTCATGCGTTTTTCGCACTTGTATGCTACGTATTCCGTCCCCTGTCGCTGTTTTCTGTTCAGTTATACTTTATTACAGATGACTTTTAGGTCGAAACTTCCGATTTGATGTTCAATTTGCCTACCGCTAGACGGTGCGCGCGTTTCGATGTTTCGTGTGCTTGTCTATCGCTGGATGCCGTAGCTTGACAAACGTTCCTATTCCTATCCCAAACACGTTCTGACAAGTTCAGGCAAGCGCGCCATCCACAGGAAGATTCTTTACTTACGGTCACTGGATTAACCTTAACCTTTTCGCTAGAAGTGAATGCTTATATGACAAGATGAAACCTGTGGAACCTCGGAAAATTATAAATCTTTCAGTCACCAATCACGAAGGTTTGCAATATTTAGGTATTTCGCTTTACCGTTATTTTCATTTATACGTCAGTATTGCCATACCTCTTGAGAAACGTATAACTGAAGTTTCACTGTAGTTAGAACTCTTCGTAACAGAAGTTTGAAAAGACAGTGTGGCATGAAATTGTATATTTTTTAATACTGCTGACTTATGATATTGGCTTTGAATTTCCAGGCTGCGTATGAAGTTGTTAAAGTCGGCTTATGTATATTCTGTGAAGTCGTCAAAAAGTTATTATTTTATGATCAATCTGTTTGGTTACTTCCGATGAGCCGCGCCGAAGAAAGTAATTACCTCGATCTGGAGCGATGTGTTATTCAAAGAATAAAAAAATGAGACGAAATAAAAAATATTTCCATAACTTCAATTGGATAAGAGACTTACCAGTATCAATCCTTTTGCTCTCTCAATTCGATATTCTGAGTCGTACTGCTAACACCGTCATCATGGCATGAACCGAAAAAAAAGTTACGCAACTGTAACTTTTACTGAGAATGAAATTTTTTTCTCTCATCCAAGTGACTTTTTCATATTGAACATCGAGCAACGTCGATTTGGAATTTTCTTTTCGCATTTACTAGAGAAGACGGTACAACAGAATAAGATCTTCTGTAATATCGTGAATAAGATAAAGCACAGCTTTGAATGTGTAGTATTTTTGTCACGGAGTAGATTTTATCACCATACATCTAACGCTGTAATCTTCAATAGGCGCAGAAATCGACGAGGAAAATCCTTCCTTAATCGTTTCTCCCCTGCAGCAGACCATCTTAAGAGCCAGGTATGAGATGGAACTTGTACACAAGGTATAAAAATCGCCGGTGCTTGTGGCGGGAAAATAATACAGAGGTCACATTGGTAATTTGAGGTTTATTATGAAATACCGACAAGTCTGACCACGGATGTAAATTACACGAGCTTTAATCGAGTAAAACCGTTCAAACCGGTATTTTATCCAAGCATTATCGAGTTTATACACGAGACAGAGAATGGAAAACTTTGGACTATTACCTACGTACGCGTCTAGTCGATCATTGCCTGAACATAATACCCGCGAATAAATAACAGCAATAATAATTGCCAAGCAAACTACCTGCATGCTGAAAAAAAAAGTAAAAAATCAACAACAACAACTTAGCAGGATCGAAACAAAAACAACAAGTTATAGTTATGAGACGTCAGATTTTAGACCCGATACGGTGCCAACTGTAAGCTGGTTTTATTATCTAAAAACTTTCTATAGCCAGCATTCCGTTTTTTATTCGACTTTTCTTTACGTCACTTTTCCATTCTCGATTCTTCGGATGAAAGGTGGATAATGAGAAAAGAGAAAGCAGTTCAACCATTTTTCTCAAATTATGTAACAGAGTGTATAATCTGAACCAGTTCTGCGACGTTATTATATACTCGGAAAAGAAGCCAAGTAAACTCGTAAGCCGATGATTATTCAAGTCGAAATCAGTGACGCGAGACGTTGTTTTCCAATTTTGGTCAAAAACAATGCTTTGGCAAAACAAAATACGTCTCGCATCGCGTGAAATGATGATATTCCGACATTAAGAGGATGAAGGCGAACCACCATCTCGAAAAATCCCACGTGCTGCTCCAAATCATTTCCAAAAAAAACGCACTAGCGGACAAACGATTACTTCTCCGGATGTAAAATTTCACGGTCACGTAACCAACACCTTGTGACTAATGAAAAATTATGGGAAACTGATACGTTGCGAACCTCAAACGATCACAATTGAACCTTATCGCGGTTCATCGTCCTCCTCAGTCTTGATTTTCATTATTCAAGATAAAAAGATCACGGCAACGATGACAGGTATGCAATTTGTAAACCAACGTGCAAATTGAAACAAGTACCGACAAGCGAGTTTGGCACCCACGCGACATCTCCGACCCAGCGCGCAGCATTTCCAATAAGTAATACGGTAATTGACACCTGTAAAAATATGCTTCCCCACAGTAAGTGCGTGAAAACGAATGTCCGCGGGTGTTTTAACAAATACGGTAATGCATAACAGCGGATGCATTTGGGTTACGAGTAAAAATAAGAGAATCTGGAATGTCAACTCACTTTATAACTGTCTGCTTCATACTGGTTGTCATTTCAGCAGTGACACTAGTACATAACACTTGCTGCACCAGCGGTTAGTCGTTGGTAATCAGTTACCACGACGAAATCTTGGGAATTCTGGGTGATGACAATCGTCCCCGTCACAATTAGCCGATCCGTTTCCAAAAATTATCACCCCCGAGCCTTCGGGAATTCCTCTGGCTCTTATCGGCTATTTGGTTCGCGCGGTTTGGTTCCACTGTTTGTTGGGATCGGATCGGACTCTGACTGCCGGACTGGCCCAGCGCGCGCACTTCACCTTCTATATAAACTCTCTCCCTCTCTTTCCCCCTGGCGTTCTCTTATTCTCCTTAACACCCACTCCTCACGCTTTGGAGCTTAGCTCTGTTCCACGACCTATCTTGTACTTGAAAACCAGAAATCGTATCAAGTTGGCCAGGCCTGACCGATTTTACCAACCACCCGTGTTCCCCGGAGGAACTTTGGACACTTTAAATTCCTTCCCGAACCTCATTTACATGGTTCTTTGACAATAGTATCGTAGACACGCGATTGCCTCCTGCAACCCTACTAACTCAACGCAATTTCAAAATTTCTACTCCGGGAAAAGCATGACTGAACTGTCGTTGAGCATGAAAAACCCAAGGCACAGCGGTTATTCAGAAATTAGAGGAAATGCAACACCGTGGTCAACCTAATCGCTAGACTTGTCATTTATTTCAGTAACGTTTCAATTTTTCCGGTTTCAGCGACTTTGCAGAAGACGTGATTCATCGCCTGACATTCTTGAGCCACGTTTTTCATACAAGGAAAAGGTAGGAAACGGATTTCGTCCCTCTGAAATTAATACGAAGTTACACTTAGATTTCACGGTGTAGTTGAGAATCTTTTACACGGTCTTTTCACTGCGATTGTATTAAAAGCAAACCAAAGTACCACCGAAAAATCCCTGGAATAAAAATTTTCGACAAAGAGTATAATTTAATTTTAATTTTAAATAAGCGAAAAATTGAGTGGTGTTCGAGTGACTACCTGGAATGACGCTCTAATATCAATGATTTTACGATTCACTGAAAAAACACTAATAACATGGTGAGACCGAATCTGCCAGAGTCTCTGACAACTCGTCACTCGGTTTCAGGAAACACATCGCTGTTTCTGCTGATTCGATTTTACGCGATTCGGCACGTTCAAAAGTGCATTGCGAGTATAGTCGGACCTCTTTCAATACATCATGATCGCTTGGCTTGCACGATGTGATAGTTATTCACATGTTTGTGGTTCAGCGAAACCTATAAATCGGATTGATCGGATGGTGAAAAGATCTCGGTCCGTATCGAGCTTACATCATTGACCAACACAGGTGTTTCCATTTTTCGCAATTTTTTTCAACCGTCAATTAGCGTGTTGGGGTCAGATGCTTCGTGGTGACGTGAGCATGTCGCTCGGTCACTGTGGATTAACAACAAAGGTGATAATTTTCGTCACGCGCCAACGTCAAACGCCTCGACGAACATGCGCTTCGAACTTACGTTTCTCGTCACTCACGTGCGCGATTCGCGTCCTCTTCTTCATTCACCTTGTACTTTGTAATTGACACTTTGCTAGTGAATGCCGACGGCGAAGGATCTCGGGGCATCCGCTGATTCTCCCCTTTCGATCGCGGACGCTCGTCTCGTTTCATCGTCAGAGACGCCAGCGGTCAAATACGTTCTCAATCAACTCGTCGATGGCAAGAGAATGATTTTGTGTCTATAGTTGGGAAAGCGGCTTCCTCGTGCTTTCAATTAAGTATGAAAAGGGTTGCGCATTTTTCTATAAATATCAACATTAATATACTATTATTAGGTCGCGGTGTATATCGTAACGAAGTGCGTCACTGGCTTACACCGTTAGGATATTATTCGAAATGTGGACTTAACGAAGGCCGGTTATAACAAACCAAAGAATCATGAAGCGGATTTACAAGAGTAACCCTTTGCAAATCAAGGAACATACTGGCGAAAATTTTCTACGCCAAACTATGTCAATTTCGTACGATTTTCTACGTCATTCGGAACCTTTTCGTAGCTTTGACGTACAATTTTTTACATATTATTGTAAATTTACGTAATTTATCGTAGTCTTTTTTTTACTCCACTGTAATCCTGTGAGGTTTGAATTTCGTGACTGTGTTTCTTGTATGATTAAATTTTTGAGATGCAATTCATGGAACGATGCTTTTATTAACGACGTTTCGGCAGGACCCCGCCTGCCATCATCAAGTTTCTTAAAAAAATATTATACAGAGAATTACAAAATTAGCTAATTTGAATTTAACATATTTTACAATTTGAACTTTCGATTAAAATTTTTTATACATAAATGCCATTATTTGCTATAGTTGTTATGTTGTCATAAAATAATAAAATATTATACACTCACATCTTTAGACATTCCTTAGCTTAACAGTTGTTTCTTACATGGAGTTATAGAAGGAAGTGAACTATCCGTCTGTCAAATTTACCTGCTTAATGTTAGTTATCATAACGATGATATAATGTCATATATTTATCTGTGTGATTGTTGTTGTACTGGACACTTTGTTTACATGACCTTTAACAACGTATGTTTTTTGCGATATTATAAAATGTCTACGTAAAGCTGACTTAGATTTTCGATGTCTGTTCTTTTGTTTACAGTATCATTTGTTGATATGTGTATCATTTCTTTTACAATTCTTTCATGCCAGTTTTTCTCTTTGTCTGATATTATTACATTTTCAAAGTTGAACTTGTGTCCTTCAACTAATGCGTGATACGCTAATGCCGATTTTTCTGGATCATGTGTTTTGATGTCATATTTGTGATTTGCGATCCTTTTTTTTAAATGTTGTGAAGATTGGCCTATGTAACATTTTTGGCAATCTGTGCAATTAATCTTATAGATGATATTAGTTTGTTCGAGCTTTGGTGTTTTAGATTTTAAACATGTGAAAAAATTATTTAAAGAGTTGGTGATTTTATACAACACATTAATGTTTTCTTTTCGCAGTGTAGTTTTTATGTTCTGCGATAGGCCTTCAATGTATGGAATTGATCCTACGCATTTATCTTTGTCGTTTTCACAATAACCAACGTTAAAATTGTTGTAATGTTCATCAATTCTTTCTTTCTGTAAGTGTCTAATCAGTTTGTTAGGATAGCCGTTTTTCTTTAATGTTTCGCGTACTAGTTTTAGATTTTTTTTTCTCCTAAACTGCCCATTTGAAAGTGCAATGCTTCTATCTAGTAAACCTATCGCGACACTTTTTTTGTATTGTAGTGGATGGTGTGAGCGGAAATTGATGTATCTAGCTGACCAGGTTTGTTTGTGATACCAATCCGTTTGTATTGTTCCCCCATGATTAATTATTCACATGTCTAGGAAGCTAATTCTGTTATTATCTTCTAACTCGTGTGTGAAATTGATGCGTGGATGATATGAATTAAATGCATCGACTAGTTTTTGAATATTATCCTTGTGTACGCATGTAATGATATCATCAACGTATCTCTTATAAAATGTTAATTTGAAGGGTAAGGAGTGACTGTTCAAGGGTTTCCATGATTAGATGCAACAGGGTTGATAGGTGACCCCATGGCAACACCGTAGATTTGTCTATAAAAACTGTTTTCATGTGTAAAATATGTGGAGCTTAAGCATATATCCACAGCTTGGATGAATTTTGTTTTTGGAAAGGCAGTGTGTTTTGATATGAGCGCCCAGTTTTTCTTAATAATGGCTATCACTAAATTGGTTGGAAATTCCGAAACGTCGTCAATAAAAGCATCATTCCGTAGATTGCATCTTGTCATCATTGACTGTTAATACCAACGAAAATTTAATCATGTAATCCTGTGGTCATAATTTCTGTAAAAATTCATTATTTTTCATAGAAAGTTGTAGATTATCATAATTTTTCGTAGAAATTTATACTTCTTCTACGAAGAAGAAAAAATCGTAATGTTTAGGTGTAAGATTGAAATTGTCTTTCATAAAAGGTCGTAGATATTCGTAATTATTCGTCAATCCGCGTAGTTTTCTACGAAAAAAAAAAAATTCAATCTACTTCAAATATGCAATTTTCGTTATTTTTCGTACAAGCTCGTAGATTTTCATAACTTTTCGTAAAAGTTTCTACCGTTCTACAAAAAATACTCGGCTTTTGACGATTATCTGAAATCTTTTACGCTTTCAGCGATTTTCGACAACCGGGAATTTTTCGTAGTTACGACGAACTGAATATTACTAACAAATATTATTACCATCAGCATTGGTAATCGCAATTGGATTGGCCAAAGTAAGGCAGCTCACTGTCGTCGAACGGTCGTTCCGAACCCATTGGCCTTTTTGAAAATCATTCAGTAGCATCCATTTAACCCTTTGTGCCAACCTCTGTCGAAGGTTTATCAGTAATTTGCCGTACCGGTCACGCGTGTCGAATGATGAAACGATGATACTTTTGCGCCGATAGCCGATATTCAGATGCATCGCACACCGCCAGAGCGTGAGGCTGCAAATTCAAAGTCGCACCGTCCTTCTGGCGGTATTTGCGTGAAAACGACAAGGACATTTTCCCTAGACTCACGGCTGGTGGGCATGTTGCAGACAATGTGTTCAATTGAGTAATTATTATCGTGCGTCGTGCCAACGGAACTCGGTGATTCGCTTCACCTCCTCACTCCGTGCTCGGGCACAAGTTAAACACCTAACGAGCCGGTCGAATATAATCCCGAGAATCTAACGTTTCCTTAATTCATGCCTACGGTTCGTGTAATCTTCTTGGTCCGCGTCTCCGAAGCCTCCCACATATGCGAGCGTATGAGGTGTCGGTTTACGAAGCCTCGTGCCTAAGCCAACGCACGGGCTTTGTACGATACCTCGGAGCTGGCTCGTCATCGTGGGAATAGCGTGTGTAGCTAACGTAGACGTACGAAGCTTCGCTTCAATACGAGGAATTTGCAACGGGCAGGAAACTTCTTATCGGACTCCTGAGATGCGCGTGACTTCGAGCCAATTGTTGCTATAAGTGAAATCAGTTTTCATTCTCTCTGTTTCCAGTATGCACAACGTATTTTTGCCTGCTTGTCATCAGCTTTGTGCTGCGATTGGTCATAGCGCAAAACTCGAGTCCAAGTTTCCTCTCCAACCAGTCCTAGATTCTTGTTTTTTGGTTAGTTTTGCAAAATTTGGAAATCACCGTCGTACACGGAAAAATTAAAAGATTGTAGCTCCGACGAGGCAAGCTTGGATTTTCAAAAGCGCGGGGTTCCTGAAAAAAGCACCGGGACGCTTTAACCCGCATCTGGCAGTGTTCAACGTGTCTCAAAAGGTGCGGAAGATGTGCGGTTAGACTTTCCGGAATCAATGCTCTGTTTTTTTCCTCCACAGTATCCGCAGCTCGTTGTGAAAAACAGCAGTTTCCCTGAGTTTAATGCGTCATCTCGGAGGGATATAAATTTTTCTCCCTCCCTTCGTGGACTCTTGGTCTTTTCCGGTTAAAGATCCAAGTTGGTTATAGGATAAGTCCTTCCCGTATTCGCGTCAACTTCCAAAGCTTGCCACGATTTTCATGTAATTGAGTTGGAGAAACATCGCTTTGTGTCTTGAAGCCAAATTTGTCACGTTAACACGTCAAGAGATTAATTCTTTGAAATTGCTTTCAAAGTCTTCCGTTATACACGCTCATGCACCGTCCCCTGCAGTCTGCTGTGCGTGACCGGCTATTGCGCGATCTGGAAGTCGCCTAATTAACCGATGCAGTTAACACTGGTCTGTAACCAAAAACTGAACAGGTTTTTTATACTGTTTCGCATAGATTTGTCACTCACTGGAACCGGGAAAACTAATGAAAAACTTTCATCACGTCGGGTTTTTTCTTGAACTCGTGTTTGTAGTTTCATTCAGAGTGAAATTCCCGTTCAACTCGAAATCTGGTATCCAAAAGTGATGTCTTACTTTGGTTTAACATTTATCAGAGTGAGACTCGAGAATAAAATACAAACAGGGAAACGGAAAATGGAAAACGGAAGCGTCTTCGGAGAAGTATCGAAGAGAAGAAGAAAAGGTTTCATAAGCTAAAAGAATGAACGCGGAATGTTAAATACATTTCACATCGAACTTGTTTGTTCAATTTTGTAAGAAATATTGCTCGGCTCGTTGTAATGAAATGGTGGTGTTTTTCATTATTGATATGCTTTTTTTATGCGAACACCTTGTATTCTGCAAGAATATTGTACGCGATGGAGGGTGATGGAAGTCATTTTCCGATTCAGGCCACTCGAAAACATAACATTCAACAAAAACGTCTCGTGCAGTTGAAAAAAATTTTTTTCTGCAAACCTGTGTAATTTTCCCAGCAAATAGTTTTCATGGAAAATTTGTATTTGTATCGTTTTCTTTACCGATGAATTACCCATTCCACCGCATCGTATCGTCAACCCTGTACAACCAACGTTCTATCGTCTGTAGTTCATCTATTGTAACGGACAATAATACTTCTTCTCTTTTGTTAATTATGAATCTTGTGTTTCGTACCGTCGACTGAAATTTAATCGAGTATGTTGATTATGCGTAATAATGCGATGCATGAGGCAATTCTACACGCGTCTACGTGTGTTAGGAAATTCAATGACAATTCGCACGCATACTCAAGCGATGACAAGGGAATACGTCCGTCCTTTTTCTCAGCTTGTATGAAAATTGCAGCGACACAGAGAGCTGTGGATACATGACAAACCAGGTGGTCTGCGGTGGAATTCGAGGAGATCGAGTAAAATGCCTTTTGCATCACTTGTCCCTCGTCTATTAAACAGGCCTCGAGCAAGAAACGGTAAAATCCAAGAACGAGGGATCGTGAACCTTTGGCTATTCGTGTCCGGAGTTTTACCATAATTTTCCAATATATACAAGATTTGCTTTCTGTCTAATAAATGCCGACAAGAAGCGCGAGGGATCAAATTGGCCAAAAAAATGTGTTCTATTTCGTAGAACATATCAGTTCCCTGACGATACGCAGAGGCGAGAAATGGGAGTCCGTAAGTCAAGTTTCTAAACTGGCGGCATTTCTGCGCAGAAAATTGGCAGGGCAGCAACCGTTGACCGTTGTACAAACGCGGATTGAATTATATTACAGAATATCAAGTCGTACGTCTGCATCGTGCATGATATTTCTGCAGGCTCGTCTTTAAGGTGTGGCCGTCGCGTTTAAAACATGCACGGTTAAAAATTATCCGGATTATCCCGTTAGTCTCTAGGCATTCGATCCAGGCCGAGCAGCTTATCGACGATCAGCCATTTCGTGGGGTCATTTTGTTCATTTTTAGCTACCCGCCGACAAGGCGAATATTTCCAATGACATGAATGATCGGAGGAGTTCATAAAATTGCGACAGGCGCCGGCTAAATAACCGAGAATCATATTCGAGACGAGAATTTGCGCGTCAAGTCAGGTCAGTGATCGCGGTAAATCGGTGCAACGTCATTGCGGCACCGTCGGGCATTTTCTCAGTTAAAAAGTAACGTATAACGTGTCCGATTTTAGTACGTGCGATTTTTGAAAGCCGAGATGAAAGCCTCCAGCGACAATTTATCAAGCTTATAGATTTCGGTGCCGATTTCCGGTCACTCATGTTTGACCCAAAAACCCACTTTATAATTGTTTGCGGAGCCTTTGTTTTTCTATCATAATCAGTCACGGAATTTAATGATCTCAAAAACGCCGGGCACTTTCGCAGGCCTGAAGACGAACTTGAACGATCGTACAGCGGTGATTTTTTGCGCGCGGAATTAAACGAGGATTTCACTTTGAAAGTCAAGTCTATTAATCTTCGACGTCGGTAGATCGGACAAAAATCATTCCCTCGATCACTGGCACAGGCCTGATCTTCAAGTCCTTCGGCTGATATTAAGGTTTAGTTCGAGATTCGTACGTCTACTTAATTTCTTGAAGAATACTGAAATAGAACCCGAAAATTCTATCGCAGGCGCCGATGTACGACTCCAGAGAGATATTTCATTCGTATCTGTATTAACTGCATGACTTAGTTAGCTACTAATTGCGATGCAAAAATAGGTGGCGAATCCGAATGTGAAAGGCCTTCGGCACTTAGTCGCTTTTACAGTTAGGGAAAACGGTATGCATACATTATTGAATTGGACTCCTCAGAGACATATCAAGCGTGTGGAGGGCGGTTATAAATAACATTACCAACTACGCGAAATTCTTGATTTTTATGTTATTGCGTATAGCAATGTTTCACCGCATTTGTATGTATTCAGACACAACAATGATAGCCGAGATTCAAAATTTATTCGAATCGTGGCCCTGCTTTTCGGTAGGCCAACGCTTATGAAATTCCAAGTCCTTGGCGCGTTTGCGTCGTTTTACCCACCTGAGGTTACACTTAACGTACCCAAAACAACATTGCGTTTCGCATGAAAATAGATAACATCATTCGGACGTCCGACCCGTACGGTATGAAAAATGACCAATTACAAGAGTGAAAGAATTAGTGTGAAATGTCAGCCGAGCAAATTGAAACAAATTGGCCGAATCAAGATTTTGAATACGTGTAATTAGGAACGAAAAAATTGATTCTGATGATTCGGACAAAGTCTTTCTTCGTGTAATATTTTAGCTTCAATTTATCAGGCGATGATTTCGCTGTTACGATGATAGGTTGTAAGATATTGTAATGCGAATGAGAATCGAGATGCAGAAAGTAACAATTAGTAACGGCCGTCCAGTTCGTCCGTTCCGCGGTGACGATAAAACTACGACTCACGATTTGCCAAATAAATGTCTTTTAGGTTACGGTGTCAAGATCGAACGTACGTCGTGTAAAACAGACCATTTCCTTGCGGAGTACGCTGACCCGATGAGTATTCCCTGTCTTTCGAAAGCAATTGTGTTCGCGACAAAGTCGAGTGTCCGTCTGACTGCTCGAGAGGTTTTTTTTTTTTACGCGATATCCGTAGTTTGTTGACCGCGGGATGACGAGAGTGAAATTAACGAACTTGTGACTGAGTTCGGTCAATTGGAACGCAATTGTAGCCTAATTTTTTGCAAACGAAAGGTGGCAAGGATCGAGTTGCTTTGAGGAAATGTTATACTAGACTTTGACGTGGACTTTTGAATTAGATAGCTTTGAGGTCGTGTAGTGTTCCTACCATTACCGACCGAGCAAACCAAAACTTTTTCTCCCTATATTAAATGAAAAATGATCGGAAAGTACGATCCGAAATTTGAACTCTTTACGTTCGTTTGTTTATTCAATACATAGTATTATCGTTGTATGGTAGATTTAATATAGAAAAAGGGTGATTTTGCTCGATCGGTAAGGGTAGAAGTACTACATAACCTTAAATATCCTAGTCCACGGATCACAATCGCAAAAAAATGTATGAAAATCGGATTCTAAATGTATTTCCGAACGAAAACAGACCAATTCATTTTGGTTCTACGCAAGAATAAACATACATGATAAATACGAGACCGTGATCGCCATCTTCTATTTTTCGTGCGATTTTTTATTTTATTTTTATTATTTTTGCCTAAAACAAAAATGTAATCGTATATTTTTGTTCGAGATTGCACGTAGAACACGACTGCCATGTCTTTTTTTTTGCATTGCGATGCGCATCTGCCTCTGATAATAGCAAAAATAGAAGACACTCGACGCAGTCGGCAAGGGCTGATTGTATCATCTCCTTAAGCTTCCTTTCAAGCGTGTCTGAGCACCTCGCGCCTCTTACGAATATAACTCAATACTCACGATTAACGTTCGGTTAGCTAGCACTCGTGGTTAAATACTGCGAATTAGGATCACGCTGATCATGCGACAGATGAGGCTATGTAAGTTATATTTCTGTTGGTGACGAATATCAGGGATATCATACGTCGATCACGAGAGGCGACGTGTTGACGTTATACCCTGTGATTTAGTTGATGCAAAGTTTGTTACATTCGAATAATTTAGTTTCTTGCCAAGCGCGTGCTGTTAAAAAAATAAAATCAAGTTCCACATCTACGATGCGCGTGACGTCGTGTGCTGATCAGTGAAAAATCAATAGCGTCGCTTCCTGTTCTTCGATGAGCTTCAATCGTCACGAGCGCGAGAACAAAAACATATTAGGACAAATTAGCCGATACATCGCACACTTTTAGTCATGCGTGTGTGTGTTACACCTATACGGCATTGAGCAATGCTATCACTAATCACCGTGTAACTCGACCCCTCCTACACTGCCACGCCTATATAAACTAGTGTTTACATTACGCGTAACTTTTATGTCTTATTACAACTACCTTCGACCTGAATGTACATGCGCGTGAGTACGATGTGAGTAATAAGTCGATTTAAAAACTGTAACATTTTTTTATTGCGTAGATGAAATTGTAATAGTCCAATAGATCACCTTGTCAATATGGTAAAGTTAACTGTTGTCGGGCTGGTTCAACAAAATGTTATGCTATAGCAAATAAATTCGAGCATACTCGCTTATCCACTTTCGTAGTTTATTCAATGCTTTCTAAGAATCTTATCTAAAAATTTCCAAGATTCCCAAACAGGCTGAAAATATTTACATATTTGAATTTCGATTAAAAACTCGATCCGAACTGACCCTTGCTATCTTATTCCGATCTTGGACGTTGGAATCTTGGAATCGAGTTGAAAAACAAAAATACTTAATGCGCACGTGCCATAAATTCTATTTTCTGCGCTACCTCCCGTCAAAAACTAGTCGAATTGTTGTCGATGGTAGCGCCGAAAGTTACACTGGTCTACCTGCAATTCGGATTCAAGTCAGGCGTGAAAATTATTGCAATGTGGCAGAGGAAGCCAAAGGCGCCAAGTACGAGAAGAAAAAAATCAGGCATTGTGAAAAAATTTCGAATAAAACGAGAAAAAAAAAGTTACTTTCTTTCAAACGCGATTTCTCCACAGTTGAAGAAGAAAAAAAAAAAAAAAAAAATCATACATGTGAAGTCACGCAACTGCACAACGACAATTGGCTTGCAACACTATTTTAGGAGATAACTTTGATTTACAACCGTGACCGCAGCTGTTTATAAACTTACGCCCAAACATCAAATATGTATTTGAAAGGGTCGCGTTTTTTATAAAACAAAATGAAAAATGAGAAAACAGAAAGACAACAACAGCAAAACCATACTTAATGGAACTATAACGCGACAATATAAAGCATTGTTTTGATTCTATGACAGAAAATCGGAAGAAATCTAGAAATTTTTACGGTGGGTAAATGCAGATGCAAAAATTGTCTGTCCAAATACACAAATCATAGTCCAAGATCGTTTTTCATTCCGTGATATGAAAAAGAAGACTATGACTTTGGACAAAGGCTGTCTAATTAATTCACAGGTAGACGGATTGCTTATACCTTCAAGAATCAGATGGAAGAGAGGACAAGTAGTAATAAGTATGTGCATATCAATTTTATTGTCTACGGCGACGTCGCACCGCCCGATGCCGGTGAGTTCAATAAGTTGTCGTTGCGCTCTCGGCTCACACAATCGGCGAATCATGGCTACACGTGTAACCATGAACCATGGCATGGACGCCTGTGACTCTTTTGTGCCTGCTGCTGCATGTATGCGACAAAAGTTCTGCTCGTGCATTGAGAGGGGGATACAGGTTGGACGGTCTAAAATTACACCTAGTTTTAGGAGTTTTTTTTTTTTAAAGAAAATGAAAACGCGTAGAGGAACTTGAGTCAAAGGTCTTTATTATTTATAGTTTCAAGAACATTTCAGAATTTTTTCATTGAAATTAATGACAAAATGGCGGCATGGCGCATATAAGTAGCGAACGACTCCGAACTCGAGGACTTTTACGGTGGAGCATCTCCTGACATCACTGTCCAACTTGCATTAGCATGTAGAGAAAAAATTTACAATTCAAAACACCTTTTCGGGTTCGAGCTCGTATCCCAAATGATAATAAAAAAAAATATATATTTCAAATATATAGGAACATAAAGAAAAAATTTCATCTTTCGACCAAAATATTGTTATAACAAATTTCATAAAAAAATTTTGGCATGACATTTAAATTCGATAAACAAGTTTTAAAGATTGTGTGAAAATTTCAAATCGATCGGATAAAAATTCAGCGAGGAATTTGCGTCACCCACTTAAAAACGTGGTCGTTCGCTATTTATACGCGTCATGTCGCTATTTTATTAGTAATTTCAATGAAAAAATTCTCAAACGTTTTTGAAACTACAAATAATAAAGCTCTCAAACTCAAATTGCTTTAAATGTCTTCATTTCCTCTAAAAAAAAATCCTAAAAATAGGTATGATTTTAGATCCAAGCAGTAACCCCCCCCCCCCCGAAGCTAACGAATCGTTAACTGCAAGTCCAAATGTCAAATATTTTAGAACGACGATGTTAAACCGAATTATTGAAGAGCAAGAATCACAATTCTATTTTCGGTAAGAGTGAATTCGAATCGAATCGTTTTTCATTCAAAACGAATCATTCTAGCTAACCTGAAAGCTATAAAAATATGGAATGATCCGTGTTTTAGTTACTTAATTAAACTGCGCTCACCCTTCGACCGTCGTCAGCTTGTAGACGGTATCGAACATATTTTTCCTACCAAAGCCGAATACCTGACGTCCTTCCGTTTTGCTATCACCGACGTTGAATTCGTGAAAGTGAAGAGTTCGGGCGTTGGAAAAATCCGGCTGCTCAGGCGACGCCGTAATGTTCATAGTTTTCTATTACACTCTACGATTCGGTGATTTGTACGATTCGGTCGTTGATTATTCTAACGGATCAATGGAACGAGCCGATGTAGGTGCTAGAGAGGTAAAGCCGTCGTTTAATTTACGTCTGGTTCTCACGCAGAATCCGCGATGAAATCCGACGTTACGACAGTTCTGTTGTTTACATATCGATGTCGAGAAGATAACGTTTCGCGTTTACCTTCATGAGGATGAATAAGACGCTGTATTTTATCGATGGATTCGTAAGAGAAATGATGAAGGGTTTTGACGAATGCGTTTTTGGTACACCAAGTTTTTCACTCATGCAAACTGTTGAACAAAATTTTATCTACAGCTTCGATTCTCAATATTCACTAGTAGTGGAATACTAAATACGGATTTCGGAGTCTTGTAACAGCGATTGACTTTGACAGTTTGTCAATCTGCGGTCTGTCAAGTGCGAGTAAACAAGTTTTAATATTGCTCGGCTTCAGGCTTGCAAGGAGTTACCCTGGATGTTTACCGTTTGATTCAATCCAATTTGGAGCCTGTATTTTATGACACGAAGAATTCGATGCGTATAACAGTGTAAAGAAGAGAAGAGTCGTCAAGTCGTAAAGGTATGTGAATCCGAAGTATAACATAGGTCTGAAACCAAAAAACTGCACAGATTCGTTATTCATTTCTTATTGATTTTCACTCACTGAAACCGGGAAAAATACTCGAAAGGTTCCATCACGTCAGGTTTTTTCTCCAACTCGTGTTTGTAGTTTCATTCGGAGTGAATATTCCGTTCAACTCGAAATCTGGTATCCTGTTGTTGATTCCAAAAATCTTATGCAAAAGTGATTTCTTACTTTCATTTAATATGTATCAGAGTGAGACTCAAGAATAAATACAAGCAGGGAAATAGAAAATGGAAAGCGGAAGCTCGTTCGGAGGTGTATCAAAGAGAAGAAGAAATGGTTTCATAAGCAAAACGTATGAACACGGAATGTTGAGTAAATTTGATAAAAAAATTGTTTGTTTAATTTCATGAGAAATATTCTTTAGTTCGCTGCAATGAAATGGCGGTTTTTTCATTATTGTTATGCTTTCTTTACGCGAACATCTTTTATTTTGCAAGCAAAAATATTGTACGCGCTGGAGGGAAATCGAAGTCATTTTTGGTTTCGGCACACTCGAAAACACAATATTTACTAAAAACATGCCATGCAGCTGAAATAAGTTAATTCTCGACATTGTCACTCGTGCTACCGGATTCTTTCCCTGCAGATACGTTATCTGACATTCGAGGCAAGCACAAAGGCAACTACAATTATAAAATATACAACCTCGAATTTCGAGGCACGTACGGCATACTTGTAGGACGTCTAATCGTAAGAATATGTATGTCCACGACACGATGTACGAATGCTGCATCCGCAAAACCTGGATCACGTTATAATCGACTCTTTGTTTTTTTCACATGAGATGAATATCGAGTAAAGATTATAACCGAACTAAAAGAAGTTTTTGACAAATGCAGTTTTCAGACACGCAGTTACGACTCTAAATCTTTGTTAAAATATCCTTTGTATCATTTTATTTGACGTGAAATGTTGCTGGATGATGGTGGTTGCGTATTCGCAACTGTTTTATTGAAAAACTGAAATCGCCGGCATGTTTATTTCATTTCGGTAATAAAATTTTCTGGCTGTTGTAAAATACTTTACGAATAATTATTGCATAACTGTACATCCCACTATTCAGCCGTTCTACGATATTTTACACCAAACTTTTAAATCCAACCGACAATTTTCGCACCACAAGATTAGAAACTACTATGCCGCTTTCGAAAATTCCTCTGAAATAATTCTGCACTAGAATGTTTGCATTGTACAATCGTACAATGTTAGTATATTAGACAGCAATTTATTGAGTTCGTGCGAGCTTGATTCGAGTTTCACGAACAAATTGGAATATGGTAATTGGCTTAGCATGCTGGAATTAATTATTCAGTTGCCGAATCATTTTATCGAATATTCTGTCGACACACAGCGTGACCTCAGGCCATTCTACATTTTACGTAGTATTTATAGGCCGTACAACCGTTGCATAGACTTTACGCGTTTCATGGATAAATATATATTATAAGGAATACATTGCGTCCCATGGAATTTAAGAAAGAAAATCTTTCGCTGAACTGGAATCAAAATTTGCCAAAATATTACCGATGCGAGCTATGAGGTATACTATACACTGTAAATTCTTCTGGTAAGCATAATTTTATATCTGTTCATCTCAGATATTCATTATGCTAAAAAATACTCGTTTGCATGTATAATATGTCCGACTATTATACATGAACATCGACCTACGCAGAATAATAATTTCGATGCATTTTGGTCAAGGCTTCGCCTGCCTTTGTTCCAGTTTCATTATCAAGGCGCAAAACCAAATCGCTGTATAAGATTCTTTATTCGTGGAAAAATTGTTGATTTCGGAAAAGTTATGAAATTTCATTAATAATTTTTTTCTTCCTTCATAGATATACCCGTAATTTGATAGACACCATTGTTGTCAGACACTTCCCAAGAAGTTTTGTTGAGGGTATGTGAATAATTGGAGTCCCATAACGTGAATATTCCGAATACTTAAATCATTCAAACAATTCGAATCTTCGCACCATTCGAATGTAATTCAAATTACTCGATATTCAAATATTCGTTTCAATTCGACTGTTGAATTCCATCGGTACGGTAGAATCTGCCTGACGAATTCGTTGCTAACTTCGTCGATAATCTGATGGGACGAAGTAACGTTTTGACAGGCAAAAAACACGCTTTTCGTTAAGTGCTGCTCTCTGTGAGAGGATCAGTCAACTCCTTCCAACGCTTATCGACGGTCACGCAATTGTGCATTGTGTGTAAACAGCGTTACCCGTGCAAAGTAGTTCGTTGTTATTTCTCAAAAAAACGTAAGAAATGGCTAATACAAATGTAACGGATATGACCGAAGAGGATGCGGCAGACCTCCAGTTTCCAAAAGGTGAGAAAATTGTAAAATTTTCTTTGAAATTAGCGGCTACTTTTATAATTTCGCGAACAATTTCACGTCGCAGATATAACCTAAAACGATGGGGCTTGAAAGCATTGAATGGTATATGGAAAAAAAATACCGTTTTAAGCAACTAATTCAGTCATCCTTGAACTAAGGTCTCGAGTAACGGTTTTCTTACTTTCAGACTGTCCGTCGAGTTTTGCAAATGAGTCGGAACACGACGTCGATCTCGAGGTATCAGTCGTGAAGGAAGAAATCCTTACTTCTGACCCCGCGTGTTGTGTGTGTAAATCGACACTGTACGAGCCATACATAAAGTGCGCCGAGTGTTTGAACATAGAAATATGTCCCAACTGTTTTTCAAACGGTGCCGAAATTGAGGAACATAAAAATAACCACAATTACATTATAATAAAGAACGAATTCCCACTTATACCCGGTTCCAATTGGTCCGCCAAAGAGGAACTCGAACTTTTGGATGTCTTGCAAGAGTGTGGATTTGGCAATTGGGACGATATATCGAGGAGATTGCAGAACAAGTCGCCGGATGAGTGCAGGAAGCATTACCTGCACAATTTCATAGACAATCAAAATTTGCCTGGATTACCGAAGATAAAAGAAACCGAAGTCAGCTTGTTTGGCTCCGAGGCTGTACCGTACCTTTACAAACTTCAAGATCTTGAAGACCCGCCAAGATTTGCCAGCAATACGATAAACTACAAATTACTGGCCGGATACAATGCAGCTAGGTCAGATTTCGAAGTAAACTTTGACAATTATGCTGAATTGTTAGTCTCAGATTTAAAATATGAAGAATTCTGTCCTGCCGACAAGCATTTGGAGCTTGGAAAAAACCTCCAAGTTGCAATAGTAAATGCCTACAATCACAGACTCAAAGAAAGGCAAAGGCGTAGAAAAATTGTACGTAATCATGGGCTGATTTCGTTTCGTAGAACCGTATCATGGCTTCAAAGGTACGAATCGACTCTTACCAGACCTTTGATCGAAAGATTACTAACATTCATGCAACTTGTCAGTGGGATGGATTTTGATTACATAATCGAGGGTCTTCACCACGCTGGTGAACTAAGAAATTACATTAGAAGATTATTTGAATTTCGCCGAAATGGTATCACAAGGTTTCACTCAGTACCGATGTTTCAAAAGTTGGCCAAGCTGCGCATGGAACATGAAAAAGAGAGAAAGCAGTATATGAGTAATACGGAATATTGCTGGCAGACTGTATTACCTGGCTGCATTGTAAAGACTACACCTCATGTTGCACCAAATGTTCCCCAACGTAAAGCACCGCCGCCTCTTATTATTCAAGGGCTTCCTGGATACGACCGCCTTACTCCGGCTGAACGGGATCTTTGCTCAAATGCTCGTGTTATACCTGAAAGCTACTTTGACTTCAAAAACCTGTTGATAACAGAGAATAAAAAATGTGGGAGCTTGAGGCTTGCTCAAGCCAGAGTACTTCTGAAGATTGATGTTAACAAGACGCGAAAAATATATGATTTCTTGGCAGAAGAAGGATACATCAATAAACCTGCTCAGTAAGACACGCCACTGGTCAATTGATTCGTCGCAGTTATATGTGAATATTTTTCGACATTTTAATGTCATTGTGATATTAACACTTTGTGACAGCCCATTTGACAAGTGAATTAATTTTTATGCTTATGTGCTGGTTAAAATAGGCTAAGACTTCATTATTTATTACAATGTACAAACTCAAGTCTAAGTCTTTTGTCAGCTTGTTCTTTTATATACGAATAGAAATGTTACTATTTTTGTGAATTTATGCCAATTTTACTCTCAATGAACCCTCCAGTATTCCTATTCTGTCATTTTTAACATGACCGACAAAAAGGATTGACAGAAGTTTCACAAATTTCAATCATTTACCATCTATGGAGTTGGCATTAAAAATAAAAAGTCCATTATACTAATTCAGACGAACAACCCATGCCAAACTAAAATTCAAAAACAAACCAATAACTGATGAATTTGTTTATCCACGTCTCCTTACATTCTGAAAGGTTTGAAGACGAATGGAACGTTCATACAATAACATTTATTCGTCCTTATTCCTTGCGTCATTATTTAATTCTATTTCAACCTACTGTGAAAAACTTTTTACGTGCTGGCTGAAGAAAAATACACGCAAGAAACGAATTTTGAAGAAATACTTGATCGCGTTTTTCACAGAATGAGCTTGCAATTAGAGAAACCTCTCTGCATTCGTTTCCAGGAGGAACTCGAAATAATTTTTTTTTTCGTACATCTATTACAATACTATAACTCGTTATTTGACAGAGTTTGAAAATGCTGAGACGCTGTTGATATCTGAGGTTTACATGCTGCTGGAACACAGGAAGGCACAGAACGAATCCGCAGAAGAGGAACAAGAGTTCTCCGAGGTTTTCATGAAGAGTTTGACGTACACTAATCGATTTCGCAAGTTCAGGAATAAGGAGACTATCGCTGCGGTTCGAAAGTATGTGCAGCAGATTGAGCTCATTGCAGTAGTAGAACAGATTCATTTCGTTTTACATCCTGTGCAATTTGGTTTACTAATACGCGTTTAATTGTTTTTACAGTTTACTGATGCAGAAGAAGCTCCATAAATTTGAACTGGCTTCATTGGCGAATCTTTGCCCTGAAACACCTGAGGAGGCCAAAGCATTGATACCAAGTCTCGAAGGACGTTTGGAAGATGACGAAATGAGAACTATTCTGGAAGACATTCAGACCAAAAGATCACTACAGTACTAACTATGCAGTTTGCTTACAAATCCGACGGACATTTTACGTCGCACCCAATTAATTATATTCCACTTACCAGGCCATCTCAAATCGCGGCATACGTCCTCTGAGATCATCGATTGATTGTATATTGACTGTTGAACAAATGCCAGATGCAACTTTCATTCCTATAATGTACTCTGTTTATAAATATTGAAAACACGCATAACTTCCATCTCGTTTTTAACCCAGCCCAAAGTCGTTCCTTGGCACGATAACATGGATGTCAAAATAATTGACAGTATTCCCTACTCTGAGGGTACTTTGAGAACGTATCATTGCGGTGGTTATTGAACACAACATCGCGAAACTACTAACTCCGAATAGTAGACGTAGTTCTGCTTCGGACGAAAGTAACGCCCTATAATTCTGCATACCCGAAACATCTTTTTTTCGTTATCTTTTACGGAGTAAACAGCTCTTGGGCTCTGGAAGGAAAGATGTAAGTTGGCGTGATGTAACGGCGGATAATATCATTACGGACTTCTCCGTTGTCGGAAAAATCATGCGTTACATCTCGTGTAAAGTTATTAAGCCTCTTCAGCTCTTATTCTGCGTAACTGTAAATTCTTGTACATGCGACAGCGACGACCATCTCTATCGTGTCATGGACATGGATGAAGGTTGTGCTGTCATTAGTTTCTGCGAAATGTCGTGTATGGATTTTTATTCTCTGTGAAGGGAACCACAACGCTATGGCGTCCCATACCCTCAATAATTACCCTTAACGGCCCAACGACGTCTACCCAGCCTGTTGTACACTGACCCTCTCGACTACGCGTTGCCGTTTAAAAGTGGGGTCAGAATCCAACACGCACGTATGGTGTACGGTGTACTTCACCTCCGGCCTGATTATCTACCGGCCCAGCACCGGTTTTCACCTGGCAGCCGGCAAGGCAGTCTGCATTCCGAGCATGGTTTTGCAAAATAATTTGCGATTAAGATCAATGATGATAGCTTGGTCGCTTGGTTACCGTTCGAAGGCGACGAAGATTCTTCACGACGTGCTCTAATGGGTGCCTCTTCGCGTCACTTATCAAGTTCGCCTCTCAATACAAATTCACAATGTGAATACCTGCACTTGTGAATGAAGGATCAATTTCCTAGAAAGAACGTTTTGATTGTTCAAGTTTTGTCACCTTTTGATCATATGATTATCGTGTGGGGCATGAGTCGCAGTCCATCAGTTTATTTTTTTTTTTTTGCGGGTTGTAATGCGAATGACATCATTATTTCTTACCCGTATTTGGGGTTTTAGAGTTCTGTGGTTAGTTTTACGATGGAGATTTCGTTGTAACCAATCAAGTTATCATCAGTCACACTTGGTTAAATAGTACCCTGCTCGATGTCTATTATTTTCTTTCTTCCCGAAACGGGGTATTTGTATACTGAACCTCCAATAGCAAATTTAACCACATGGGGGGTAAGGGAAGTTCTGCAGTGGTTTGAACGTGACAACCGTTGAGCATGTCAATATCAATGGACACAATAATCAATTCGTAGCCTTCGTTAGATTCGTGGTCAGTGTTACTACGGGCACTTCTCCAGTGGATATGAGACGTGCGTTCAGCAGTATTTGGAGGGCCTTGGCCGCCGCACGATGTGCGGGCAATAACGACAGAAACGATGTCTGATTATGGCACTGGATAATCTCTGTCCATGAGGAGATTTTGTAACACATTTTCACGTGATAATTATTCAGTTTTGATGAAGTCGGTACTTCACGGCATTATTACTTTATCATTTTATTGGGCCATAAACCCATATGATTTACGACTTCTCGTGGCTGCCTCGCTTACGAAACGCAGTTTCGCATCGTATTAAATAGTGGCACTCGACTTGACAGTACTGAACTGTTGTTACCGTAAAATAGCAACCAGTGGACAATGGCAGTCAAAAGTACTTTGCCATTCATTGTAATTATACGTAACACATACTGCACGATGATTATAGATTGCTTCGCTTCATAATTATGGTAACAATGAAGCGATTTGATCGCCCCCCCCCCCCCCCCCCCCCTCTCTCTCTCTCTCTCTCTCTCTCTCTCTCTCTCTCTCTCTCTCTCTCTCTCTCTCTCTCTCTCTCTCTCTCTCTCTCTCTCTCTCTCTCTCTCTCTCTCTTCCCTCGTGGCCGGACCGACTTAATTTTCATTGTTTTTCGTGACAGCTCACATTTTCGTTTTTTTTTTCATATTTCCCTCAATTCTACTCTACCTGTTATCTCTATCTTTAATTTTATTTTATCTCATTCCTTGTCTGAAGGGCGGTGGGTACATTAGAGAACGAAAAAAAACGCGGATCTTTTTTTCTGTGATTCTATTGCATTTGTACTATCACTTTTTTTATATAAATGTACACATATTCAAGTAGGTATATATGCTAATTTTTTTATCAGAAAATATTCAAAATGGCGCCCGTGGCAGCTGGTTGAGTGGAAAGCCCCTTTTTAGCGCTAGACAGCCTTCCGGCTAAAAGGCTCGTCTGAACCAAAAAAACAAAATCTCATTTTGAAGTTACGATATGAAACTAGAACTTCAGTCACCTACATTTTTGAATTTAGAAAATTTACAAAAATGGCGACTGTATGAACAAAAGAAGCAACGATTTATCACTTTCTTGCACAGCCAGTCGAGTTAAAAAAGTGAAAAAATAAATTTATCAACAATCTGGCCGACTGAATTCCAAAATAAAGGAATGAAGCATATGCTGTCCAAATTTCAATTAATTTGTCAAATAGTTAACGAGTTATGATGTGCACCGATTTGAAAAACTTGGATTCGAGAAAAACGCGTTTAAAGTTGCAGCATTGCTTCATTACGTCAAAGCATCGGTTTTTTTTCAACTCACCACTAATCCGCAAGTACTTATTTACAAAGAAAACATTTACGTTATTTACTGCGGTTGACATGGTAACCTGGTAACAAATGCCTCTCACAATACGGTGGCGGATAGCCTGCATCCTGTTGTTCGGGGTTCGAATACAAGATTCTTTGTAACTCCGACATTTAAAAAAAAATTGACCTCATGTTTGGGAAGGGATTAGACAAAGGTCGAAGCATCGTGCAAATGTAAAAAAAATTTTGAAATTTTTATCACTGATGTACCCACCCTCCTTAACCTGTATCAGTGTACTCTCTACTGTATCTACTTTAATTTCTTCTCATTGGATTTTGATTTTATCTACTTCAAGTTATGTTTCGTCCGTTTACTTGCTTCATCTGTCTCTATATTTCCTGTATCTTGTATTAACTTTGTGCCATTATGTACTTGTCTAACATCGCTATGGACGTAATAAATCTCTTATCTATCTACTTATCTATCTATCTTTCGACTGCTGTAGCAATTTGTTCACTTCCTCTTCGACAGTGTCTTTAGAATTGTGGATTCTCGATGGTGAGATTAGCCAAAACAACAGGGTAACAAGCAACATTGATTCAGATCGAGCCGTTAAAGGTTTTTTTTATCGATCGCCTGTCCCGGATAGCTTCCAAAACGTATACATATATTTGAAAGTCAAAGATACGCTTTACCCATTACGCATGCTGTATAATCTCGCTATCTCTCGCCATTCCGAAGAGTTCTGAGGCTAGGTTAGGTTCAGCTGGCCGAACCCGACACGCGTGATGAAGCCGGGATTAGAAAAACGGTCAACACCACGTCTTCTCGCGCCTAACAATAAGTCATACCAATCGATAACGTCAATTTGCATAATGCGTATCGAGCGCATTACCCATGGAAGGTTACTGGCGAGACTATAACTTATAAGCTATTTTGGTTGGCGGAGATTTCGCCCCTTCTCCCTCTCACCTTTTGCAAAAGCTGCATAGGGCGATCGGGTGGGTTTATCGTTCAACTGCACCTCTGGACTTGATTGTTTTCACTGATCGCCCCCCCCCCCTCCCTCCCCCCACATGACGTACTGCACTTACGCGTATTGGTAGGTCGGACCCCGAGTTCCGACGCAAGTTAAGCCCTGGTCGCCAACAGATTTTGTCATCGTACTCGCTTACGCTTAGCGTCAGATGGGCGAATCTCACCGCTATGTCGTATAAATTACGCAGATCAGGTGTACCTCTCCCCACGCGGGGTGGCGCACGCAAATGGCACATGGAAGTCCAAAAGTTTCAAGCTACGGAGCCAGCGAGCCAGCCGGCTAACAATAAGGAGCACCAGAAGTGTAACATGTGCCAGTCGAGGACTTTGTTCAACGTTTATCGGACGAGTAGTAGATGGAACGTGTGTTCTCTCGGGAAGGAGCCGTCAGCCGCGGTCGGTCCATTTGACAGAAGTGCATGGCACACACCGTCCCGTCTCTTCCACGCACGTAGTCACGTACACGCGTGTGGCAAGTAACGTACACTCTCGAATCTCCTCTCCCATACGTTTGCCGAGTGTGGCTGATCGTGGGCCTGAGACACGGGTTGCATGTCGGTGCGGTCGTGTGGTGGATGCGTAGATCCAGACTGCATCGCATTCACGCGTGTGTCGGCGGGGTCGCACACGAACTATAACGAACATGCCGGAGAGTTGGGTTGAGGCCGGAGGCGGAGGTGTACGGTGGATTAGTGGCTGGACCTGGTCAAGTCTCTTGGTTTGACTGGTGTTTCTCCGCGGCCGCGGCGACGCCGGTCCTTAAACACTTGGGTATACGAGCCACAGGGCTTCTGTGTAACTTACCAATACCCAGTGGTATTCCTGATAGGTAGCTGCAGTTGCGGGATGAGGAATCAGCCACGACCACGTTGCAGTACCCACATCCGTATCTACGGTACAAACCCAGCAGGGTTTCACCGGAACCGATGCGACGGTCACTCCTCGCAGTCTGTTCGCTGTTCGCACATGGTGTCCCCCAAGGACAGACGAACCGTGGACATTAATGTTACGAATACCTAGCATCTTCTTGGTACATATACGTGTCACCATGCGTTGGATCGTGATCAGCGCCTGGAAGATAATGCAGGAGTATGGAAGTGACTTTTGTCCCCGGCCACCCCAATCTCTCACTTTTGCTCCCTTGTCCCGATCGCTCTCGCTCTATCTATACATCCGTCTAGCCACCTAGGCATCTATCCGTTTGTTTTTGCCCTGCAGAATTGGACCTTAGATCGAAATTAGTCCGAACTTTGTCTGGACCAGGGTTTATATTTGCTTGAAAACCAAACCGGCTGGATCTCTACCAGAGTTCCAGGTAAAAGTTTTTAATAACCGCAAAGTGTCGATCCGTAAGAGTATGGTCCTGGAATCTCGGGACAGAACTCAAAGTACAACGACGATGAGGATCTTCGTGGAAGGCTGTTCGCAAAGCGGTATATACCTATAATACATCACCTTTCGGGTTCTAATTTTCACCTCTATTTTCATTCTTATACGCTTCTCAATATTGTTATGCAAAACTTTGTATGTTTAGCTTGCAGAAAACTGGTTACTAAATGAGAAATACACGCAGAGGTGCCGTTACCGTACCTACACTTACAGGTCCACGGGTGAAACATTAAACGTATTATAAGGTCGAAGCGAGTCAGCGGGATGTACAAATCACGATTCATTGTTGAACGCGATCATGCGGATGAATTTAATAGAACTCGTACTCGTAGTAACGAGGGGGGCAATCCTATCGCGTAGCGATTTTTCCACCCGTGCAGCGTTTATCCGTTGATTTTACTCTTCGTTTTCTCCGTCGTTCGATTTCAAAATCTCGAAACAACGTCGCTGACTCGTGCGAATCTCCGGTCGAGTGTTTTCGTTTTTTTTTTCTTTTATCTCATTTTCTTTTTTGTCTTATTTTTGGCGAGGTTATATCGATAGACCGAGTGCAGAAAATGAATTTTGGCCCCCGAGTCACTCCGACGGCGGTCGAATCGTATCTCCGACTCTTCTCTCCCTCCTTCTTCTTCTCCTCCTCCTCGACCCCCGCGAGTCGAACGCGTCGCGCCGACCCTGGGACAGATCCCGAGGGTCCCCGAGGTTCGCCGAGGCGAAGCACCGGCGCTGCTTCGGGTCAAAATATATTCAGTATATTCTAAACAAGCATGCGGCGTGCTATCACGTTTGTGTTTGCTCGAATGCCTCTGAATATTATTATTTGATAGACCCCGCGACGGCTTCGACTTCACCGTTTGTGCACATATATGCATGTGTATACATGCGACGATATTCGGTCGGCAGTAAGTGCGGATTTTGTAAAATTTGACGAGGCTTGTTTTTTCCCTGAATCGACGTTTGTTAATTAATTAAAACTTGTGTAAGTTGAGAAATTAAAATTTAGCAACCGTATGTAAGTACAAGTCGTAAAGATGAGGTAAAATTCAAGTTATACAAAGAAAGAAAGGAAACGCGGAGACGGAGAGAAAGTGAAGACGCATCAACGCGTCGCGTCGTGATTTATTAATTTGAACAAACGCGCCAATTCGTCGATCGCCTGTCAGCTGTCTAAGAAACGTGTGGATTCCTGTTGTTTATTTGAAAAATATTCCAAACAACAGAAGCGCGTGATAAGTCGACGTAAACCACGCTCTTATTATAAATAATCAAATAAACGTCCGCTCGACGTGTGTGCACCAATCGCGAAGTAATCGATGTAGCATAACGTACAAGTTACATGTTTGCGAAAGAAACAACCTAACCGACAATATCGAGATCGTAGGCAGCTGTAGGGTTTAAAATCGTTTGAGAAACGCGCCATATATTTGAAAATCCGTTCAACTTTTACCGAAGCCGTAATAACGTCGCGCCGCCCCGTGCAGCACACAATATATTTCAACGTAGTGTTATTATCGTAGTAAAACTTTTCTCCCTCATTCCTGTGCTCGTGTGTGTTGTATAATTTGAAAAAAAAAACAAGTTCTATTTTCAAACTTTCCCCGCCCTCTCCAAGATCCCCCGTTTGTCTTGATTTTCAACAACGTTCAAAGTTTAACAACAGCCTTACGTTATTGTTTCAGAAAGATAACAAAGAAAGTCCAAGCATAAGTTCCGATATAAATCATTCGTATACGTTCAAGTAAAAGTTTGTGCATCCGAAGTTTGTGGTGGACCGAATAGTGCATCCACAATATCGACCAATACGTACAACTGTCTGTACTTTGGTGCGTATAAAGAGACGATACCTTGCACCAGCGACGTATCTCTTTCTCTTTCTATTTCTGCTACTCGCTTTGTTCTACGCGTCGACGTTAATTGATTGGTAAGTATTGCCGAGATTACGCAAACACTTATACTTTCATTTCGCATTCTCTCATCCTTTGTAATTTACTTTTTTTTCCACCATTTCCGTTCCATCCAGACACGTTAGTGAGTTTGAATTTTTTACACGGGAACTCGTGTGACTTGCAGCTCTAGAATCTAGCGCCAAGCCAGCGGCACTTGGTGTTAAGTTTCTCTCTCTCTCTCTCACCTCTATATCATTTCAATCTTTACGATTCTCACCGCGATATTCAATTGTTATTGTAGGCGGACGAATCGTTTGTATACGTGCGTAATCTAACTGCTGTGTATATATTTATCGTACGTATAATCGGCGTATTTGCATATCTCTTTCTCTCTCTCTCTCCGTGCACGCAGAACACAATATACTTGATGGTGCGTTACTTGCAATTAGTCGATTCTCTGTGAATGATTTTGAAAAATGTATAACTTGTGTACAACTTAACGTCAATATGTTCTGCATATACTGAATAAGTATTTACCGTCTTGCCAAATTATCTGATCTAGATCTTCTTTTCTTTATCAATTAAATTTCGTTTTTTCAACAAAAACTGGCCGAATGATGCCGCGGGTTTGTCTCTCATAACACGGATCTGGAAGAAGTTTGTCTCTCTGAAATCGTGTTGATGTTACAGTTACGTTATTGTAACGATTTATGCCAATGAAAAATGATTACTTCGCGACTTTGGAATTTTTGTTTGAAATTCCATAAACCTTAATAAAACAAGACATGTTTATATTTCGATATCTTAGTTCCTTCAAAGTCAATGTAAAAATAAGAAAACAGTGAGTTAAAATAATTAATTAACAGTTAACAACGTTACAAACTTGAACCTCATTCTCTGAAAACTTCTCAACTATTATTCCGAAATACGTTCCTATTTGCATATCTGAAGAAATACGTATTGTGAAAATTGAGCTTCGTAATTTTTCAAAGAAACGTTCACTCACGCTCCCGTGTCAACCTCCTTTACACGGTGAATTACAGACCTCACTACCGTCCTAATTTTCTTTGCAATTTTTGTCTGAATCCTCAATATCGATGAAAAATTTCCGACCATAAGATACCGTTGCAAAAAGTTATGGAATTCCCGACAAAGTTACACATAAAACTTTCCCTGCCAGGGTACATAATGTAATTTTCATTGACTCGCCTGACCTTTTCAAGAATGTATTATTCAATATTTCCGCTAGGTTGTGGTCAATAATTTTTCTTCTTTCCGCTGGCTCGTTCTATTTCTGTTTTATTGCCTATACACACAGACTATACCAACGCTTATCTCTTCACCCGCATCTTGTGCGGTAGAAAATTTTACACCTATATCTATATCGGCGGTAAAATTTCGGGCTGTCAATCTCAGCTCGACGTATCATCAAATAAATACCTACTGCCATAATACGTCTTAAACATCCCCACGCACCAATTTCAGTATGTACCTTATTTATCGCCGATAACGCGCGTGTCTTATATAAATCACTGCGAGTATCGATACGTCTCTTTCAATTTATTATTACACACGTATATCCATCGAAGCTTATCTGTTCCGCTTACCAATGTTTCGTTACACGCCTTTAATTGGTAAACAGAACTTTACTTTTACAGTTGTCAATGCAAGCTGTGCAGCGCTTTAATTCCGCGGCGGCGCCGAGATGTTACGTACTGAGATCTCGGTTTATTTTCTCTCTCTTTTTCATTTCTCCCTCGTGAACATCGGTGATGGACGCGCGTGTACTCGTGTAAATTTTCCACTTTACCCTGTGCCGTAATACAATCCCTTCGAAAATTAGCGCATCTTCATTAGTTACGTTTCATTTTTTACTCTTCATCTTTTGCATTAACCATCCTTTGCGAATTCAAGGAAGTATAAAAGAAGAAAACTTCCGTGTATACTGCAGTAAATTTATGAATATCGATGGCTGCCGATACTTTTGTTTCGTACATTCGTCTGATTGTGAGCGACTGCCGGTTATCCATCACGGCTTTCTGGGTAATGATTTATACCTGGTGGTTGGAGGAACGGATACCGCAGCGGCTTCAATTCGCTATCGGCAATACTTGAAACCTGTACGTACGTACGGCTAGAGACCCTCCCGATTAATGCTTGTACACCCGTAAATCAGAGTTTTATATGACAAAGATGAAAGCGCGCGACGGAATACATCCCCATGTATATATACAGCCACTGTCTGATTGTGAAATAAGGGATTGATACATCTCTGGTGGGATTCGCCAATGTACTTCGGTCACGGTACGTAACTCGAGGAACGGCGCAATTCTCAGGGAATTTGATGGAAGATGTCAGAAGGTCGATATTAATATTCAACTCGTAGTTCAATCTGCGAGTCGAGATTCTAACAACCCTTGAATTCGTTTCTGACAAGGAAGGTATCCCAGGTCGATCTCTTCGGTTTGATTACTTTTGTAATACGTTATAGTAGACTGAAAACTAGGCGACACATATTTTTTTCTTTATCAGTCATCGAACGCTTTAACGGGGTGAAACCACCCTTCAAAGTAAGGCATGTCGACGGGCGGTTTGACGGTTTAACCCAAAAAAACATAATATTTTTTAACCAATTTAAGTGGAAAAGTTTTCTCATAACGAGAAATGAAGAATGCAATTTTCTCCTGAAAGTGCTCGATGGCGGGTAAAAAAAAGAAATACGTGTCGCTAAGTTTTTAGTTTACTGTAACATATTATGAGAGAAATCAAATCGGAGGGATCGACCTGAGATACTTTTACATTTTTCAACGTCTACGCAAATTTACAACGCCGCAGTCGCTTTTTGTCGCGTAAAGAAAAGTCCTTCTTGCAAAATTTGGCGGTGGCGAACGTAACCAACATTAGCACAAGTGTCTGAGGGTGGCGAATACGGCAATGAAAATTTCGCAATACGGATGCTAAAAGGGATGCTATAGTCAGTCCTTAACGACTGCGCCAAATATTTGCCACTCTGGCTAATGTCAGAGGCTACGCGCAGCAACGCGAAAAACAAAACCAAAAAAACACCGATTATGCAGAAATGTTCAGAATTGCATGTATAAGAATTCGACTGTCATGTCTTTTCTTGCGTCGCGAGGCATACAGCCTCTGACATTAGCCGAAGCGGAAGACATTTAAGGACTATATCGTCCTCTCAAGGATGACCGAGGAATGTATTGCGCCGGAAGACATATCGCGGAGTATGACTTCAACTAATACCGTTGTGCAGCGTACTATGAGTCAGACTGCGGATTGAACGTGCAATTAATACAAATGAGTGATTAATGAATTACACTATTTTGCCGTGTCATTCGACCAAGTTTTATTATTTCGTAAGTCGGTTTACAAATGTTGCAAATATTGCAATTTAAGGGGTAATACCACTGTAAAAATTTAAAAAATGTTCGATGCTTTTTTTTGAATGGAAGAAAAGCTGATAAAATAATAATATTTGAGGAAGTTGTTAGGCATATTTTAAAGTATAATACAGAAAACTGTTGTCAAAAAATATTCAAAAAATGGCGACACTGGAGCCATTATCGCGAGACATACGGCTCGCAGTGTAACACTGGTGGAAATTTGAATTTGGAAAAAAAAAATCACTTAATCTACGTATTATTAACTAAAGAAATATGTCGGGGAGTTTCGATAAGTTGATTGAAACATTGTTTATTAAATTAACAAATAAGTGCCCTTTCTTTCGTCAATAATTGAAGATTTTCATTCAAATACCCGCCAATTATACGAAAATCAATATTTTTAAAACCCCCTACGTATTTTTCTCGCTACAAACAATTAGATTAAGTAATTATTTTTTTCTAGATTCAAATATGCCCCATTTACACTACGTGCCGCAGAATTCATCATGTCTCGCGATAATGTCTCCAGTGTGGGCATTTTTTCATATTTATTGACAACAATTCTCTGTGTTTTACTTACAATTAAATACACGCTTGATAAATTCCGTAAATATTATTGTCTTATCAATTTTTCATCCACCCAAAAAAAGAAACGAGTGATCAAAAAAGCGCTTTTCTTTTTCTTTTTACAGTGGTGTTACCCCCTAAGAGAGGATTTCAAGAAAGAAGAAAGTATACGGGAGAAAAGAAAACTCCAGCGTGCGGTATATCCAACACCCCATCGTTTGAAAATATTGAATTATATTCACGTATCGTACATTTCTAGCAGTAGGTAATTTAGCGTATCACTTACGTGGGAGATACTCTCGAATCTAGATAGGTACGCCTTCGTACGAATACGAATAGACACGTGAGTAAGTTTACGTTTGAAATCGATGTGAAATTGAACCGGGATCTGCAGCTCGTTTCTATTCTTCGGATCGGACGATTCAATTTTAATGGTGGATATGCGTAGCAGCGTATGCAGAATA
The DNA here is from genome assembly GCF_021901495.1 of Neodiprion virginianus. Classification (NCBI taxonomy): domain Eukaryota; kingdom Metazoa; phylum Arthropoda; class Insecta; order Hymenoptera; family Diprionidae; genus Neodiprion; species Neodiprion virginianus. The sequence goes on from NC_060880.1 coordinate 40,880,700, forward strand.
CACGCTGCAACGTATCGGTTACAACGAACACGGTGTCTCCTCGCTTAGCACTGCAGGATCATCAAAATTGCAGATTGGACACACGTGTAGCAGTCAATTATATCGCGTGTCTGATGGTACGGGGACGTACGATTGCATTTTTTTTCTTTTGTGGCATTAAATTCGCGACGAAAGCAATCGAAATGCATATCTACACAAAAATTAAGTGATAGAATAAATAAAGGTAAAAGACTTTATGTTTGGCGGATACGTCCTTCCAACACCAACATAAATGATACGACGTCGTATCCATCATTTTTCTGTTTTCAAAAATATTTTTTCTTTCACAAACGACGCGAAAACCTTCAAAACGCGATCATTTATTCATTTCAGAGGGTATTTCAAGAAACCTCATATTTTCTCAAAAAATGATATCGAAATGTAAAGATTCGTGGATTTTGCGGGAGAATGTTTGAAAAAAATTATTGCATAGAAAAAGATACATGCGAATGTGATTATTTTTCACAAAGTTCGCGGTTAAAGGGAATAACCGACAGTACTTACTACCTTTCACAGTCAATTTGATCCATTCTTCAGTTTCAACTTTTTGAATGTATCCTCATATTTTTCGCGTAAATACAAAGGGGGAAAAGGTACGCCTTTTCAGCTTTACGCGTGGTAAAAGGTCGCATAATGGCGCATACGTTTTTATACCATTAGACGCGCGATATATGCTTGTATGAGAAACAAGCATACGAACAGAGAAGAAGTTGATCGATAAGGTTGTTTGTATTTTAGCCAGTGAAAAGCTCTTGTACCACGCAATTATAATACATACGAGCATAAATTGTGCCTTTATAAAAATCGGTGAAATCGTTTCGAATTAGGTTCAACGAAGCGTCGCAATAAGGAGCCTCCCGAAGGAATTTAAGGGACCGTGCTAGTGTAACGGGTCGAAAAATAGCTGATTTTCGCGACTTTTTTTTCGTTGGGTAAAATAAGCCGACCTATCTGATTTTTTTTTTTCATCTCACATCAAAGCACTCGTCAATAACAAAAAATAAATCTTTAAACGTTTATTTTCACTTTTTTTGTACCTTTTTCAATGGCTTCCTCGAAACCTGGTCTTTCAAAACGGTGTACACCCTCAAAGATGGAGTTTTCAAGTTATCCGTATGAAATTTCAACTCTTTATTCTTCACGCGATTCTTTACCTTGCTATTGAAGCTTTTTTCGGAATCTTCATATTCCTTTTAACGAAAAATTCGTCGAAAAAATCGGCTAAATTCGATACTTTTTCTTCAAACTGCCGCCATTTTGAAAATTTTGATTTAAAAAGAAAAAACCTCGACAGCAAGATAGCGGCTTTCGTACTGATTAATAATCTTTTTATAAATTTTGTTTTAGACAATATTTACGGCCTCAATCGTGTACACCGTGAGGATTCCTTTTTTTCCAGGTCATTTTCAGCCTTATAAAATGAATGTAAAGAAGATGAAAATAAACGTTTGAAAATTTATATTCTCTTCTTCGCGAGTGCTTTGATTTGACGTAGGAAAATCATACCGATCAGCGTATTTTAACCACGGCGAAACACAGTTAATCTTCGATTCGTTACTAAACCAGCATGATCCCTGAACTTGGCCGTTCGTAATCGTACATAGGATATTTGTCACCTTGAAAGTCTTTGCGAAGCACATAAGTAATCCCTAACGTACAGAGAGCGGAAAGAGACAGATAAACCAAATTTACGATGATACTTTAAAGATAAAAGCTGATCAAAGAATCGTATCGTGTGTAACAACAAAGAAACTTATTTCGCCGTTTAAATATAGACACGTGTGTACGAAAATCTTTAAATTTCTCGCCAGGCGAGAAAAACTTTTGTAATCGCACGGCTGTTGTTACACAGGTATACATGTTGTATTTCAGGTTAATCGTCAAGCATATATGTACGAGGGAGGTAGTATCTACACCGCGCAACATGGAATAATACAAAAGCTCGGCTCGCTTCTGCGGGCACCGACTATAAGCATCCCACCCACAACGGGGCAGGGAGACAAATCTTTTGATTAGCGCACGCTGAGATTGCCTGTACTTATCAAAGAGAAGAACCACTTTTGACTGGTTCGACCTTATTGCCGACCGCGGCAATCACCGAGGATCGACCCTCGGCCCATGTCGGGTCGAGAGCCGGACCTTCTCATCTCCATCTTGATGCGTAGCTTCGATTTCGACCGTGCAAAATCAGTCAGTCACTCGCCTTTTATTTATTCTCTCTCGAACTTCCCGGCTAAATCGCTCTCCCTCTCTCTCTCTCTCTCTCTCTGATAGTCAGCGCTACGCGGTTCACTCGGAGCAAGGACGATAAGCCTTGCGCTGACCAGACGTTGAATCAGCATGGAGTTCTCACCGGCTATTGACGGTGGTCATTGATCGATGCAGGTGAAATCCGTCATGCGGGGCTTATGATAATTTCAGCAGAAGTGAAAAACAACTAGACGCTCGGAACTAAGGTTTACGAAGCGACGGAATTGAAGTGTGTGTATGAGAGAGAGAGAGAGAGAGAGAGAGAGAGAGAGAGAGAGTGCGACGTGGCCGACAAGGAGATCGTCGATTCGGATCACAAGACAAAAATTTTTCAGCAGTCATATACTCGCATGCCTTAATAAGGGGGGAGGGGGGGGGGGGGGGGGGGGGGGTATTCTGGTCTAGAGCTCTGAATTTCGGGCGTTTTTTCACAAGCCTGATTAAAAAAAAAAAAATTCCTCATCATCTGTTTTTCCCGGAATTCTTATTGATGCTTAAAGAAATTTCAATTAAATTTTTCTAAATACAGTGGTGACAAAACGTAAAAAAAAAAAACCGGTTGAGATGGTTGACGCGATTCTAATGCTTTCGGTCATCGGTAACAGAACGACGAACTTTTTTGATTGATAAGAACGTCACTATAGCCCGTACCAAGAAGAGAAAACAAAAAACAAAAAAAAAAAAAAATAAAGTAGGAAAATGGCGACTGTTAAAAGGAGAAATTAATTTTTTTTCGATGATTTTCAATTTTTTTTCAATAGTTTTAATAACAATTTCGCAATGCCTATGGTACAGGCTCTAGAGGGATCTGTACTGAAGATTCATACCAAATTTCAAGTCAATCAGTTGAATAGAATTCGAGATTTTATGTCAACCAGGTTGAAAAATGTAGTTTTGAGATAAACGCAATTAAAGATGATGCGTTTCAAGTCACGAAGTCACTCGGTTTTCACGCTTGTTTCTGTATCAACTAGAATGGTTATTTTTCTTATCGTTTATCGGCGATTCCTGGGGCATATAGAAGGCCTTCTGCCGCATTCGCAGCTTCCTTACAGGCCGATCTTTCTAACTTTGGAGCCGATAAATTTCTCGAAGCGCACACCGAGCGGTCTTACATCGTTTCACTCAAGTGCTCATAACCTTCTCAATTTTTGAAAATTCGACATCGACTTTGGGCCAAGATATTCTTGAAAGATGAAGCTATAATAATATGAAAAAAAAAATATATAAAATAAATCGATATCTCCAAATCTCTAAACCAGAATACCACCTTAAGGTAAATTGGTAAATATTTATCAGGGTGAAGTTTCGAGTTATTCCATAAAGTGCAAAATAGTAATTATATCTTCGAACGTGTGATACGGTAATCTTACTAACTTCAGCCTCGTAAGTTTTTCGACCGTGAACGTAGATCAACCATCGATCAGAAGGCATCAGTTGCGATCAGATATCACATAAAAGAGTATTATATACGTATACATGTACGTACAACTGTCGCGATTGATAACCATCTGCAGAGATTACGTTGCTGCTAACTCAATTTACGGTTCGTTATTTACATGTTTAATACACACAAGCCGATCATGACACTATATGTTTGCAGCAAAAATTTGATACTGCGCAACGATGCAGTAAACAGTATTTAACAGAGTTTATTTGACGAGTCAATTTGCTGAGGGTACAAAGAAGTTTGAAAAGTAACGAAGATGTTGATCGTTCGGCATTTTGAGTAAAGATATTAACAGCAATTGAACAAATTATTTTTACCAACAACGACGAATCATCGTTCATCCGATTCACGGCCAGGAAATGTTATCAATGAAATTAATAACCGTAACTCAAGTCATTGTCAGTGGATTAAAAAAATAAAATTCATCTATTCCAAATCGAATTATACCGATTTGGAAACTGCTCTTACTTTGACCGTGTCCTCTATGGTGAGGGAGATTGGTTAGTCAATCCTGATTCTCGGGTGGTTGCACTTGAAAAGATCAGTCTTATGTTCACGAACCATTATCACCTACCGAAAAACACTGACTCTAGGTTTAGACCGAACGATTGACCCTTTTATTTTTTAAAATTACAAATTGACGTCGCAAATTGTGAATTTCTCGATTACTCGAACCAATTGTTAGAAGATCAGATGCTGCAGATTTATTTTTTGATCATTTTAGAATTGGCGGAAATTTTTTAAGTTGAAATCCCATACGACATACTTTCTTTTGCCTCTACACTCCCTATTTCAGGCTTAGGCTTGTAGGGTCGTTATTGGTAAAAATATTTTGTTCAATTCCTGTTAATATCTTTACACAAAATGTCGAACGATCAACATCTCCGTTACTTTTCAAACTTATTTATACCCTCTGCAAATTGATCCGTCAAAAAAACTCTGCTATCCAGATAGCAAATGACTCGAAGACCGCATGCGCAAAATTGGCGCCCCCTGGGAGGCGGCAGCGACGAGCTCGCCTCTCCCGGAAGATGGCGCGGTCGGTAAAATGCAGATTAGGTACTCCTGGAAGCCTCGGGGCCGAAGCCCGGATTCGGAATAGGATGGTAATTTGAATGTAGTATTGGCGCGGATTCCTCCCGATGGGTCAGCGTTGCAGCGAATCCCCGACGGCCAAACGGCTGTCCGATATCCATTCGCGGTCCAGGTTTGGTCACGAACTCTGGGCATCCGCAACCTGGACACGCGCTCGGACCATTTTTACACTCGGCATCCTTGAGCCGGCAGGGGGCTAATTACCTCGTCGCAACTCGCCTCGATGCTCCAACACCTGGAAGTCCCGCGTTCTGCGACGATTCCACACCGCCCTCCGTGTAACCTCGGCTAATAAGTAGGTACGCGTACGTACGTACACTTGGGGACAACGAATCTGAGACAGCTCATTTTTTTACACTGGACAGTTACGTTGGCAACGCAGAGAAACCTACAGCGCCACAGTCGGCCGAGCGCGAAACCAACTTAACCTCAATAAACGCAGCATAACCCATGGCCGTCGAATCTAACCTTAGAATACCGCGGGGATAACGACTTGTTGGATTGACACGTATTCTAATGTTGGATCCGACGGTCATGGATTACGTTACGTTCATTGAGTTTGAGTTTGTTTCGCGCTCGGCAGATTATGGCGCTGTAGGTTTCTCCGCGTTGCCAACATGACTGTCTAGTTTAAAAAATTAGCCGTCTCAGATTCATTGTCCCCAAGTGTACCTACCTACTGATAGTACCTGTGCCACTTATCAAGGCTATCGTGCACGGTGCGAGGTTAATTTCAATATTATGGGCAGTTTTTCCTCCTCCCTCTTTTTTTTCATCTCCTTCTTACGTCTCCCTCTCGCCGTATATTTTGTGAACAAAAACTCACGTAACCTCGGTTTTTTTCATTTTTTTATTTTTTCTCTTTCTTTGAGTCCACAGACCTCCGTTTTGAGTGCGTACCTATCTCTTAATCGTAAGGTAAAGAGAGTCAATCAGGCAAAGTTCAGAAAGTTGCGGAGAGTTCATTCCAGGTTGAAAAAGCGTTTCAACGGCAGTTAAATTTTGTTGAAGTATTATTTACGGAGTCGACTCTTGAAACATGGATCAATTTCGTTGTGTATTTATGTGCAAATAGCGGTATGTATCATAAAATATCTCACCTCGTCTACGGAGGTTTCTCGCTAAAGTACTACAGGGAAATTAAACGTTGGAAAATAACCCCCGAGAGACCAAAAATGTGCCGGTAAACTGGTTCATTGTATAATATTGAAAAATCGTTGGAATTCCCGGTATACAATGCGGATAAAAACTCGGATGTGTCTATAACTTGATTCGATTGAAATATTTTTCAGTGTAAAAAATGGGAAAAATCCAATTATATTTTTCATACAATGCACAGGTGTATAATTTGTTTACCTCCCCCCCCCCCCCCCCCCCCCTCCCTCTTGGCAGGGTATACAGTTTTTGTATTAATTTGATTCATTTTTGCGTCCGCTGTAGGCGTATGATCCAGGGCTTTGCGTATTTACCGTACAAAGAGATAAAGATTAAGCAGAGGACTTGAAGGGCGAACTCCTTGAGGGTAAAGGTCGAGTTTCACATGCAACCCGTTTTACGTTTGTCCGACAGGGCCAAAAACTTTGACGGTTATAATTTACAGGCGACTGTAACGGTGTATTTAACGAAAAAGCAAGCGACCCGAGACCTGGAATAAGTATAATTAATCCTTTCACGGAAAAATTTTTCCTTACGCGAGATTCACTCGAAATTTTGGGGTCGCTGATTATGAATGTGAACTCGAAATTCAAAAATTCAAAGAGGCGGACTCAATATGGCGGATGTGAACTCAAACAGTTATTTGATTCTGATAAAGCTTAGTACGGGATGATTTCTAAGGTCGCTGATTACGAGTCCGAGTTCAAAATTAGTCGCTATTATAGTTTCGGATAGCGTCAAGAGCGAAAAAACCAAGGTGAACACAACGCAACCATCCGGAAGTCATAAACTTTTCTAACAACGAAGCAGTCTTACTTTTATCTTGTATTCGGGTTTGTCATTGTTTCCGTCGTTTCGAGTTTCTAAAATTATACAATTTTTTCTTCAGATTCGAATGCACACAACTCTCGGAATCAAAGTTATCAGTAAATACGATTGTCTCTTTCGACATAGTATACAAATTATGGTATTTTTATTTTTCGACAAAAACCAAATAAAAAAAAAAAAAAAAATATATATATATATTTAAAAAAATTCTGTAAAATTTTTTGGTGTGTATTAAGTTTGTACAAAAATTGGCATTTGGATTTTCACCCTAGATTAGCAGCAAATGCTTATTTCCGCTACGAATGAATGACTAAATTTTATCTTTTTTTTTACACTTAGAAATATTTCAGGGATCACGTGAAACGAAAAAACACGGCAGTTGTTACCAAAACAGCAGTTTAATAAATAAAAAGATGCAACAAAAAAAGGTCCGACGCTGAGGGTCCTAACGTGCATGAAAGGGTTAAAGATATAGGAACATAAGAATTATTCCCCTTCACGGGTGTCTCGAATAGTTGAAAAATTTCAGACACAGATATGGGTCTGCAGAAAACATGCAAAATATAAACATTCCGTCGTACGTTAACTTTATTTTGAAGTAGCAAATCGCATGACACCTATAAATATTCTGGCATTGGATAATTGATTCCCACTAAATTGCCCGCGTAAAGAATGAACCGCATCAATTCGTCTCCTGCTTTAAAGTTGACGGAGGAGCAGTAACGAAGGAATTTACGACTAAGAAGAGAGAGAGGAAAAAAAAAACGTCAACAAGAGTTAAGGAACAAGCGTACGAACCACCATTCGACAAAGGATGACGTGGTTTCGAGGAGGCATATAATCAAAGCTTTAAATCGCGACGCGAGCTAAACGTGAATGAGGTACGACAATAGGCCGCGTTGCAAATGTAGGACGTGGAGTAACGCGCCCGCTTTTTTCGCCTTCCTTATCTCCTAATTCGCATAATTCCGCACTCGTCATGCACGATCCACGATCGTCAGTCGTGACGGGGTCAGCAGACGGCCCGCCATTAAAAATAAGCCCCGCACGGACGAGAGTTTCGCACAAACTAGCGGCGCGGGTGTGTTTATAATAAGGCACCAGCTAAGCCCTTATCCTTCAGCCGCGCATTTGCAAGGAAATAATAATTTTATTTCCCGGGTCTCACGCTGGCTCTGTTTCCTGTTTGCCAAAAGTTTCCCATGCCTTGCTTCCTATATCTCACCGTTGCCTCGTTTCGCCCTCCGTCGCCGAGCCGACGACTCTTTGTCAGCCGATAGCGAAGTGAATTACGATCGTATAATCTTACGGTTTATGAAGCGCTGCTTCGTCGCTGCGATAAAGGGATATCGGACTGTCAATGGGGACGCTTTTCCCTCGTGAAGCGGTCGACTTCGCGATTATACCGGGACAAACTCTTGAAAGTTGAAAATCAACCGCGCATGCGCCAAATAATTCAATATCATTGGTCCGCGAAATCTTCCCGCAGTGATATTTTTTTCTGCGATGCAGCTGGGCCAACGTACGCAAAATTTCTACGTTGGAGTTTTCAAAGAGCATAAGCATTAAATTCCGACCGTTCTTTGAGGGATCAACCTTCCGGCCCGATAGCGAATGCTTCCGAAACCTTTCCGAGTCACTAACTCAGTTATTTGAGATTCTAACCTCGAAAATTCGTATCAACTACATCACCGGTAGAAACAGTTTGAAAGCTGAAAACTTGGGTTGGCCAGCCTGCACGAATAGCCGATAAAACTCACGCATGCGCAGTTTATATTCAAGTTTCAAGAGATTGCCCCGGTATACAGTATACACGTACCAAGCAAGTGTACCAGTTATTGCCAATTGTCGACCCTTTTATTTTTCAACATTATATATTGACCGCTCAAATTGTGAATTTCTCGATTACTAAAACCAATTGCTAGAGGATTAGACGCTGCAAATATAAAAAACAAAAAAATTTTCCTTACTTTAGAACTAAGGAATCAACGGATATAATAAAAAAATCGATAATTGAGACAAGGTCAATAATTGATACACTTACCTTGTAATCGGCCGATGGCGGCGAGGCAGAAATTACAATCGAACTGCAAATTCGATTTTACCCACACCGTTTATTTTGTAGTCCCCTTTCTTCCTTTTCTTCTCACACGACGACCAAGAAAATTTAAGTCCTTAAATTACGCTTAAAAAGTTTGTTACCGCGATATGAAAAATTCCATTTTAATCGAGAAATCAGATGTTCACGGTATAATTGTTTTGTAAATATTGCAAAATGGTTTGGAATGAAACAATAAGCTAAAAACAATCGATGCATCGATTAATCGGGTCCAAAGAAATAATCGAACACGACCCGATTGAATCGATAAAAATTAACCGATTAATCGATTATTTCTTATTTTTTTCAAGTGAATTTCAGTATACGTAGTCTTGACAGCGGAAAAGATATTTGATAATTCATAGTTACATTGAAAATATTTTTCAATATCAAGTGAAAATGTTCGTTTTATTATCTTTCACTTATCATATCAAACGTGTACTCGGTAAGTAAGAGAATGATAATGATTGATACTTTAATCACATAAATTGATACTGTATTACATCGTTAATGGTATTAAAAATCAAAAATCGATTGTGAAAAAATATAATCGAGTTTGAAAAATAATCGATTACACTCGATTAATCGGTAAAAGTAATCTAATTGATGAAAAATCAATTATTTTTTGTCGTTCTTAGCGGTCTGCGCCAGCTTTTGCAGAAGTAATTCATCGGTCAGGAATTATTATTACCCTTCCTAGCGGCGCCGGTGTGCACATGGACTATTCGCGGTGGTCCGAGTAATCGATAGGCGAAGGACGTGCTTTGCGGGAGGCTCTTTCCCCTCGTTTCCGCTTGCAGGAAGGAGATCAGCGTAGAAAAAGGATCGTCTATAGAACACGGCGGCCACTACGGTGCCTGATGCGAAATTTTCCGGAAACCCGCGAATCTCGATCGATTCATTCACGCGTCTCCCACACGTCCTCGATCGAGGTTCAAAATATCTACAAGTTTTTTCTTCCCTTGCTTTTTCGACTGCGGAAAGGCGACGCGTTTCTCGATTCATTTCCTGCACCCCCAAGGGTCAGATTTACACTTCAAAAGGCTCGCGACGAGATCCGTGAAGGCTGGATCCTTGGAAAAGTAAAAAATCGTCCTTTTCGTGCCTGTGTGTGAAGTAAAAATCTCAGGAAGCTTCCTGGTGGAAAAACATTTATACACGAGACTGAAGTTAGTAACATTGAAGCAACATTGGGGGGAACTATTTTGCAAGTTTATAGTGACTTTGAAGTAGTCAAGTTTTCAAAATATGAATTATGCGTTTCGTCTTGTTATGATTTATTGCATTTCAGAGATTTCTGTAATCGTGATGTGTAACGATTTTTTCGAAACTTACAATTAGATCGTTACAATAACGTCATTAACTTCAGGCTCACGATTTCAGACCGTAGATATCGACCGCAGTTTGTGCTTCAATTTTTCCAACTTTCACATTCTCTCGATTCGCAAATCATTGTATTATACTGATTTACGTTTCATCGAGTGCGTTTCGCTGGGATATCGTCCCTGTTGCTGTTCAAATTCACGATCCGCTGCCTCGCGCTATAATTGAAACGGTAATGGTGTCGGTTTGGTCCGGAGTTATCGAGGAAAATTAATGGAAATCGATGAAAATTAACGCGTCGTTTGTCACGCCGATGTGGGTAGTTGTATGGATGCGAGATGTTGTACGACGCGTAAAATGTGCTTCGCGTGCTTTGTTCGTGCGTCTGAATGCGATTCAAAGTAGTTACGAAAATTTTCACTTCCCTAATTTGAAACTCCGCGCGTCAAGGATTTCTCCTATAACGAAACTCACATTTCAGATATGCGTGTAAAATAAACTCCATTTCACAGCGTATAAATATTACATCGAATTTGTACAAGACCGTATTTTCCCTGGCAATATTAATTTCGCAAACGGATCGGAGTTTGCAGCAATTCTGGATCTTGACAAATTTCAGTATCTGTCAAGAATTGAAATTTATATTTCCTGTCGGAGAACAAGAAAAGTAAGAATAAAAAAACGAGGAATTACCCTAGCATTATTCACAATAAATACAGGACGAAAACAGATGGAATTGTAAATATTGATTTTTCTTTATCACGAAAGCGGAACATGCCCGAGGAACTCTTTAACCTATAAATAACGGTCCTCGTTATTATAAGTAAATACGCGAAGTTCAAGCACATTATTATTCCATCAAAATTATCCAGTAACAAGTGCAGAGTGATGGTATATATATATATATATACAGGGGAAAGTCGGGTAAAACGGGGACGTTTAAGGGAGAATCGATATAATTTGGCTTTTTCTGTGGAATCGGACATCGTCTACTCGTATCCGACATCTGTGTACCTTTATTTGGCTACGATTACCAGGAAAAAAATCCCCATTTCGCTGGAACTTACGGGTAGGACGGGGACCATAGAAAAATGATCAAAACGATTATTTATTTAAAGTTGTAATGAAATAACTTATTCGGTATAATTTTCTTCCAAATTCTAAATATGATGTTCTCCAAATTTTTCTGCTTTGTGTGTATCGTATCTGACTTATCTACTCTATTGTTGGTATTTATTTACATATTTTCATGGTCGTTTTATCTAGTATCACTTACGGTCTCGAGCTATTTAACGTTATTTCAATTGCCAGGAAATTTGGAGAAAATAATTTGTTATCCAAAAGTTATTCCGCCGTCTTTGCAGGATGGCGCTATTCAAATTTCTTAGAAAGTGAAGAAATAAGAACTTTGCTCGGTAAGAAGTTATTGTAATTATTCCAAGGCTGTGTACGCCAGGAAGAAAATTCCTATCAAACTGACGAAAGTACGCCACCAGCAGCTTTCACCCATCCTCCTTAAACCCGACTCGTAAAACGCCGTTCGACGTCATTTGCGCTTTGCCCCTTCCGTTGTTTTCCTCTTTCAACTTCTAAGACTTTTCACACGCTTAAAGAGACAGAGACGAGATGAAAACGGTTGAAAAAAGGCCCGGGAATCTGGAATTGACTTGAAAATTTTCGAACGACAACCAAAGTTACGGCATGTTTAGGCTCGCATAATTATTTTGTCAAGTGTGAAAAAGCATTTGTCCGACTATAAAATCGATTTACCGGTTATGCTCTGAGACGAAATACTTGGAAAGGTGAAAAAACGTTTGCTTACTTTTTGCTCGATGCAAATAAAAATTGAATTAGTTTTACGATAGAATATGGGTATTTCTGAACTGCGAATGAATTCATTCCTGCCATATAAACGATTTAATTTGCATAGCCGAGGTCCGGATGCTCAACCGGTTTCTGTTGGTAATACTAAACGTGGCTACCATTGTCTCGGAGTTTGCTTAAAGAGCAAAAGGCGGTTCGACACAGACACCGAACAAATACGCGCCGACGATATTTGATTTTTACAACAGGCTGCACAGACTAGCGATAAGAAATTTTCGATGATATATGTGCGCTTATCTTAACGCCGGCACACAAGTTTGCCGTGGCTTTCCGTACGCAACGTCGAGCCTTTCATTTTTCAACCCACAGTCACTATCGTCTTATTCAAGGCTCCTCTCGAGCTCTCAACCTCTTAACCTTTCAACGCCTCCGAAGCTCGTCGTTGATTTTTTGCCAAACATTGCACACGGCTTTCTGGTTCGGATCCGATCGAACGGACAATTTCCGTCGGATCTCCGTTTCAGGATGGCGATAATTGTAGCAATACAACTTTATCAAAGCAGGTGATTGTAGAAATCGTGAACGAATCTTCTTTCTCGTGATTTAAAATTAGTATTAAAAATTGCATCCACGAGACACTAAAATACGATGTGAATTTTGTGTCTTTCGGTAATTTATCATTCTCAATAAGCTTTGAATTCCCTTCGATTAAAAATATATTCTCGCCGGCCAATTATTATTAATTAGGTGTTACAGTTACCGGCAAATTAATTTGGCCAAGTTATCCTGTAACTTGTGACAACTTTTTGTTAAACAACCAACAAGCCCTTACAATTTTTTTCGATAAATCGGCACTTGAATCTCCTGCTCTCTCTTTATTCATTTTCGTGTACTTCCGTCGTTGCTAGATCCTCAGTCGATAGATCGGGCATTTAAACTCAGAGTATTAGACATACACGGCCTTTCAATCATCCACCACTTTTTTCCATCTACGTTTCCCGAAGCTTTCGGTGAAAAATTATTCTTTTTATAATTTTCCAATCCACAGTGAAATTGGACCTGCAGTATTATTTTTTCAAACATTTGTCAACGATAACGTGAGAAGGATTCGGAATTGAAATTGATAACCTTGAAAAAATCAGCAATCGTTGAAAAATCGATGCTCCTGCGTCAAAAAACGAATACACGGTATTAAATGATGAATTTGATTCGTTTGTGAAAATTAATGCCTCTCTCAAGAATTGAGCGGCAAATTTCATGCTTTCGTAAAAATGAATGCTTCACTCAAAATTTGAACGGAAATTTGTCTTTTTTCTTTAATGAAAATTAATGCTTCGATAACTATACGACAGACGTGCGATACAACACATCGAAGCAATCACAGTGCAGGTATATTAAATCCATTAAAACACAAAGAAAAAAAGTCCTGATTGTAATTATGTTACATCGCTGGAAAATAAAAGTAGAAAAATAAATAGTTTGTGATAATCGGTAATCCGTTGTTGATGTTTGAGAGCTTTAAAGCGGGAAAACGGACTTTGCCGTTAGAGTAGCGTTTCATTGCGTAATAATTCACGTCGCGTTCGTATTTCCATGACGTATCGATGTTGCGGATATAGACCTCGGCAACATCGCGGAAAATAAGAAGCTAGAGTGTCTGTTTTACGCGATATTCCATCTATACAGCGTAGCGTGCAACATGAATGTTGGGATCGGAGCCGCTTTTACGACCCTATAAAGCTGAGCTTCCACCGTCGTCGAATACGTGGCTTTTGTGCCGGACATTTTACGGCTCGATCGATGCGCCGATCGAGACTCCCGGTTATCGTTCAGGACTCGCCCCCCTAGTCCTACAGGACTTCAAAGCACTGCAGGACTCCGCTGCAGCGCGAGATTCCCGAGTTCGTTAATTACCTAATTAATGCTACGAGAGTTGTTCGAATTGTTGTTACCAGCCTCCTTCAACCTGCCGCACCGGTTACCCGGCATGCAACGTGGCGAGCTGTAAGGTATACCTACGATGTACTTAGGAAGCTAATGAGTGCTGCGGTGCACACACGAAGCCGCGCCATCATGCCCGAGGATCCTTCTCTTCCTTCTAGTTTCGGAACAACGCGGAGAACGAGAAATAAGGGATCTAGCATTGCAAAGTTATCAAACTTCCGGATGGCCAGAGTTCGGACAAACCATTCAACACCGAATGGATCAAATTCTAAATGGTAAAAATCTCGAACGCAGGGTAGACGTGCCATTTTCGGCGACTCGATAGTACTTGAAGACAACTCCCTGGCCAAAATTGGTACAAAAGTGTTTGGCCTCTTTTCAGCGCTGTGAAATCAAAAGAGCCTGCACTGACCCTTACTGGGGAAGATATTCTTGCGATTGGATCGATAACCGGACAGATTTTTAGTACCAAAAACAATCGAAACGCTTTACTCGACTGGCCAAGGATGGCGAACCGCGACCACAAACGGAACCTCTGCCCTAATCGTGGTTTGTCTGAACTTTGACCGTTCGGAACTTTGAACCGTACCTCTATCGAAAAGCTCCCCACAAATTTGCGGAAAGGATTCCGTCCCTTGATGCAGATATTAGCAACGCAACAGGGCGGGGCTGGAAAAAGCTCGTAAATCGGTACTTCGTACAGACGACACAGAACCTCTGCAGCAACGTTTTCGTCCCTAGAGACATCGAGAGAGGAATCGGGACGATGTTCTGCTCCGTGGCGGAGAGCGCGAGTTAAGCGGGGAGGAAAGGTAGACCCTATCAGGCAGTCATTTGAAAGTCAAATTAAAGCCGCCAATCAGCTTGAATTCATCAGGGATGTAATTGTTTTCCACCCCCCCCCCCCCCCTCCCCCCTTACCCTCCGCTCCTTTTCTTTTTATTACATTACTTCTTTCTCCGTTTTTCTATCGAGTGATCATTTGAATTGGTTAATTTGAATTGATTTGTATTTTTGTATAACATTAGTCCAGCAAAGCGCGATAAAATCGACTCTCCTCCGCCTCGCAATCCACCCGAATGGAAAACGTCGTTTAATTTATATTATGCATACTTAATATCTCAGGTCTGTATACATTCGTAGCCTGTACATCTTGAAAGCGGGTCACTCTTGAAATTTTTTTCTTCCGAAACGTATTTTATCAATAAGACTTGCTTTACTCCTTTCTTTACACGTCGTCTTTGAATTTGTCCCGACAATACGTTCCTTGTGAGATGGATGGAAACATTTCCATTGGGGGAAATAACAATGGGCTGTTAATCTGATTCAAGCAGTTGTACATAGTATATTCTTTTCTTCATTTCCTCCGCCTAGGTAATGTTGTTGTTATTTTTTCTCTAAAAAAAAAAAACAGTTGTGGAAACATCGATTACGGATCGGAATTCTGACTCGCTGAAAGGCGCCACTGTGACCTTGATGTGACAGTTTCATCGGATCAAGTTCAACGTTCGCGATCAATCCGTATTACGCCGATCTGTTTGACCGACAATTAACCGACCGAGAGAAAACTTTTACGTTGCGCGTTGCTCGGTGATCTCTCGCGTATTTTCCCCTCCGTGTGAAAGAGGATCCTTTCGAACACGCGAAAAGTCCACTCGAATTTCAGTGAATGATGATCGGGCGCATTTTTTGGCGCACAATATGTAAAATGCTCCGGCTTTGACGTCGCAACTCGTATTTCAACCGCGACTAAAAATTTTTTATTTCCCCTTTTCTCCCAGACAGGGTTTAATCCCGGGCCACGGTACGCGAGCGAATATTTATCCCTCTGCCTATGTCGCGTTTTTATCACGGCACACCCTCTGCTCCGCGCAATTCGGAGGGAATCGAGTTCCCGAAGGAGTTTCGGATTATCTTGAAAATCGAGTGTTCCCAGTCCCTACAGGCACGGGAGAAATGAAAGAGTCCCGCAAACCTTTCCTACGGTAACAATTTTACAAGTCTCGCGAATAGTCGGAGGGTTTTCTAACCAGTTTTCAGTCCCTTTCATATTTGCATTTCGTCTACCGCGCTGAACCGGCTCGCTCGAAAACTTTTCCCAAATATTTCGCAGAGCATCGAGCCATCGAGGCTGAGATTTCTCTTGTCCTCCTCTCATATCGCGTCATGCTTTCCAATTTTCTCCCCCCTCCCGCTTCTTCTTCCCCGCACAATCCCGCCCTTTGAGCTTCGAGTATAACTTGCTATAAACCTGCAACTGCGGTTGAACAAACGGATTCATCCGTAAGGCTATAATTACACAGGTACTTCTATCGGAGTTGGCGCAAGCAAAAGCACAGAAACCTGTACGAGTCGCGGTGATTTTTTGCAATTTCTTTTTTTCATTTACGGTCCTTTTTTATTTCCTTTTCTTTTCTTTTTGCTCTTTTCATCGTCGCAAACTTACCGGCTTCTGGCTGGCGATTGAGTTTCTTTGATACGGCGCGGCTCTTTGCCTTCCTATATTTGGTGCGATTCCTCGTCTCCGTATCCGTGTAGGTGTACGCAAGATCACCGACAAATACTACGATATTAATTCATTGAACGAATAGTGGGCGGGAAAAAGTAACCCTCTTACGATAACTGCTTCTTCGGGCTTCGTTCTTCGTTGTTAAAATCAAGGGGATGCCTGGTAGATTGCTGCGTTCACGTATATATCTAAAAATATCGAAGTTCACGTGTCCCAAACGGGAAACGTCAACGTCGGAATGAACCGGCGCATCCCCTTGTGGTATAAAAGAATTCATGTGAATTTCCATGAATGAATATAAAAATTGACAGCGCAACTTTTCGCAACAAATAAACAATAGCCGCAAACTATCAGATTTGTAAATCGCTTTATACGGAATTGAAAATATACTCGATGAATGTATGGTGAATTTTTGCAAGGGCAGGAAGTGAGTGAAAAACCATCAAATTCTACCTGCAAAATACTCAACGCACGGAAATCTCATGCCAGACGACATTCCATCCATAACCGAACCTTACACGATGACGAAACTATGAAATCAGAGACTTTCCATAGTAGCTTTTCCAAGACAGACAGGCGCTGGCGATTGATTGGCGTTGAGTTGTTACTATAAGTCGAACATCTGCCAGCCCTCGACCAGTAGTTAGTGGATTAAAACTGATCAATCTACTTTGGAAACCGAAACAGAGACAAAAGTTCGTCCAATCTTAAGCTCATGTAGTACACCTACCCTTACCGACCGAGCAAACTCACCTTTTTCTTGGTTGGTCGTGCGCCCAGCTGATCTTGAGAGCATCTTTTATTTACGAGATTATTTTAATTCCTAG
Organism: Neodiprion virginianus; assembly: GCF_021901495.1. Taxonomy (NCBI): domain Eukaryota; kingdom Metazoa; phylum Arthropoda; class Insecta; order Hymenoptera; family Diprionidae; genus Neodiprion; species Neodiprion virginianus. Next base: position 40,898,042 of record NC_060880.1, read on the forward strand.
TTCTCGTCTAGCGACCTCAATACTGCATGAAAACAGTCTCACGATGGTTCATTTTACTCCTAATTCTTTCCGAAATTGTGCAAAGTATCTCAGCCATGAACTTTTTAGCCCCTAAAATGCGGGAAATGTGGGAATAGTAACACGTGTCAAAGAACCGCACATTTTTTATGACGATTTTCAGGATATGAGTAACTTTCCTGAATTCCTGTACAAAAGAGCGACTCGCCGTCGAAAATTGGACCCTGTCCGTTCGTTTGTTTATTCAATATAGGAAGGAAAAGGGTGAGTTTGCTCGGTCGGTAAAGGTAGACATACCACATGACCTTAATTGTGATTCGCGCAGTTGGTTGAAAGATCGTTCAAACCACGTGTTCATTGGCGAGAAACCGCGATCAAATTTACCGCGTTTGTTTTACGAATGGTTTTCGAACCCTGTACGGGGGTTGCTTGATTAGAAATTCTACGCCAGTAGCGAGGGTGGGAGTCAAAACTTGGAAGGGTCAATATTTCGAATGGCCTATACATCGAAATTTCAATCACGCGAAAGTAAAATAACGAAAGATAAATTGTCGGACATTTTGATTTTCGAAAGTGTTAGGTACTGATCAGAATGACGTATGATCGGTGACTATTTCGAAAATCAAGATTTCGATATCTTGTTTTCGCATGTTTGAAATTTCGAAATGTTCACCCTACTAAGTTTTGACCCTCACCAAGTAGCGGGCGAATGATGTAACAGCGTTGTACGAACCTTGATGGTTTCCGGGGGTGGAACGCCGCCTGGTCTCGGTCATGGTTCCCATGGGGTGTCCGCAGCCTTGCGGTTTCCCGGGCGTGTTTCTCCTTCTCCGACTCGGCCATAACCCTCGCTCCGCTGTCCGATGATATTTATTGGCACGGTCCGAGGCGTAATTCATGAATCCATTCAATACGCGAGCTTAGCGCCCACTTCAGAGCAAAGCAAAGCCTGTCGATACCTCGGATAACAAGCGTGTCGCTTGCCCGACACTGAACCGTGATATAGAACGCCGAGCGTAAGTATACTTATGACTAGGTATCTCAAACAAGGTTGCCACCGACTTCGGCTCGCTTCCTTATCTCGATAAGCGGACGCGACGGCGATGCGGATCAGCCGTCTAACGGACTACGTCTTAAATTCTTTCGTTTCAACCTTTTTCTACGATTCATTTTTACAACGTTGCAAACAAAAACTCAGCTCTGGATTTCCTTTCACCGCTGTTAGTCTCCCTTAATTGACGAACACTTTTACGCTCCCTCTTGTGCAAAAAGGGAGTTGAATGGTTCACTACGACTCGAGCGTCGACAGAAGTGGAGCTCAAGAGCAAGAAGGAAAATGCCCGGAGTGAAATTCTGCGTAATTAATTCTTTCTCTAGCTGCTCGTCGGGTCTCAACGAGACAATCTTGAATCCGAGTATTGATTCCCTCACATTTTATATTCTCTTCTTACCTCGCTCGAGCTGAGTTTTTATTTCAAAATACGTTCTCACACCTGCCTCTGTCCGCTTGTAATTCAATTTCCCACCTGATATCAGAAAGATACTATGCATTTTTCGACACCGCCTGACCGCTCGTTTACTACTGATTATGTAAGATTACAATTGTACAGGTGATTCGACGATCGAGTAACAACGGCCGATAATAGTCGAACAGATGACAACGTGGTTTCGTCGCGATCACAGGCTACATGCCTTCCGGTTGCGCTCTGCCCGACGTTTTTTGACGCTGTAATTCGTTGAACAATCAGCTCGCGATAAAAGTGATAAAGTTTCAACACGCCGCGGAACGTGTACTCGCTGTATGCCAGTCAAGTGGATCCAATCGACCTGGACCATCTGCTCGATCGAATCGACTCTGTGGTTTCGTGATAATATCCAGTAGTGTTCGCGATAGACTGTGTCAAGTGTTATTTATATTCTCTCTCTATTATCTCGGTCTCACTCGTGGTAGGTACGAATTTTCAGTATCAATTACACCTCCATTCTTTTCATACTTGATCGTTTCCTCGTCTCAATTCGCTTTCATCGAGATTACACTTATTCAAACATTTATTGCATGGCGGTATGAAAATTTTTGACGACCATCCTTTTTGTCGTTAATTGTATTTTCAGCAAATCCTCAACCTGACATCACGTCAAATTTACGAAATAAGCACGTTGTTTCTTGTCCTTTAGTTGATATTTTTTCCATACGTAGAAATTCATTTTCTTCAGATGTTTTTTAATAAGGTAACTTATAACACTTGCTTCGTTCGAATCCAGCTTAACTAGACAGATTACATGTACTTATTTATCTAATCTAATCCGCAATTGAATTATAGCCGAGCATAAGTCTGCCTGTCACTAAGTGATGCGTATTTCTCACAGTTATGAAATTGGCGAAACACATGGAGATAAGCTTTCTTCTTAACCTATCGGAAAGAAAACTGTCTTCTTTTACAGTTCACCTATTAAAAATTTCGAATTTTCTCGCATCGTAATATTGTGACTACGTATCGTGGCCTTTCGCGAATGTGATGAAAATTTTTTTATATGGTGCAGATTACTGAATTTATTGTCTATACTAAAATCACAGAGTCTGTGTGTACGGAAATTTACAATCCTGCGTGTGTTTGTCAGCGAAATCTCTTTAAAGTGAAATAAATAATGATTGGATTATCTTATAGTCACACGAATTACTGGATGTGCCGTTTCATCGAACTAGATGCTCCTAAATGTCCACGTTGTAGACAGAAACGTGATTTATATTACAACGGTTACAAAATTGACCCCTGCGATATCTGTCAGTCGTATTTATGAATGCTGTTCAATCACTCTTTCTGACAATCCCCAATAAAGCACAACCTTGTCCCAGAGTGTTTTATGCGCAGGTTGTCCTTAAAAGATGTAGCGGAAAAATGGCGAAAACCTTCGTCACGAAAAATTTCATCGAGATATTCCCACCGGAAATGTGTCAATCCTCCCGAAGCCGGCGAGTCCGTATCCCACAAATAGACAGTGTATAGCAAGATGGTAATTCAGGGAAATCCAAACGATCATCTACCACTTTGGCACGACCTGTGCCAGGAAATCGTTTCCACTTTCTGATCCTTTGTTGTGCGAGCCTCAAAGCCGATCGAGGGAAACCAGACCCAAATATCCCCAACGAGATAAAAATTTCATGAGGGAGTAGAAAGAGTGGATGTTGTGAATCTAACGCGAAAATCCGCACTCACATTATTGGTCAAACTGTGACAATTGAGGATGAAGCTTCGGAATTACCGTGGCTGCAGATTTAATGACTAGATAAAGTCTCTGCGGTATTATGAAAATATATCCTGCAGATACGTTATCCAAAACCGTTTCAGCCTTCCCGAAATCAGAGGGAATTTTCATCGTCGAGCGATAGTGATCGTTGGCTCTTGGTTAGTACGGGTCTGTTCTAAAGGTTGCTTACAGAAAATTAGTTGAGTTCATTATCTGGTCGTTATCTCATTCGGAGCTTCGTTATCGCAGTGTCCAGTGGTTCTGGAAGTCCTCGAGGTCCTGGAAATGTCTTTTGAATTTTTGACGGATTTTTTTACTGGACACCATGGTTATACCCAAAGACGGAGGAGGCTGGTATTATTCACTTAGTTTTTCCAAAGTGTGCAGCAAGTGGAGTTTTCGGATTACATCATCGAGGACAAAGTGCGAGTAGCTGCAGCTCATATTAGCATGGGATAGGGAAACTTGAATCCAACAATCACACGTACCTCCATTGTACCAATGCAAGTATCCTCTTTTTCGTTTTTCTCAAAGTATTCGAAACTGAATCCTTCATTTTGGAGTTGCGACAAGTAGAAAACGTTCGGAATGGAGGCATTCCGACGTAGATGTGTTTCTTGTAAGCACGTTTCAGACGGCCCTGCTACCAATTTCTTTATAAAGAATCTTCACATATCTGTAGCTTATGAAGGAAGACGTGTCACCCTGGGATACAGTCTCCTTTATCACCGTTCTCGGTCCCTTGGAGTGAAGAGTACTCGTGCATGATGTCGTGAAAAATTGCGAAATAGTTCGCAATCCAATATTTCTCTCCGCACGTGGATTTTTCCACCCGATACAAGTTGTCCAGCCAGTGTTCAGGGTCGAAGGGACAATCTAGTCTTCCGGAAATTAAAAATCACTCCAGGCCAACTGCAAGTGCAGTCTGATCAGAAACATCCCGTGAACGACTGATCAATTGTTATCGTTAGCGCCGTATGTCTCTCTCTCTCTCTCTCTCTATATATATATATATATATATATATGTATGTATGTATGTATATATATATACATAGGTATATATTTCTCCGGTGGTCCTTGAGGCCGATGGTTTCCATGACTATTGGCGAAGACATCGATCGCCTTTAACGCTCTTCTTGCCGAGAAGGGTTACGGTTACCTAGATTTTACCTGCAGGCGCATAGCGGTCGCTGGATCAATCTTCACCCTCGTCCTCGTCCTCGTCTTCGGTCTGCTCTCGCTCGCGCTGACATCTATTGGCTTCCATTCATCACTCTCGTCGGCTTACGTGCTTTCCTCTGTAAGCCTCGACTCGAGAGAGTGCAAAAACGCTCAATGACCTTTTCTGACGCAGCTATAGGTCTCCAGGCAGAGGTATTGTTATTGGCGAGCAGGTGTATCGGCCTCGAAGTAATACGAGCACAACGGAGAAGCTTCCCCTTTCGAAAAGCTTTGCCCCGCTGTCTTTTCTCCTTCATTATTCACCTGAAATTTTGCAATTTCTACCAAAATCGAAACAATTTGTAGAACAGAATTTCTATTTTGTCAATCCTCCAACTGTGAGCATCGGATCCCGGCTGAGATGTCCGTGGACAAAGTTTAATTAGAGAAAAATCTGGATTCATTAAGTCCGGATGATTAATGCGTTCGTTGAAACGATCTGAGAAAAAGCTGGATTGGCTGGATACGGTGCTGCCGGAGGCCCTTGGTACTTATTAATTACTTTACGATAATATAATGATCAATTAACCACCTCCGAGCAGCTTCGGGAATCCCTCAGGCACCTTACCACTTTAACAGCTTGGGCTGCGGTTCCAGCAGTGGTCGCTTTTTCGGTTGACCGACAGCGTCCTGTGGTTAATAGTCGCGGTGAAGCCCTCAAATTTCAGAAAACCATTTTTAGTCTGGTAAACGGCCGCATAACTGTGCAGCCGTTTCGGGAAAATGAACTGGAAGGTTAACGTTTAATATCCAATTTGCGATTTGCCTCGGCTGATTTTAGACCCTTGTGGTTTGGTATAAAAATATCCTGACCCAGTTCCTCCATCCTGTTTCTTCTTTCCGAACGTTCTCTGCAGTAAATAGAATTATTAAGCCTCTCTGGTACAGCCTCTCATACATGAGACACCTTTTTAGAATCGGATTCAAGATTGACATTCAATTTCTGAGATATAGCTGTCTTTTTTTTCCATAATTAGACGTCTAAGATGTCAATGTTGAAATTTTGAGAGGTATTATGATGATTCTGCGAATATAGTGAGCGCTATAAATAAATAAAGTGTTGAAAATGCCTGTTTTTATACAATGAATGTAATTGTGCGAAGGTTGTGGGGACTAGAAAAGTGGGACTCGGTAATCTCGGATTTTTGGAGTCGCTACAAACGAATCTAACATCGGAATTGTGAAATTAAAAATGGCGGATCTAATCGTATCCGTTGACCCAAAAAAAAACCCTGAATATGCATGTGAATTGTTAAATTTTGTTCGAATCGTAACTGTGCACAACGTAATGTTGCGTACGGTAATAACGTTCCAAAGTTGGCTGGTGTTTGAGTAACCCCGTGTAAGTAACGTGGAAGTTTCCATAGGTGTAAGCGACCAGGGTTAAGGACCATGAGAGCTTCGAAAAGACTTGCGATTATACATTATCGCGTGTCGTACCACACGTAAGTTTTAATTACTCGGAACACGCGGAGTCCACTTTTAATGCGTTGGAAAGAATAATACCCCGCGTACACATAACGAGACAAGAAAGAGAACAAGAAGGTCAGCGTCTCCGGTGTAATGAATTTAACGGGCACGAGATTACCGGCCCTCGGCAATTTTTACAACGTGGCTAACGGACCCCTCACAATACCCTCTAGTAGTATAATAAATTTTCCAGGGAGACTTGCATTGTAGATCTGGATCTCGTGCCAGGATAGCGTGACGCGCTTACTCGGCTTGGGGGTAAGCAGGCGCAGGAGGGTTGCTCCGGTTGGTTTAAGTCTCGTTGGGTTGTAGGTGGTGGTCGAGTCTAGCGACGTCAGACCCAGGCGGGAGAAAGGCTTTGCGAAGAAGGATGAGGAGGAGCCGGAGGATCGTTTCACCGAGCGGTCTTCTTGCGCGGACGAGGGTTTACCATCGCCGACGTTTCGTCAGGATTCTGCCGTTAATTCGTTTGAAAAAATGGTAGAATGACCACGCGATGAATGAAATACCGGATGTGTAAAGAGGGTGAAACGCATTGGGTCGTCTCCCTTTCTTCTTGTTTCTGGTGATCTTGTTCTGCGCTTCACGTCCGCGTCCAACTACGAGGCTGAAGTTGGTAACGTTAACGTATCGAAACGTTGAAGGGGTAGTCTGACATTTCAATGACTTTTTTTAACAATTTTTTTTCTCAGTTAAATTTATTTCATAATTTCAAACTTTTTACGCATAAAAGATGAAGTTATAAAGTAAGGCGTACATTTTTTTTGTTCGTTTTCGATGGTGAATCTCGCTGGTATGGCTGCCTGAAGTTACCCCTGTTTAAATCTGGCCGACACGATATCCCAACTTTCATCCATCCGAAAAACAAGAGATCATCAAAGTGTTCATTTGACGCTATCGTCTGAAGCACCATCAATATTATTAATCAATATTTGAACCATTGTTTCAACAATTTGAGTTGAAAAAAGAGGTCTAAAATTTGAAAAATCCGCCATTACTTTTTGCTTCAGACGATAGCGACTAGTGTACTTTTTGATAATCTCTTTTTTTGTTTTCTTCAGTTGCATGCAAGCTGAGAGCGAGATTAATCATTAAAACTGAAGAAAAAAATTTCCGTATTACCTTGCAACTTTCTTTTTATGTGTTAAAAAATTGAGATTATAAAATGAATCTTACAGTGACGAAAAATAATGATTAAAAAATGTTGTTGAAATGTGAGACTACCCCTTGAAACAAAAAATTACTACTTCGCGCCTTTGGAATAACTGAAGAAGTTGAATTTATAAAATCTGAATTCGTCGATGCCGTATGAACAACGGTTGAGTAAAGTGCAGTTAATCCTAAATTTGCAAAATAACGACTTTTTTCTAAAGATTACAGTAACGTTACAAACTTCAGCCTGATTTTGCCTCTTTAGTCAGTATTCAAGGTGTTTTTCCTCATATCTCGACGGAGTTGTTCCGTATTGCAGTTACACCCGCATGGTGTTTCATGTTCGATAATTAATAGCTATATTCATGCGTACCGGTCCCTGTGAAAGTACCCAACCATTTTATATCAAGGTTTCGTAAAATTTTCCAGGCGTTCGATACAATTTCACACATCATTACGCATCTTACAAGCATTTCACATCATTCCATTGTATTTCATATAAGACTTTCCCAACCATTTTACAAGTAGATACCGATAATCGCGAGACGACTGTCAGGAAAGAGAGTGAAAAAGGGGGAAACGGCGATTCTCAGCGTCTGGCGTCGCGACCGTCGGAGCGATTCCTCGATCGTACGACTGACAATAGGCAAGGTAATTCCGACGCCGTGCTTTTATGTACACACCGAAAGGAGGACGGAAATTCTCATCACGTTCCAACTCGGTGCTAGTTCTCTCGCTCACTTTGCTCCGTATTATGTACAGATAGAGCGACGAGGCGAGGTGGTTTATTCCACTCACTGGATTGTTTAGACCTCACCGATTACGAGTTGGGTTTCGCCCATTTGTCGCGAGATTATCGCGATACATCCTGATTACACGCTTCTTCTTCTCCTCTTCGCTGTCTGTAGGAATCGGGAACAAACGTTCCTCCCTCCCTCAAATTATCAACTTAACGAATATTCTCGAATCTTGTTCACGATAATTCCGAGTAAATGTATGTTACTAGGACTTCCCTAGTTACTTAGGAAATTCCCTCATCCCCATTTTGACCTATTGTTACGGACACTCGCTGGTGTCGCGAAAAGATGTGTTGACCTCGATGCGATGAATAATTTTAATGCAATTTCCGTTTCGAAATGTTGCAAGCAACGCAATAATTGATACATCAAAGCTCAGCTTTGAATGAAATCGTGGAAAGCCTCTAGTTGGCAAGAAATGAGCGTGCACATCGGTTGTAAGACTGTACATATAATAATATAACGTAGGCGACAATAATTAACGTCGTTTCAAGCTAATAATTATAAACTGATAGCGGTTTAATTACGAGAACCGTTTCTTCATAACAGCTACTTATTATTGCGATCACGTCATCGGCGAGTAGTTTATGCGTGTTTATAATACGAATTGTTTTATTAATTTACCGATTGTATCGACGATTATTTATTCATCGACGCACGATCGTGCTTCGGCTTATTGCTTTGTATCGAGGAATTTTCAACAATGATAATAATAATAATCGTAAGTACCCAGCAACCCTCACGCGTCGCGTCAATATATTGTAAGAAAAGAAGTTTGACCGCCTGCGAAGCAGTTCGCTAATTAGTTCGTGCGTATGCTTTCGCACGCGTACTTAACGATCTTTTTCAAACAATTAATTATTTATTATACCGGCTGAGCGAACGGCTCAACATGTTTGTCGTGGATAATATCTTTCGTGCTCATTGTGAATTCCAATTCTCCCAGCTGTAGATAATTATTATATTAACAGTTATCATCTGCAACATAATAGCAGTCACCGTAACTGACGGTATAAAATATTTACGAATTTTGTAATGAAAAATTCAAGCCTGTGATTGAAATTAGTAATATCGAAAATAATTACTTACCCTCGGATGTTGTTGAATGAGGAAAAATAAAACGGAAATAATATATCTAATAAGAGAAAGTTTGTTCAGTGAACTATTAATTAGTATTTTAATTCATAATTATATTTCATGACGTCCGGAGACACTTTCAGAAACTCATTCGGCTGCCAGGAAACTTTGTACCAAGAATAATTTATTCCTCAGGGAAACGGTCTCTCCCCTTAATTGATCCCCCGACCCCCCCTCCCCCCTTCTCCCTTTTTCTCTCTGCCTCCCTTTTCTCACTTCTTCTCTTGCTTGTCTCAACCCTAAAACGTAATCGACTATCGTTCTTCATCGAGTTCTGCTAATTTATTTATTGGACTGTACGTCACTTGCACGATGACGGTTCAAGTTCCTCTTTTTTTTTCCTCTAATAGCTTTGCGGAAATCATGCAGTATTCACAATTCCAGAAGACCACCCACCTGTAATAATCAATTTAAGACGGTTACTTCGTCCAGTCATATTTTAATTGCTGCCGTCAAGACGATTCTTACGGACATGAGGTTCGGGACTGGAACTCGTTAAACATCCATCGGCTCTTCGACGACATATAAATCGTTTGGTAGCCTCAATTTTCGCCCATCTGTCACCACCTTCAGAATACATTCAGCCATCATACTCTATACGCGTTTTACCTTCTGCTATTCTACGTTAAGCTGCGTTAATTAAACTGTTTTGAGTTGTCTTGGTCGCAGGAAACGAACTTCGTTCAGTCACGTTGCAAAGTTTGAAACGGTATGCTTATGAGGATTTGATATTTGCCGCGGATGTCTCCAGGCGTGAAATTTCGCGGAATTTTGAATTTCGCGACGTTTCGAAAGGTTGCGCATTATCATACGCGACAGTTTCGAAATGAATTCTCTACTTCTTCCACACCTAACGGAGAAACTCCAAGCGCGTTGAAGAATGTCTGGAAAAATTTTGATTGTAACAGAAAGGGTGGAAATAAGAAAAAAGGCATTAAATTGGTTGGCAGGCTGGTGATTTAGGGGAGAGGCTTTATACGCCTGGGAAATGTTTGTAATGTAAAAGTTTTCCCGTGGATGATATTCCTCTTCCTTTTGAACCCCGCGGGTTGTTCGTTGTCATCCTCACCTCCTTTTCCGGAGACACTCATAGCCGGCGGCCTGATTTTTCCAAATCCGTTTCTCTTCTCTCCTCGGTCTGAATGTTGTGAAATGCTTTTTGTTTCGGGTAAAATGATTCAGTGAAATCGTACACTGACACGATACATATCTTCTCTTCTACCATTTATACCAAGACACAGAATGATCTCTTCATAAGACGCCTGGTCATGCCTGAAAATATATTGTTACTCGATTTTGTCATCAATTTCTCACAATCACCCGAGCACTCGGATATGGCTTCTAGGCATGGCAGATCCTGTATCCAGGTGCGTGTTGAGCCCATCTTATTCCGCGAGAAAGGCAATAAACGTCTTAATCGTGGCGGCTGGGTTCAATTGGTTCAAATTAATTAACCACTATTTGACTCCCTCATTAATCTGATCCACGACTCCCGACCTTGCCGAGTAATATGTCTGCGGGTAATGAATAATTTTAATTGTAGAATCCAATTTATTACCAAACGACAATGACGCGACGCGAATCAGTGCTTATACTTGCCAGTCAAGAGTCTCTAACGATATAATCCGGCATTGGCCATTAAAAGTTTTCGAGAAGCGACGATGCTTGTGCAAAGTGGATATCTCAAAGAGATGAAAGATAGAAATTACATTAGATTGAACTTCAGTTTTGTTTGCCGTGTGTTTTGATTTTTTTATATCTGCGACCGATTTGGGGCGGGGTTGAAATCCCGAATTGGAAAAGTTCCGAAAGCGACTAATTCCGAATTATTTGGCGGCGATGTTTGAAGTAAAGAAATCAAACTTTTACGAAACATCAAAGTTTTGAATGGCAACTCCGAAAAATCGAAGTTCCGAAATTGCGGAAATGAGAAAATTTAAAAATCTGAAACATCGAAATTCCAAATGATCCAAGATTTGCAGTTCCGTGAATTTCTGACTTGGTGAAATTTCACCACTTTCACAGAAACCTGTTCACTCTGATTTTCGGTTTTTCTGATTTTTCACACCCACTTCTTGAGTAAACTACGCTGTGCGAGTATATTTTAATTTTCGGAATTTTGCTTATATCTGTCTATCGGAACTTTACTTCTCGTATCTTTGCTTTGTCGTAACTTCAATTTTCGGAATCTTGCATTTCAGAACTTTGAGCCGCCGGATTTCCATCCGTACGAAACTTTATTGTTTCGCAAAGATTTGATTTCTTTACTTCAAGTTTCGCCACCAAATATCTCGGGATTAAGCTCTTTCGTAACTTTACAAATTCGAAATTTCAATCCCACCCCACCAATTTCACGTTGAACTCTTACGCGTGAGCAGTGCGTGAATTCAATTTTTCACTCCTTATCCGCTGCTACACGTAACCCTGAGTAGTCGGACCGTCTTAAATAAATTTCTTTCGTCGCACGTTGGCCAGGAAGTTGAATAAGCGAATGGCCAACTTCCGGACGATCTGTGCAGACCCCGTACAGGTCTTTCCGTCAAAGGTGATTGAAGCGGCGCTATTTCTCATCGACAAATCGATCGTATTAGGCTGCGGGTGCCGGTGAACAATAAGCCATCAAGAGATAATTCTGCGATTTGTAGTCGACGATCTACGCTGCACTTACGCACGTCGACGGCGATCTGGGATCCCATGGTTGTGGTGCGCAGCACCAACCACACCACCAGCACCACCACCACCACCACCAGCACCATGCCGTCGCGTTTCTCACATGAATATTGATTCTCTCCTGAGCCAAACCAGCCCTGACACAGTTGGCACGGTCATTCGACGATTGTCCAATCTGGCGAGCACGGGTCAACAGGTTGCCTCTTCCCTCGGTCTGGACCACTACGCCAGAAACAAGCTCCGAGATTGGAAGATAGAGATCAACGGATAGGATAGATCAGGGATACGAGATGTGGAGAACATATCTTTCCTCTTCTGCGGACCTCCAGAGCTCAAAACCAGTCAAACAAATTCACCGGGTATACGATTACTAGCTTAGGAAGGTGTCGCAAATCACTCCTTCCTAGATCCCTGGAGCTAACTGCAAAAATAATTGGTCTTACCCAATTGCTTGGATTCGTTCTTTTCGTTGTGCTCACTTGCTTCGACGTTGTACAGAACAAAACCATCTACTTCGTGTGTTTCACAATAGAATGCACGTTGGAATTCACGCATCACGCTGTTGATCGAATTAAATTACCACTCGAAGGTGCCAAATTTCCACAGTTTGACGATTTATATGTATGTATGCGATCCATCTTAGATGTTCAGTCAGTAAAACTACGCTGACGGTGTTCCTTTATATTTTACTTCGCGTATTAAATGCTTCGAGAATCGAGTTTCCTACTGATTGGGATATCATAAGTGCATTGGAATATAACCTAATGGAAAAGCTTGCAATGGAAAACGGACGAAGAAGGTTACGCTCCGTAAACAGCGGAGCTACTCGCTAAAAAAAGGTAGAGAAAAAAGAGCCTGATAAAAATACAGGAGCTGGCTATACCCTTCGTAATGTGGATGAGTATTTTCGTTCTCTTATCTCGACGATAACTCATTTCTTTTTTTGTGCTTTGTTAAACAGACGCTTGTGAATACATTTTTACCACGGTCATAAAAATATCCTTTATGAAATAAGCCAAACAAGGGGAGAGACCGCAAGGTTGTTTTTCCAACTCTTTAGTCTTGACATTGTAAAGTTCCCGAGGAATACTGTGAAGTTGGAGAAAAGAGAGAAAAAAAAACTACAGCCGCACCTTCGACAAATATCCTGCGCCAATGCACATACCGTGAGGTCGTTTTTGTTCCTCTAAAGCATGCGGAGAAATTGAAAAAGTGGTGAACCTTCGGTACGTTGTGACTATTTCTAGCGTTACTGGCTTATACAGACATAGAACCATTACTGAAGCGAGGGATACCGTGATTAAGACCGTTACTCACAATCAGGATAAGAAAGAAAAGGATGTTGAAAAAAAATTATATTACAGCCAAGACCTTCAAAGAATAATCATACTCACCATCAAATTATCACCCCTGTTTACCATAGCGACGCTGACTCTCCCAGCCTCGATAATATTGAAGGTGGTATTAGTCGTCGCCATCTTTATACTCGTGCCGTTCAAATATTTCGGTATTTAATCCACCTTAAGAGAGTTTATTCGCGACGTCTTTGCTCGCCTGTATAAGGCGGTTCGTTTTCAACGTTTTTTTTTTTTTCATCAATATGCTAACCGTTGAAAAGGTGGCTTTGCCTGCGTGAAATCTATTCCCAGAAAGAGGTCGATTACGTCCGATGAACTCTGTAGCTTTTTTCGAAGCTTGGCGTATTGGGTAGCATCTCCTTGTCGAAGTCGCGTTACGTCGCGATTCGGAGTCAGCTGCTCTTTGATCGTCCCGAGAGAGTTTTCGGGCTGACAAAGTATCACGGGAACTTTTTCTCTGTAAATTTATCCCGAAGTCTTCGTAGGATTCCTCAAAGGAGCTGCGACCTACGTCACTCCACTCCGTTTTTCCTCGTAGAGTATCCAGGTCGTCAGCCAAGTTAATTCCGAACTAGACTCAAATCTGGCCGGATACCTCAATTCCAAAAACGACTCTTGGACTCCAGCTAGGGTGAAAAGGTCCTTGAAAAGACCAGGAAATTGAAGCAAATAAGTGAAATCCTCGCGTGGAAAGAAACACGTCGATGCTCTTCTTCTAAACATACCTCATTGGGCTGAAACGTGTCTACCACTAGGATGCATGCACCTGGGTTCGGACATGCAGAGTCTCGGATTGCTTGTTATTTTGTGACGATCATCTACGTCCTTCAACCTCCGCGACTGCAGTAAAATTCATAGGGCGTGCAAAGTTCCTGCCATGGCCGTCCTTAAAAGGAAAGTACCCCAGGTTGGTCTCTACGATTTGATTTTTTTTGTAATATGTTATAGTAGACTACAAATTAAGTGACATTTATTTTATTTTATCTGCCATTGAAGACTTTAAGGGGGTGATATCACCCTCCAAAGTAAGCTATGTCCAGAGGTGACTTGGAAATTTCACCCACAAGAGCATAATATTTTGCAATCAATCCAACTGGAAAAGTTTTCTCACAACGAGAAATGAAAAATGTTATTTTCTCAATTTAAAAAAAAGAAAACTGTCGAATCGCCCCTTGGTCTACTATAACATATTATAGTAGAAATCAAGTCGGAGAGATCGACCTAGGATACCTTTGTTATTAGTTTCACGGAACTGACGAATGGTCACATTGGTTATAACATACATGGCAGGTTGTCTTCGAGAAAAAAAGTGTAAACATTATTTTCCATAAGAAGATATCTTTGTCGGGGGTTCCGATGTGCGAATTGCGTCGAGCCGCATAGAAGTGGAAAACGCCGAGCAGATGGGCTTCACGTGATAGTAACGTTCTTGACGTCACACAAGCATCCTCGAGGCGAGGGTGGAAGCCGGGTTCAAGGCGAGGGCGTGAATGTCTAGACTCTAGACGTGGTCGCTCATCACTTTTTTCGCTTCTTTCTTTCGTCGTTCCTAATTTCGGAGATATTTTTATCCGCGAAATCAATAATTATAACTTTTATATTTCCTAGGTGCTATGAATGGCTTCTAGTATACATACATGTATTATATAGCAGTACCAGAGATCCGAGAGCACGGTAGTTTAAAACTGGAACAGGCAGTCAAGATTTGGTATCATCCCGGAGCTCATTGTCAGCCCTTGACAACGTTCCACTCTAGTTGACAAAGGGTTATTGTGAAAAAGGACTTCCGCCAAGAAGTTAATTTCGGGACGAAACGTGACACAGCGCAGACGGGGATTCGGATTTCCGACATGTTCCCGATACCGGAGAGCCAATGTTTGAAGAACTTTTAAATTCTGATTCAGAAACAGTTCGAGTTAGCCTTGTGCAATTAACTGGTTCTTTGGATTGCTATTGATCCAAGGATTCCAAGCGCCTGCGCTCGCAGTGAGAACTCACCTAGTGCCTCTCTATGCACGCTTGTGAATTTTCCACTTCCATGTTCATTCTACAATTAGCCAGGCGCTAAACGACTGCAGTTCCACCAGCTCCAGGGTACACTGGAGCGTTATTCTCCGGTATTCCACCCGTGCATGTGACCACGTGTGAATGCGTGGCATACACACAAAGCGTTCGTTCCAGGTCTGCTTCGCCATATGCTTTGTCGGGCATATGCAGCGTTTCCCCCTCTTCTCTGGCTCCTTTAATTAAATCTGGTTAATTGTAATTGTGGGTCACGTAACACTGCGGTTCTACCATACTACCCGTATTCCACATGAAAATGGACGTAGCACTTGGCGCGCATTTCTTTTTTTTTCTCTTTACCTCTACCTCTTTCTTCATTGCCGAATCCCTGCGCAAGTACATTTTTCGTCGCTTTCTTATCATATCGTTATCTTGCAAGGTCACTGAATCAATGGCTGTTGGTGGTTATTATCCAACCCTTATTCTGATCAGCCTGTGTAATGGCCTGGAATTCTCTCACAACAGACTTGGAAAACCTGAAACCTGTTAATAACGGTATCGTAAAAATGCGTGTTTGAAAAAAATCGTTACTTCGCACCTTAAGGAATGCCTGAAATTTCGTAAGCCATGACAGAGCATACTCATATTTTGCAAAGCTAACTCCTTGAAAGTCATTATAAAAGTGCGCAATAATAATTTTTCCATAATTTTCCCTCTGATGTTTCGTTACATTAATATTACTAACTTCATCCTTATAACTATATTGCATTTGAAGACCATATTTTATCTTCTCACGGTTTTTTGCGACTCTTTTCTTCTATATCGAGTTTCGAATAAGCGTTTGAAGCACGATAAACTTGAAAAATCCGTTTCTTTCCGTCAATCCTGGAAACCTGAAATTCTCAAGAAATTCCAAATTCCTCAGCCAGTAGATATCTTCTTCGCTAGAATTTTCCATTCGATACCAGCCCTCAGTTCACCCGACATATATGTGGCGGTTCGCTGTCTAATCTGCTTCCGCTCGTATTTTTCTCTCTCTTTGTTAACGTAGTTCGAAGTTCTGCCGCGGAAAATCCCTGGGGGACGTATTATGCGCATGTATTTAGAGTTTCTTTACTGAACTGGAAATTTACGGTATGTACCGAGTCGTTAAATTGACTGCTTGCAGTAGTACGGTTTGCAACGTTCAACGGCACGAAGGTACATTAGTCACATCGTTGAAACGCAAAAAGAGCTGCGAGGTTGTTGGGGCTAAAGAGGAATACAAAAGAAGTGAATGGAGAGAGATAGAAGTAGCAGAAAATCAGAAATGAATTTTTGGACCCAACTTGGAATAATAAGTTTTCACGAGTGGAACTAAAATGGCACCTTATGCACATGGAAGCTTGCCACCATTTGGCTGGGACAAAATGTAAATTTTAAGAACCATCTCGCCGCCCAAGCCGGCCCGCTCTGCCAAGATTGTTCGAGCAACAGATGGGTCGTATAGATTTATCGTGTACGCCGTTGCGGGTCTTCATCAATTCTCATATTCTCGTGAACATAAAGTGGCAGCTACGAAAAAACTTCCAACTCTACCACATCGAGGCGAGAGAATTGAAAAAGGGGGACATAAGAGAAAAGGGAAGCGAAAAATACTGAAAGAAAGAGAATTATTTTTGCGGTTTGACATAATATCATTCCGCTTTTCTTTCATTCTCCTTACCGAAACCGAAAAAGGTATTAGAGCTGATGTCCCGAGGAGCTGATCCTACTTTACTCCGAATTTCGAGGACTTTCCCTGTAACGAGGCCAATCGCATTTCGCCTTCTAAGTCACGTCGTTTTATCCTCGCATGTTGGTCTCGATGCCAAGGGACTGCAGAAATACCTGCACGGCAGTAAAGCATATGTTGAAATGTAGAACGAAAAGACGATCAGGCGACAGCGCGTGACGTACGTTAGGTCATTTCCGGCTTATTTCAGAACCAGCTGCCGTCAAAATCCCGAGCAGTCAGTTAGCAAAAAGTGAAACGAAAAGTGACAATCATAATGTAGAAAAAAGTCAGAAACATACGGAACATCACCTACTACTGGGTCAGAATGATGTATCGTTTCGCTATAAAGCTGTTGTATGTTACCAAATGTGCAAGGAATTTATAATTCAACATCACAGTGTGACTAATTAGACGGCTTGCAAGTAAACATGATTATCTTACCACGTTATGTGTAACTGCCGGTGATATTCTTCAATTCATGGTACTCTCCTTATTTCATCTCCTTACCAATCGAGATCTAAGAGATCCCTGAGCGAGCTCAGTTTGCTCAGGGTACGTGTTCATATTTGCAGATGGTTTGCAATGGGTTAAGGGAGCGCGGTTGATCCTGAATTACACGAATCGTTAACAGCCATAGAATATTCTGAGCTGTCTGATCCCTGCGCTACGCTCAGTTTGATTACCAGAAAGTTCGCCATTAAAGGGTGTATATCCAGTATAGATGTCCACCACAGGTGGCGCTTACCACACATCTTCGGGCTATTTTTTATTCGTCGACGAGTCGGTCAGGACCGAGAGATTGTTGATGCAACGTGCAATCTTCTCAAAAACCTGCGACAGAAATTTATGTACTTTGATAAACATTACGGGACAAATGCAGGCGCTGCAAATTTAGCTCACTTTTCATCAACTCACTTTGCTGGATAATGAAATATAAGTCTGGGTTGTCGCATTGTTTAATTAGTCCCCAATTCACCGCAAGATGACCCGCGCTTCAATTTACCGTTGAATGTTGGATCGTAGTGGCTCCAATCTACACCTGATCGCCTCAACGCGACGATCTATCGATCATCACACACATCCATGGACATGCAAAAAATGATGTAATAAATCAGGCTGAAGAAGGAATGAGTAGTTGGAAGTGTCGAGAAGAGAAGAAGGTCCGCGGACTGCGATTGGGCTGTTTGTTATAATACGATGCTAAGAGCATCATTTGTATTCAGTCGTCGAGGTGCTTCTGCGGGTTGCGGGTTCCGCTCGTACCGCCACCACAGCCCAGCCTGCTGCTTGACGGTTCGCCGCTGTGCGCTGTTTCTGCTCACAATCAGTGACGTAATGTTCCGACCTTAGGGCGGCGGGGGTACAGCTTGGATGATCTAAAACTATACCTATTTTTGAAAGTTTTTTTTTTTTTTTTAATTTATAAATAATGAAGCCCTTAAACTCAAATTGCTCTAAATGTTGTCATTGTCTTAAAAAAAAAAAAAACTCCTAACAATAGGGATGATTTTAGACCGTCCAAGCTGTACCCCTCCTTTAAAAGCATACATCTCAAACCGTGGTTTCTCTGCAACGGCAATATGCCCGCTATATGTAAGTCCTAAAACTTTGTCGATCGCTGATGATAACGTCGTCTGTTTGTTCAACTTCACCAAACACCGGTCAAAGTTCAAATCGGCTTACATCGAACCGCAAGTCCATGCTCGCGCATCCCTTCGCTTAAATGAAATTTATCTTTGACCCGAACGGAATGGAAGGTTTCTCAATTGCCCGAAGTATCGTATTGATCGAGTATGGGCAATTCGCAAGGCAGGAATAATCTTCTTTACTAGTACAGAGCTCATCTTCTTATCTCTCATGTGTTGAGTTTTTTTTCGAATTTTTGGGATTTGTATAGGAGAGTGTTTGTGATAAGACGAATGGTTTCGGTTTATAAAAAATTTCATTATCACTTCAATTTTCCATTGTTTGTATTCTTGTTAGTTGAATTTTTCACCTTTCAATCATGTCCGGCACTCCACTAAAATCCAGGTGAAAAAAACTTTTGACATCCACGGTGATCAACCGAAATTCACCTCCATCTTACCATCTTTCAGGCGACGATATTACTTAATTTCCATGAACTTGTCACGTAAATGACTCATGTTTCCATGTTTGGCGATCATCCTGGACCAGCCACGCATCGGGGTTCAGTAAAAGGAGCGATAAGGAGCGTCGGTAACAGGATCTTGGCGGAAAGACCACCTGCAGTTTCGTTCGCAGAGTGGAAATTTTTCAAGGGGTCGGCTGTGAATTGAAACCGTTATAAATCCGACCGTGCGAAGTCGAATATATCCGGCTGTCACGCCTGTCACACCCTCATGGCACTCATCGTTTCTCGGCGTTTCTCCTCTTCGCAGTACGACTCGCGGGCTACGGACAAACGCCTCCATTAGCAAAACTCTTATCGAGCAATTTGTAACGGCTTGCCCAGAGACAAGCCTATTTCTCACCCTGTTGTGAAAAAGAATTGGATCATTTTTGGCTCACCGTTGGGGAACTATCTTCTTCTCGAAGGATGTGTACAGCCTCGACCTATTCGCGCCCCGATCAATATCGCGCCTTTGGATTTTCCTGCACGTTTTCAACCGACGCCGAAGGGGGCGGTATGAATTGTTGAACTTTTGCCTGCAACGTCGATAGCCCTTTAAATAATAAATAAAAATATAGGAAAGGGAAATAGATTACTCGAACCGCTACTCGTTGATGAGCAAAGTGGAGAAAATGTAGAGAAAAGCAGACTTTCTACAGGGATTTTCCTTTGTCGGTTGGGCACGTAGTCGTGTGTCTGAGGTCGGGTCGGTCAGTCACCCTGTCTAATTTATGGTACCTAGTCTGATCACGTCCCAAACGATCCTGGGTCAACCTGGGTCATACGGGGTCATCCAAAATGGTCCGGAGAGCCCTTTACTCGGAGAGCAGATGGAAAGAAAAGGACCGTAAGGATGCGTCGTAAATCTAATATTCAAGATAACGCTCATTGATTTCCAGTGGTTCCAAGATCCCGAACGAGATAGAGCCCAACAACATATCCGCACAAATGTCGGTCGGGCGAAGTAGTTTCACGTGACATTCCCAATGCGTCAAATCATATTTTTATCCATGTCAAACCGTTCTCCAAAGGAAACGAATTTGTTTCGGAAGCTTAACTATTCTACCTCGACAGGAACGATGATTACAGGCAACGTTGACGACTTCAAAGATATTTCAGCCTCGCATTAATAAGTACCTTCGGCTTTCACCGTACATGCAATGTCTGTGTGATTCGAGCCTTGACCTTTTATTTTTGTGCTTGTTTCTTTTTTTCTCTAATATGGGGCAAACAACAACCTTGGCGAAGGACAATGGAATGCAACATTCCTTTGAAGACATGCTGTGGCTATCGTTTTGTCTTTCGTGCACTATTGATCAAAAGTTTAAACTCAATTCTTGTTTGGTTGGAACTCTGAACCCAAGACAATAGTCTAATCATAAGCTTCACGACACGTGCAGATACACTTGTACCGAACGTCCGTATTATTGTTGGCGAACAGTTGTACAAACCATATTAGAAAATTAGTCACTTGTTCTTCAATGAATTCACAAACTGGTTGGAGAAATTGACTTCCATCGCTTTAATAACCTCACTGGTGTACAGAAACGATGTGCACTTCACTGATGCCGAATAGCGAACAACTGATTCACCGACTGCAATTTCTGACAATAATTTTTTGGCGTAACTTTTGGAATCAGTGTTAAGTCTGAAAAACGTCAAATTTTCGTTAATTTGAACGATTACTTCGAGAATGTGATCCGGTGCATAATCTTTTGGTGAATCGGTGGTTCGCCGTCGGAGACTAGCTTCAGCATCACACGATGTGGAGAGATTGAGAGAATCTGAGGGAACTACGTGTAGTCAAACCCATAATATATCGCAGCATGTTTACCGAATACACACTAGCACCGTTGGTGAACGATTTCGATCGTCTGCCCTTGTCTCCTGTTCGTTCAATCGGCCAGAGGCTGTCTGTCTGCAGCAGCTCCAAACGCTCGGCCCTGAGCTAAACGTAAACATCATTTGATGGATTGAAAACAGCGTCAAACCACCAGTCCGAAGGTAGTCGCGGTAAGGAGCAGAACGATAAGGATAGCTGTTCCCCGTTCTTCAACTGACAATGAGGTGTCTCCGTTGTTGGATGACATTATGAGCAGAAGGTGTCGAGAAAGACAGCATTGATCAGTCGAGATAACGAGACTGGCGATTCGCTGATTATGACTCTTTTATTCTTACGTTAACGGGAGTCTACGTCGCAAGTAATTAGGAAAAGAATCGGAGCAAATATAAAGATAAGGTGAACAATGGGCCGATTTCTTCCTAGGAATTGTCCGCTGCTCGTCTGGTATATTTTTTTCTACGCCCTTACGGACGAGTTGGCGAGCATATAAGGCTCGTGAATGGAACTGACGTGTTGTTTAACCGAGTGAAGCTCTCCGACGAGTGATAAGGAAGTAACAAATTGTCTAGCTGGGCAAGCTCTCGATTGTAGTACGTTCTCCTCTCCAGCTCTCTACTCTATATTGATCCTACGTCACGTTCCCCACGTGTGGGTGCACGCCCAAGTGATCATACTCGTACAGTAAACGAGCCTGTGGAAATGGCAGGGTGGAAGGACACTGAGTTTGGGTGAGCACACATCTATGATAACCTTTGACGCGTCATTGATGTCACAGGTCTGCAAAAAAGTATCTTATTTCAGCTGCATGGTAGGTGTTTGGGAAATAATATATTTTCGAGTGTGCTGAAGCCGAAAATAAATTCCATTTCCCTCCATCGCGTACAGGATTTTTGCAAAATCCAAGATGTTTGCACGAAAAACCCATAACAATAACGAAAAAACCACCATTTCATCGCAACAAACGAAACGGTATTTCTTATAAAATTACACCAACAGCTTCTTCATGAAATGTACTTAACATTCCGTGTTGATTCTTTTTGCTCATGAAACCTTTTCTTCTTCTCTTTGATACTTCTCTGAAGACGCTTCCGCTTTCCATTTTCTGTTTCCCTGTTTGTGCTTATTCTCGAGTCTCACTCTGATACATATTAAATGAAAGTAAGAAATTACTTTTGCATAGGACTTTTAGAATCCAGAATAGGATACCATATTTCGAGCTGAACTGGAGTTAGAAAAAAACCAGACGTGATGGAACTTTTTGAGTATTTTTCCGGGTTTCAGCGAGTGAAAATCTACAAGAAACAGTAGAAAAAAACCTGCGCAGTTTTTTCGTTGCAGACCTGTGTATTTGTTGATTTTATCGGTGTCCTTCCGAACCTATAGTTTCAACCTTTGCTAAATTACGCTTGATTGGTTCTTTGCAATCCAGACTTGAGAGGTCACATTCTCCTCGCTTACGGCGGCATTTGCAAAGTCTGAGCCACCCTTACGAAGTAATTGAGACTTTTTGGGCTTTTCCTCGGGAAACGCCAGAGTGAAAAGTCCTTAATCCACGGTTATGGATGTTGTCGAGCGCAACTTTTTCCGTAGTAATTAAGCGATTCTTGCAAGGCGAGCACCACTCGAGGCGGCGCTGTAACCCCTGCAAGATTGAACAACGGGGCCATTATACGTCTACAGCCCTTTACTGCTGGGCTGGTGTCGAACGATAAATCAGTTGTTCGCTGTTCACCTTTCCCTTTTCTTTGTTTTGTTCCACTCGTTTTTCATCTTTTCATTCAGATTTTCTTCAGTCATTTTTGTTCCACCCTTTTTATTTTCTCTCACGAAATTTAACCGGCGAGCCGTAACCGCCAGCCGCTCTACGCGGCCGCAGGACCCCGTTTAAAATTTAAAGGTGACACCTTTGAACCCTTTCATGACTGATGCCGTATTGCCGTGTGGCGGATTTTAATTCTAGTAATGCGAGAGGTTATGCACGGAGTTGAACATCGCGCGCTTTTATTACTCCGAACTCGTACCTCGAGTAATGAAGAGTTATTCGATTCTGAATTTCGTTTTTTTCAACTCCCCGAAACATGAAATAACTTTCAAAGTGAAAAGCTACGCTGTGGAAGTAACGAATAATCTCTTTTTATTTTCATTTCCAGATACGTCTACTTTCTGCCGCCTCCATATCCCAGCACCTCAAATGGTAAATGTACTCAATTTTATTTGTATGTTTTTTTCTCCATCCATCTTATACAGCCGATCTGTAACCCACTTTTAAACCAGGTATTAGCAGCTATTCACTTGTTGATATTTCTTGCATGCATCTTTTTCTAACTCGAGAACCGCGAGGTGAAATGCTGCTTTTATTATCGTTCGTAATAAATGTAGGCAAACAATAAAATAGTAGATGCGTGTAAACACGACATTTCAAATTGGTATGACATATAATATGCACTATATATATGAGCGTAGGCAACGCGACGTGGCGAACTCGTCCTGAATTTGAGATTTTATCCAGAGCATTATAATTCTAGGAATCGACGGACCGTCGTGATTGTACGTTTTTTCTTTTTACTGCAACAACTTCCACGAATGCATCGTCATTCGTAGAGAATCACATGTAGAATACATTCTGGACGCGTGTTCTTCTGAAACCAGCGAAAGTTTATTCGGCTTACCGATTGGCGAAAAAGGGTATTGTTATAGGTAACTTATCATGCGCGACGTATTGATCGGATTTTGTAAGAATCGTAAAGCGAATGAGCACGACAGATTTTCTCGCGTGCAAGTTGATTTATACGATTTTTGATTATAGCTAGGCGGCTAAGTGGTCACAACTAGTCGCTAATATTCCTTTAGCGATGATTCGGGGACAAAATCTTTAAACGTTTCAAGGACGTGCGGCTGGAATGACGGCAAATAAATGGCCAAGAAACGTACTGCAAAATTATCAGTTACATCTATTTACATTTTAGCGACTAGTGCCAGGTGTAATTTGAAATAATCCCGTGCTTCCTTAAACTAAACGCTACCGAGGGCTTGGACTGTTTAAGGATGTATTCGCTGTACAGTCTCAACCAAAAATTAGTTCCGTCGACGGTATTGAATACGATATGATGAAATGAAAATCGAAAAAAAATCAACCACGGTACAGACGTTAAGAAAATTAAATATGAACAGTAATGATGCACATAAGTTATTAATAAATTATTTAAACACAGCATTGTTTAAAAAAATTTTACGGAATGTTTTTCTTTTGCATGTAATATGAATTTGTTCATTTTTCGGATTACACATGAATTTTTAATGAATTTTCTCATCATTTTGAGATTTCCGTTTTCGAAAATTTTGAATTTCGAAAAATGGAGGAGAAATGACGAATTTTGGATATGCTTTCGCAAAATCATCGTACATTACAGTCAGGAAGTGTTTCGGGGCGTTGAACGAATAGTTTCGTAAATACAGCTTTCATAAATTTTCAAAAACGGAAATTTCAAAATAATGAGCAAATTCTTTAAAAATTCATGTGTATTCAGAAGAATCAACGAATTCATTTCACATGACAAAAAGAAAACATTCCCTGAAAATTGTTTAAGCTTTGAATGGAAAAAGTCTTTGAAACTTGAAAATCGAAGCTGGATTGATTGGTATCGAAACAGAATATTCAAAGATACAAATCTAGTAAAAACTATAAATTAGGAATCCTTGATTTGGATTTTACTTCAAGTGCCGAGTCCTCGTGTCGGGAGCACATGTGGGACCCTCGGCTCTTTGTCCAGCGAAAGTTTGAAGAGTTTTTTTGCAATACGCACCGACCGAGCATGTAACAACTATATTTTCATTTCCGTTTCTCCTTTTTATACAAACACAAAGCTCCGCCGCCTCGGGTGCTGATAAAGTTCGAGCTTTACCCTCGGCAGAACTTCTTACGTATGTATACGTTTGAAATGAATTTACTCGTCCATGATGGTTGCGAAACTGTAGAAAAAAGCTCCGTGCAGTCCAACTCGAGTCTCAGATGCGAGACTGCAAACTTTTGGTCTCATTGCACGAAGCTTCGCACGGAAACTCGCCGCTGGTCGCTACTTTCAAGCATTAATGCTTCGTGCCTGCGCGTCGTTCCCTCGGCGTATACCAGGAATAGTCGTAAGTGGATTCCCAGCAAATTGATCTTTAATCTCGTTTCTTCTCGGTCGGTATCCCCCTGGCTTCTCAACTACCGTTCGTCACTTATTTTCCAGCCTGCCTTCCTCCAAATAACTTCTTACGTCCAGCCGGTGATGTATTAAAATTTTCATTTCCTTCTTTTGTCTTTTAAATATTTACCGAAGTACGGTAATAAACTGTCCTTTTCTCGTTTTCTCTTGACTTCGTACCCGAACTCATCTCGTCATCTTTCAATCGTCACATCGACGCCTCTTGCGAAAACTAGTATGCTGCAGTCATTGCCGTGAAAACTATCACGGTTCGATTAGTGCAAGAAGGATCTTCTGACGATTTGTGCGGTGTGCGGTAGTCGAAATGAAAGTCGGTTTGCGGATGCAGAAGTGCGTTTTGTTCGTGTCAAAACAAACTTATAAATATCCCCGTAATTGCGTCGTCGATGCAGATCTTGGAAAAATGAATGCTTTTTTTCAACTTCTTTACAGATGTTTTAAATTTGTTCCAGATCTTTTATCAATACAAATATCAATTGGTCTTATTATATTTATATCAAGTCGTTCTAACCTAAACTACGCGTAATCCTTCTACAAGAGTGTATCAACTATCGCATCTGATTGAAGTTAACTAAATCAGTCTTTTTGGATTTTTATACTCAGCAATACTACACTCTTACCAATTTGTATGATAACGTGTTATTTTTCGCGGTGAAAATCGAAACGTGCTAGTTTTCGTATGAAATCTGGAGCGTGCTACTTTTCGTAAGAGGCGTCGACATGCCCTCTGTCCAAATTTACCGATCGGCATACCGAAAGTTGAAATTTCCAGCAACCAAAACGTGAAAAACTCTTATCCCGGAAGTGACTCGATGTTGCTCTTGGCAATAGTTCCAAGCCTCTGCGCGTATCTCACATATAATATTTTATTTCCTGTACTTTCCTCGCCTCACGTTCGTCTACGCGAATCCTCTCTGCTGCTTCTCAACGTCCACCACGTCACGCCGTGCCTTGTGCTGACAATTTTTTCTCCGGCATCATATACATCTTTGATACACCCTCGACACCTCTGGCTTGCAGGGGATTCAGCAGAGCTGCCATTGTGTGACAAGTCCTCTTGTTTGCCAACGGCAGATGTCACGAGCTCGTGCCAGCTGGATTGAACGGAGGTTTATTCGAGTCGCAATTATACCGTCTGAAGGGAATCGACGATATCGCGGATGAACCGGCACGAAATGAGTGAAATATTTGGCAAAAATTCGCTGATTCGTTGGGCGATAAAAAAGAGATCAGGGATTCGAGATGTGTGGCTCGGCTCCGTCACGGAGGAACGTTTTTTCTCGAACATCCTGGCGCGGAATATCCTTTCTCGTCCTAGTTTCGGCCAATGATATTCGCATTTTAATTCTCTAGGGCGGCTCGCGGGAATAAGTGGGACAAGTACAAGGCTGATTCCAGTCACGTAGCCTCGCATTGGGATCTTACTGGGCTTCTAGGCAGGGGTCGATACGGCAATTACATTTCAATTTGAAGGTACAAAGGGTCCTTTGGATCCAAAATGCGCCGTTCGGGGTCTGAGAAGCTGGCGGTGTTTAACAGGCTGTACAGCTGCCATTACGCCTGTTATATTATGCTATATATTGTAAACACAAAGCCGGGTTTTGATTTGTAAGCTCCCTTCAAAGCTGCCGGGATTGACGAGCTTGCCGAAGGCTTTCGATCACCAGTTGGAAACTATACGTAAACACGGCATTTAAAGATTTCCGGTGACGGAATGAAATCCGCTTGGAAGGCTTACTTACCGACCAGGATATTCACAAGCATTTCTCTAATCCCAACATCAATTACCCAGCCGTTTTAATCCTCGAATACCGCCCATGATTCAGAGAAATAATTAAAACCGATTGATATTTTCTGTCGATTTTAATAGGATTTCTATCCACGATATTTCCCATTGAATTTCTATCGGAACCGACCCGTTGTATTGATCAATTTTTATCGGATTCTATCGTTTCTTGTAGAAAAAAAATTATAACATTCTGATTATATCTCATTCAGTCCGATAAAAACTGATATAGTTTATTGAAAGCCACTCGTTTTCATTCATTTTCTATCGGCATGGGCAGCCGAAAGATAGACATTGCTTCACCGATTAGCCCAGTTAAAGCCGTTTGAATTCTGACCGGTTTTTCATCTTTCATTTCATTGATCGATTTTAACCGTAGAAGCTGTAAGTGTAATCTGCTCCATACCTGTTCTCGCATTACCAAAACGATCTTTGTCACTTCCTACGACGCACATCGCTCTCGGATTCAATATTATGAAACCTTCAAGATTTTTTCGCTTCATAAAAACTGCGGTAATAAGTAATGCAAAATATAACCCCCAGATTCTACTTGTTACAAACAAAGCGCTATTATTCGATAAAAAAAAAAAAAAGGTTAGCAACCTTATCCATTATTTGGTTACACCGGAGATTCAAAGAGTCTAACTACAAGTTTTATCTGCGAAAGAATTCGGCTTTCTTAGCAATCAGAATCCATCCCTTGCGTCTGTTGTCCTAAGATATGGGGCTATTAAATACTACTTATCTCGGGTTAGCTCGTGCAGTAGCTATTTGCCAGGTGATTTATCAGGTCGGATTAGCCTCCGCCCAAAGCCTCTTTATCTTCTCGGCTTTGTGTAATCAAGGAAGAAATATTCAGTTCCTACATTTGTCCGCGAGTGCACGAGACAATTTACCAGGTACGTATCATCAACTCCCAACTGAAATGTTCGTCTCGTGTAGTCGTCGCGTTTGATCCTAAAGCTGAAGACTTGAAGATCGCGTGATGCCGGAACGGAACGGACGCGTTGCTTCCGAGCCATTGACTGCTGTTTTGTCACGCTATGAGGGCACGTATCGTGCAGGAACACACGAGGCGAATACACGGAGCCATAATTTACCCGGGAG
The DNA here is from genome assembly GCF_021901495.1 of Neodiprion virginianus. Classification (NCBI taxonomy): domain Eukaryota; kingdom Metazoa; phylum Arthropoda; class Insecta; order Hymenoptera; family Diprionidae; genus Neodiprion; species Neodiprion virginianus. Next base: position 40,925,946 of record NC_060880.1, read on the forward strand.
GCGAGTCGAGCCGTATCCATAGGTGGTGGAACGGAAACTCGGGAGGGAGGAAACGCCTGTGAAGGAGAAAAAATATGTCCGTATCGGCCTACTCGTTGTAGCTTTTTATTTCCGTTCCCTTGCCTCGCTTTCCTTTCCCATTCTCGTCCCATTTTTTATCTCACTCCTTCGCATTCGTCTTTTCGCCAAAACCGAATTTCCAGCTTCTTTTGCTCGGCGGAAATTTTCAAACGCGCAGTCTGACGATACCGGTGTTATCGATTCGTTGCTCGGAAAAAAATACAGTCGATGCTGCTTCAGAGCCATTTCGCGTTTCGAGGAGCGTTACAAAGGCTTCGGGCCCCTCGTCACTCCGTTGCCTCCAGATACGCGTCACCCGAATTCTAACTGCCCCTGATTTTTCAATTTACTCCGGATAAAGGGAGGGAATGCATCTTTTACAGATTTAAATTCTCGTACCTCCTCTCCTGGTATTTTCGGAAACGAGATGTAAATTAGAGTTCGTAGATTCACGAGCTTTGAAGTGTCGATTGAACCACGATTTCTCGTGGGAAAACATTTCACACCGTGTTGCATCGATTTGCCAGACGTAATGGAAAGGTCATTTTTTTGGGGAAACTGTTACATATCCGACGGTCCAAATTCGACGTTCATATATATGTGGTAAAGACTGTGTTTTAGTTTCATTTAAAAAAATTTCACTTGACGTATGGCACCCCATTTATTGAATTCGAATGGAAAATGTTGGAGAAAAATTACTTCTCTGTTCAAACACCTACGAGGATTTACAAGCATAGAATATTTCCTCTTCAGATTTCCTCGTTCTTTGCATTTTATTCATAAATTTATTGTCGGATTATCTCAGAATTGTTTGATCGGTGTAACGAATTTTCCCGAGAGTAAGAGGAAAAAATGCGTATCTGGGATATGGTTCTGCAAACAAAGCGTTGGGTATGTAAACCAAGCCATGTTTGAGATTGTGAAATTGATTATTCTCCAATCAGGAAGTTTTTGAGGCAACAACGTCTGCGAATGACAGACCTTGAACCGACTAGCGTTAAGCTGATATGGAAACTTCTTACAGGTACGGACGAAATGAATGAAAGCCGAGCTTTCGTGCTGGACTTTGGATGAGAAAATCAGATCAGTAATTCGACGAGGAAACGCATCTGAGATGCAAAAGATAGTCGCAAATGAGTTAAAAGAAAATGAGAGTTGAGAACGGAAAGTGGTAAAGGTTGTTATTATGCCGCGTTAGTAATCCCAAACGTCTTCGGATTAAATTCTCTCGCTTGTTGGCTCAGCGAGGCGCCATGCATCTTTGGTATCAGCCGGGGGACGAGAAACTTTTAAAACTTCGTTAGCCGGAGGAATTGGATTCAGCGCATGTAGGCAGCTGGGTGTATTTGTGCGCGTGCATGTGTGTCTGTGACACCTCCACTGCTAGTTTCATAAACACAACGCGATCGGAACGGAATGGGCTGTATAAACAGCAGTAAGTACAAAGTGCCTTGCAGTATCCTTGGAGTTGTTTTCCAGTTTCAGACGCTCCGTGCTCTTACGATGCCTTGTGATAATAGTTTACACGTTATGGCATAAATTCATGAATACGCTTGAGAAAGAGCAATAGGAAGTGAAATCTCAAGCTCAACGTAGAGAATGGATTCGACATCTGTTCAAGCGCGTGTTGACCGATAGCCGTGCATCAAACGCAAAGCGACCTCCCTGGATTCGTAAGCAACTTTGGTTTGGAATCAATTCGAGCGCCGAACGCAGATTTGCTGATGGCGCAATTGGACCACCGTTATTAAGCGGAATTAACTTCTCGCCCTGGCTGACAGTGTGACGGAGAATATGGCAACAGGGAGTGACAGTAGGTGAAAAGGGGAGATAGTGAGAGAATGGGAAAGTGAGTTGCCGGTGAATACAGTAGCACAGTGTTTATCAACCTGTAGGTCGCAAGCCGGGTGAAAGTGAAAAGCAAGGGTTGTATGTCTTACACTGCATTTTTGAGACTTGAATAATCAAATCATTTTCTAATTGGAGCCTATTTCTCTTCTTAGCTTCTATGTTTACCATTGAAAATTAAATACGTCGTTTTTCAAATAACTGACGTAGTTCTATTACGGACCTAAGGGGTTGATAGATTTTTTTCCACCTGTAAAATGGCCGCGAATTCAAGAAGGTTGAAAAAAAATTGCCGAGTAACTTCTGTCATCAGTATTACTGCTTATTTACTGGATACTCCAGATTATTATCTTAAACCTCGACTCCTTTGGCTCGTCTTCCCCCTCGACTGTGTCATTGGCTAAGGTTCGTCTTCGTCGTAATTGTCCGAGGTCTGCAGTCCCTAATAGCTCGTTTGATGTCGGCCGTGGACGAAGAAATGGTGGGACGTATGCCTCAAATGTCTGTCTAGTCCCTGCGCGTGTGCGAAGCTGCCGAGGAGTCGAAAGCTCTCTGAAACTTGGGTCAACCGATGGGGGAACTGCCCCCTTTCGAGCCAACCCTCGCCCCTCTCCACCTCTCCGCCTCTTCATCCCTCGGTGACACTCGGCGGCGATTTATCTTAATAAGCGGTTAAATCTCGGCTCGACGAATAACCAACGACCAGCGTATGCGGCGTGAGCTGAGAATTGAATCGAATTAAGCGGATTAACGTCTTTGCGCACTATCTGACATATCAAGTATAATGCTCATAGAAACTTGTCACCTTATTCTCACCTTGAACCTGCAAATTATTGTGTAACAGATATGTAACGAAGAACTCAATATTCTTCTTCGAAAGATGATTTCGATATTAACGTTTTTTTTTCTTTTTTTTTTTTAAACTATCGTACAGTTGCATCGGATTAGAGTTATGGGCGTGTGAATCGCAGCTGTATGGCCAAACTTCACCCACGCTTCTTGACTATTGTCAGGTGTAGACTGGTGGCCTGGTGTCGTTTCTTTTTGGCGGGCATGTAAAGGGAGTCGCAAAATTCATGCAAGAAGTAGTTTTGATAGAAAACACAGGTTTATAATTGAAAAATTGTAAGTTTTTTATTTATTCATAGAGCATACGGTATGTCAAGGTTATGAATGGAATAGCGTATCGGGTAAATGATCTCTACGGCTTTGATGGCATACACGTCTTTGTCGAAATTTTCCTGCACCTTCGATTTTCCGTTTTGATGATCAGAATTGGCCGCCAAGATCACATGATTTAACACCGTTGGACTTTTATCTTTGAGGTTTTTTAAGGTCTAAGGCTTATGCCGACAAGCCCACGACCACTGACGCCCTGAAGAAGACGATTGAGCGCTGTATCAATGAAATTCAGCCACATTCGTGCGAAAAGTTCATGGAAAATTTCAACAGAAAAGTGCGTATGTGCCAGCGAGCCGTGGAGGCCATTTACCCGATATGCTATTCCATACACAACCCTATACTGTGTACTTTACGAATGATTAAAAAATATGCAATTTTTAATTATAAGCCTCTGTTTCCTCATCTGAATTTTGTGAATCACTTTACGAACGTCACAGCCGCTCGCTGCAGGAACAATGTTCTCGAGTTTCCGGTACACCGCATTATATGTTTTCATTGAGCAGAGCCTGAAATCAGCTTCTTTCAATTTTGAGCTGCATGGACCGGGTATGTGTTCAATGAAGCCGCGGGAAACCGAATGTGTGGGTGAGAGTCAGCGCTCGCGTGTGCTTTTCGCGGAGCAGAAATCCGAGTCCAGTAACAACGCATGTCGAGGCAGGTAAACAAGCTCGCGAATCGCGAGGTGGATTAGGAACCACGTTGTGTTCATTGCGGTGTTCACTGATGCGTGGAGTTAAACTTTGGGTAAATTTGAACTAATTGATTCTCGTCAGATTAGATAACGACCGGTATTTACAGGTACGTGCGTGCGGGCGTTGAGTTGGAACCTCTTATGAATACGCATGGCTAGACACAAGACATCCTCCGCGCCTTATGCTCATGTGGAAATTGCAAAAGTTTTAGCTCGTCGAGTGCCAAACTTCAGTCGCTGAAGACAACGTTAATTGGACGGCAGTCGGCATACTTGCACTGTTTAACGTCTGGAGCTTCCAGTTGAGCTACGAGTGCCGCGTTGGTGGGGTGAGCGTTTTTCTGTCTGACAGCTTTTGCACAGCTGCAGGAAACCGACGCTTCACGGATCTTCGACAAGCTACTACGCCCTTACATTGATGAAAATATAATTCAAGTCCTTCGAGTCTTCACCGATTTCGGCAAAGGAAATGAATTTCAACGGCTAAGATCACTGTTAATTGAATCAAAGCCGAGTGCAATCCCGTTTTCCTCTCCGGATGTATCTGTCATAATGTTTCTTGCGCAAACCAGTCGCCACAAAAGATTACTATCATTCTTTGAATGAATGCTAATTTTTGATAGGCAGGTACAAATTCTAATTGCCTTTCCTTAGAGAGAAATTACGATGAAAAGTTTAATTTGCGAATGTTATCGCGGGTGAAGGAATTAAGTTTTAATTTACTGGCGAATCGATTGCTTCTGTGAAATGAATATCTGTACTGTCTGTGGAAGAAGAAATGAATCCGTCCTCGTGATGCCATCGCGTGGTTATTTCCACCTCCGGAGCAATCTGAGATTGCAGGACAAAGTTGGAAATGAGGCTGGATGGTTTTTCTTGAGTTTTCCAAATCGATCGAGCTTCGAAACGGTCGTTGATGTTGTGCCAAACTCAGGCACAGAGCATAAAATTATTATCAAATCAAAAAATTTTAATCCTTGTTCGCATTAATTTACAAATTTTAGTCAACGAATGGAAACGTAGAAGAGAAGGAACATAAGAGGGAAAACACACCTGGCGCTTCTAAATGGTTATGACAGAACTTTTATATCAAACTTCATGTCAATTTTAAGCTCTGGCTTTTGTACATAAGGTTAGTATTCTGTCAAACACGCTTGCTCCTTGCATTCGACATGGTCAACCTCACTGATATAATATTTTTACTATTCAGCATTCTTCTCTTTTCTAGTATGTATAAATGACGATGTTTATCCAAGTGCCCCCATATTTCTAAATGTTGAGATAGATGTTATATGAAGCAATGGATAATTAAAGTCTCCACCAATCATAGTTTAAAATCTTACTTAGTTCAGTTGTTTCTTTTTCCGTTATCATTGTCCCACTGAGATTGGTGTGTAACTAAAAGAAAATTTTTTTTTTTGTAAGTGGATCTACATTTCCAAGAATTTTCCGCGTAAAAATTTGAGGTCAAGATCTATGCTACACAGAATTTAAAAGCTTGATCCTCTGCCCAGCAGCTCTGTGCTGCAGCGGCGTGGCCCTTAAGTCTATGATTGGGTCCCTCTGAGTAGGAAGCGCCTTGTCAGTAATCCTATTGTCTTCTTTCTGATCCAATATAGTTAGCCGCGAGTCCGGCACGGCAGCTGCGGGGCGTGCTTCTCTGATGCCGGCTCATCTAGCTCGCAATCTTTTTCCTCCAGGTCCGTTTTACTCGGCTAAAAGTATACCGCGTTATACGGAGCCCCTCGGTGCGGCTTATTACCACGGGACGAGTCAAATATAATATCGTCATCAGGACATATTATACCGTGATAATATTGACTTGGGCTGAGTAGAGCTCGGCGCTTCTGCACACCGAGGCAGAAGCCATTTCTTTGGGAGGGAATTGACTTTTTTATCCTCGTTCCTCGCCTTTGCGCGGTACAGACATTCTCGTTTCCCGGGAAGACGTGTAAGTGAACATTTTGCCGAAATATGCGTGCACTAATATTTGTGGAGTGCCCGTTCTAAAGCTCTGGTGTTCTTTTTTTCTTTTTTCAATTCCTTATGCATGATTTCAGATTCGGGATCTGTGTGTATTCTTCAGCTTTGTCAGCTGAAGCGAGCGTCTCGTCAAATCCAATACAATGCCAGCTGATCCAATCCCCCGGCTTTTGTTACGCAAAAACGTAGCGACTCACTCGCCGGGGTACGCGAGAAATGAGTAGCGATTGTAAAATCATATTCCATCCAGAAAAAAACATACTTTGTTCAGCGGCTAACTCGTACCGGTGAAACCGAATGGGTCTCAAGATTTTTTCGAAGAGAATAATAGATGCAATCTATCAAAATCGAGTTTGGAAGCCAATCTAACCTGACTTTATATCCAATGCTCCCGCTTTCGGCAAAACAATAAAGTAGCGCAAACGAGTGCCAACATGGTAATTAAATTCTACCATTCGGCCCTCCAGACGCGAGGCAATGAAACGCGTCGTAAAGCTCGACGTTTAACCTCGTAAAGTTGAACTAATTTCGTGTAGAGGTGTCGGGACGACAGTTTCGCGTGTACCACCAACGGCACTCAAAGACGTCGTATTGAAAGCGAAAAGTGATGTCACCGTAACGAGTATTTGTTCAAACCGTCGAATACTCTCGGGAAATTCCGCGTAGCGAAAGTCGAGGGGCTGGAAGAACAATCTTGCGACGGCTGGTGCACGTGAGGTCGATTTATTTTCGACGTCCATATCCTGAAGCAGAGGACCGAATGGATACCGTGGTGGTAGCCGGAGACAAGGACGATGGTGTTTCGACTGTCGTTACGTTGATCGATCTTTCCTTGAACGTCTTCCTTCTAACGTTCGTCGAATGTCTGCCGAATACCGGATGCGTTTTCCGTCCTTTAGGATGCCGATCCTCACGGGCAGTTGAACCGTCTCTAAAGCGATCGTTAACTTTTGGCTACGTCGTATCTAGTTAGATTTAATTCTGCGGAAGAACGAACCTCTCTCTGTGTAGCCCATAACCGATGCATCAGACTGAAAGGATTGAGCTGGGATAAAGGGACGTGGCGTAATGAGAAGAAGACGAAGAAGCAGGAAAGGAAAAAGACGTGGGATAACCTAACCATGTGTATAGACGAGGACCGTTCTTCTTCCGTATCGATACGCCTGTCTCTGTCACTTTACTAACCACTCAGTAAAGCTCGAGCGGTTTTATCCATTTTCTCGTTTCCAGTCTCACCCCGATTATATTTTCCCAAATTAATGACCTATGGGATTGATGATCTATCCCGACATTCCTGGCCTTAAACACATTGGACACGAAGAAAAAAAAACCGGACAACTACGAGTAGAACTCGCGCCTTGACGATTCCGTACAAACTTGGTTTTTTTTTCTATATGTTACACATAACTACAAGTTAACTATTATCGGAATTTTTTCTTCACTTGTACTGTGAGACCTTGCTTCTCTCCAAATTTTATGATTCTTGGTCACCGGGAAGTACCCTACAGGTTTTGGCGAGTGAGTTTGGTAGTATCAAAATATGTGACATAAATGGCGGTATGTTTGATTGCGTTCATTTGAAAGCTTGAATCTTTAACACCTCCAAGGGATCGTAGACGTTATTGTTCGTGTTTGATATTAATTTCAACTTGATACGTCTACGTGTTCCTGAAGAAAAGGGTCTTGGCAGACGGACAGATCGACAAGGAAGTGATCCTACAAGGGCTCCATCTTTTCCTTTCAAGGTATGGAACCCTAAAAAACACCCACGAAAATATATCTTGACAAATATCATGTAGGCACTTTAGATAACGAACGATTTCAAGTAAATGGAAGTGTCAGAGAGCGGCAGGAAAATAGCGTCGTTGGTCCTCCGTCACGGTGTGGGTCCGTTTTCGAAATTGTTTTTTCTGGCAAAAGTGTATCGACGATTGATGCTTGATCACCCCAAATGTTATGTCATCGTAACCCAGTTAACCATGAAGTTCTCCCCCGCACCATCCATCTTTCATATAGTGAACCACCGCTCTGTTCATAAACCGTAATAGGTCACTTGGGGTGAATTTCACCCCAAACATTTTTCAAACTCCTCGTAAAGACCCTTAGTCGTGGAAATGGGCTTCGCGGTGCCATTCTTCATGCGGAATGAAGACCTTATTTTTCGTCATTTTTGGCACTTCCTTCAACTTTGCCGACGTTTTACAATATTTAAACAAGCAATTTTGGTCAAGAAAACTCACGGAGCTTTTTTCCGATCCTTAAAAAATACGTAAATTTTTTTTTATTTTTTAAAACGCTAAGGCAGTTTCTTCGTTTTCGAATCACGGATCCGTGACGGGTCTATTCGTTACTCCACATCTTGTCAAATTTACAGGAATCCTCGAGATTGGGAGTTCAGTCAACCTTTATTAAAGGGATGAAAGGTTCAGCTTTCGCCGATCAAGAGTCGCCTTCTCGTACCTTCACGTATACGCGACTCGAACAGCACTGAATATTATATTTTGAGAAGATTGGACATCTAGGCCGCTGTCTACGTGTATCAAAACTCGCTGTTTGATGTGCGACTGCACGTTTCGCGAAAATTTCGAGCAAATCGAAAACGCCACCATCCCCGTTACGTCAACTCCACGTGTACGTTCCTCATCCATATGCATAGCGTGTAACTGATCGCGCATGTTGAAAATTGACACTGACGCCTTATCCTCGTTTATTAACTAACATCACTGACTCTGAATGCAGGATGGCGTGACTGAGTGAGCTGGCGGATTCGCGAGTAATTTTTTTTTACTCCGAAGTAACTTGGTACGGGAGTGACGTCGAAATGAAAAAGAATGCTCATCTAATTTCGTCCGCTTTGTTGCGAGAGCTTAGGCGAAGGTAGGCTCACAAAGAGTGGAATTTCAAAAGTGGTACGTAAAAATGAATTTAAAAAAAAAAAAAAAAACGGTGGAAAATGGTGGAGTTTTAAAAGTGGCACGTGGAAAATGAATTAAAAAATGTGTCATTTTTTTTTTCCTGGAAGTGTATCACGGCCCACTCAATTGTTCAAAATTTAATTTGTAATAATTAGTTTAGTTTAGCGAACCGCGTTCTTGGGAAGACCTGATTGGAAGCAAGTTCGTAGCGTATTAGACTTGTCGATATGCGATACATGGAGGGTGCGCAATACCTTTTACTCTGCAATCACTATTACTCGTCAAGAGCAAAAAGCAATTTGCACTCGAAGACCACGACAATCGATGGTTGAAATGCTTTCGCCGCATGCATCGCGTCATTGCTGTAGCCACAGGCAATGCAACTTCGATATAACCAAGTGAGGCGCGAAGTAAATGCATCGAGTGTTTTTACGCTTTCATGCTCTCCTGCCAACCCGTTTCTCTTTATACTTTTTTTCCGTTTTCAACTTTTAAGGATCATTCATGTAGAGGACATGGTGAGTAGATTTCGCTTTTACCAGCTGATGGTATTTTTCGCAAATGGCTTCCCCGGTGCTGGAACTTCGACGTTCTGCGCTATACGAGTGTCTGTCAGTGAAAATTTTCAACGGTAGGTGTGGGACTTGGCATCGTTGCATCAATAACCGTGAATCCCTGCTGCATTACGGTACGTTTTTGCTTCGGAAAAATTTTAATTCTTCTTTCATCGTCGTCCCCCAGCGCGGCTACAACAAATTAGAAATTGTTTTTCACGAAACGATTTGCATTTATAGTAACAGTTCACTCGGAGTACAAAATGCATTCTCATCTGGTTCAGAGATTTGAGTGAAGGATCTGGTAATGGACTTGAATGCAAATACAACATGTCCTCATGGCGCTGGACATTTCTGCATTGTATTGATTGCCGTCTCGTTAGTTGCTGCAAGTTCAATCAGTGTCACATCTAATTATTGCTACATGTTTACCCAGCATACAAATCGTACGTGAAAACAAAAAAATTTCCGTTCTTCGTGAGATAAGATGTAAAACAGGATCGGATACCGTACGATTTCTTTTTTTTTTTTTTTTGTTTTTATATTTGGAGTGTAATTGAACACAAGAAAAATTATTTACCATCAAATTGTTGCAAAACGGCGTAGTCATTATCTGACCAATGAAGTACCTCGCCACTGGCATTTCGAATTGGCAAGAAAGATGGAGTGCGCTATTCGAGAGTAGTTGTGCAAATTCGAGATGAGTGAGCATCAAGGAAAATGAATGACGTGCTCCGTTATCCACCCGAACCTATAGATATCTACGAATGTTCGTATGTCGCATCGATTTCGTGAGGGGATGGCTGCTCAGCGCGATAAATAATACATCACAGGGAGACAGAGAGACGGTATGCCTAGAATTCACGAATGTTCAGGTTACCTATCACACGACTTAGAGTCCCTAAATATTTGAAACACCCTCACAGCGAAGGGCCCGACATTGACTTTCCAGAAGCACTTAGGATTACCTTATCGCCTCACCTGCATGCGAAATGTACCGACGAGGTCACGACCACAAAAGATTGCACCTTCGAGTTATTATGGGTCCAAATAACGCAAGTATTTGCAGTCACCTTATCTGAATAAAAGAAAGGAAGATTGAGAGGGCAGAGTTCACGTGGAGAAACTTAAGGGAGCATGCTAGTATAACGGGTCGAAAATTAAGTGACTTTCGCGTTTCTTTTTGGATGATTGAAATACGCTGATCAGTTTGATTTTTTTTTGCACATCAAATCAAACCATTGACGAAGAATAGAAAATGAATTTTTAAACTTTTACTTTTATTTTCTTCACATTTATTTTACAAGGCTCAAAATGACTTTGAAAAAAGAGCTCTCAAGGTGTAAACAATTGTGGCTGTACATATTATCTCAAGCAAAATTTGCAAAGAGATTATTAATCATTATGAAAGCCGCTATCTTGCTATAGAGTTTTTTTCTAACCAAAATTGACAAAGTGGCGGCTGTTTGAAGAAAAAGTATCGAATGTAGCCAATTTTTTACAAAGTTTGTCGTTGAAAGAAATATGAAGATCTCCAAAAAAAAAAAAAAAGGAAAACTCTTAGCAGTATAAAGAATGGCGTGAGGAATATTGTGTTCAAATTTGAGACGCATAAATTGAAAACTCTTCGTTTGAGAGTGTGCACCGTTTTGAAAAACCACCTTTCGAGAAAACCGTTACAGAAAAATGTTAAAAAAAAAATAAATACAAACGTTTAAAAATTTATTTTGTGTTCTTCACGAGTGCTTTGATTTGACATAAAAAAAAACAGATTAATCAGCGTGTTTTAACCGTTGCGAATATAAAAAAAAAATTGCGATAATCAGCTATTTTTGTAGCATGGTCCCTTAATAGATTGTGTTTGACATTAAGGAACAGTTGCGCGATATCAACCACAGTGCATTTCAAGCGTTCCCGGCGGATCTAACGCTTCGTAACAAAACATAAATTGAATTTCGTGGATGTATAGCTGTAGTCCAAGTAGAGTTTCCAATCTACTCCGAATAATAATTGAGTAAAATTTCTCGGTTTATCTCTCTTATCAAATCTACAGCTTCGCGATGATCGATTCTCACAGACTCGGAGGATCTCAGGGGACGCGTTCTCCCATTCTTTCCGAGATCGACAAGGGCCCGTTTTATTCGTTCATCTTCTTAAACCTCTTCTCGGAACATCGAAAACCCAAGAAACCCGAGATACATGATTTGTGAGCACATCTCGAGGCGTGTGTTTGGATGATTTGACATAACATCGTGATTTTTTCCCTCGTCTCTACGGCAAGTGTGTGGGCACCGGAAAATACGAAACACGTGTATGTATGTATACATATACACAATATACGTACAAACAAGATACGTATTATACGCTATTTCGACATGCGGCTAATTGGTTGGAAAAATCGAATCCGAAGCCCCAATCTCAGCGTTACTTTCCGTAACGGCATTATTATTTACCTAAAGCGAAGTTGAAGAAAGAAAAGAAAGGGGAATTATTTTAATTAAAATTCAGATGTATAGGTTTATATTTTGGTATCGGTAAAATAAAAAGGAAGAAAACATTGTGTATGTTTGATTTATTCGACCATACTGATGATGTTAATCAATTCGACACAGGTATAGTAATACGAAGAAGAGCTTACAATCATTCATTCATCTATACACTTTGAAACACGCCGATCAGCTTGGAAAGTGTAAATTCCGTGATTAAGTTTGTTTCAATAAAGTTGATATTTGAATTCGACGAAAAACAAATAAATAGGTAACTCTGTTTAACAGTGACGCTAAGTACTCAAACGAGGTTGGACGCTAGAAACACAGGATTCTCCAAATTATGATAATTTGATTACAGTTAACGCGTTCGTAGATTTGTAGTACTTGACTCAAGAAATTGACGATGCTTACTAATTGTGACGCAATGCGACTAAAACTTGTAATGGCAGGTGGAGATGTTTGACCAGCTGCCTACGTGCTTCGGAGTTGACGAATGGTTGTGGATAACAGTCTTCACCGTTGTACCACAGGATCCAGAGTTAATTGGTGTTCAATATCATGACATTTGCGACATGATTATCATATTACGCTGAGAGTAGAATTGATCCATAACTCGTAGACAACATCTACAATAACCCGGGAGGCCAACCTCTGAAAATCCGTCATCCATGACTCTAGTCGCTCTCATAAGCGGTTATTCGACACTTGGCTGTCTCTAGGTAACATTGTTTTGACTTATTTTACTCGGATTGCAGATGTCGCCGTAGGTACCTGTAACATTGCACACATCGCCTGCTGCTCGTATTCTTGGTGGAGCTTCTTCGCCTTGAAAGGTGAAAAAATATCCCGATAATAAAATCTTAGCCGTTGATTCCCATCTTTACTTGCGGCTTGGGTTCGACTCGCCTCAACCAAACTCGACTCTATTATTTATTGATCTTTCGGTTCACGGGGGATTCGACACTGACGTGATGATCGAATCCATTCCTGATCCGAACAGAATTATATTGCTGTTGTTGCACGTGTATACTTGCAGGGCCCTGCAACTGTTGGGTACCTAATATCGGTTTCGTCGGTTCGACACGCGGCGGTGTGTTCAGAATTTGAGCGACGGAGGACAATCTCCATGCAGCTATAACAACGAGTGATGCCTAGCATGGAGCTTGCATGAGGTCGGCGCCATTGCCACACACGTTTACGGCCACCCCGTACCGTATTATACGTACAACATGTTTGCGAATGAAATTATACCGAACGTAATTACGTCGTGAAGATAATGATGTTACGATAATTAATAACAACATAACGACGGAGATTACATCGCGGCGTCGAGTTGACCTCTGAAATCGTTATGCGGGGGGAAATATAGATCGCGTCGTTGAAAAAAACCAGTATTTGTAAATTTGTAATTAATGTCTTGCTAACTGCGTTTATCATATCAGTGGTAATAAATGACCGTTCAAGGCTGCTAGGGATCATTTCACTTCATTCATCATTTGCGATCGAAGACGCAGTTGCGTGAAAACAAGCGGGCGGTACATAATGAAGATATAAAGCTTGACTCGAAAATTCTTAAACGGAAATAAACTTCGCTGTTTCACACGGCTCTTGATCTTCATTGGCGAAATTGTAACTACGTCTATTAGCTACTTCTTATAATATTATATGCATAGTGTATAGTGCGCTGCTGAACTGCAAGAAGAATGATCCTAGAATTTCACCCATAACTATTAGGAGGTTATAGATAGTCAGGAGGTCGAAAAACGCGATTCTATAAGGATTTTTCATGAAGAGACATTTCAATTTATTAATATCAAAATTTATATACATATTGGGGTAACATTGAACTTCGTTCTGATATTTTTTATTTGTAGAAATAACGATTTTTACAGCTGCTACAGCCGATTTCCGGAAACACTTTTAAAAAAAGGTATCATGCGACGAGCAGGATGTCTCTAGACCAAATCATCCGAAATGAAAACGCAAAAAAGATTTAATCAATATAAGGTATTATCTGGTGTTCGATCGAATGAATAAGCAAAATATTAATTTTAACAAAACGGCGGTTTCTCAAAAGAAAAAAAAAATATTCATTTTCCATAAAAATTTTCGTCCTAATTTGTTTATAAAATGACAATATTTATCGTCGAAAAACAACCTTTGATGAAGTACTGGAAAACATATTCATAAAGCTCGTGTAAAAATTTGAAACTGATCAATTCAGCCATTTCCGAAAAATCTTGCTCACCGATTTTCAAAACATAGTCTTTGGAAAACCGCGTTCAAAGTTTCAAAAGCACTTTCAAATGCCCCGGGTCGCCTTTATATTATAAATGGGCGTCTACCTTCAAGAATATTTTTCGGATCGATATGAAATTTTCTGTGAACATTGAATGTATGTACATTACAAAAATGAAATCTAAAGAAAAAAAGAAACGGATTTTTTAAAAATCCTGACTGGGTGAAACCCTTTAAATACTGCACACAGTAAGAAGAATGAATGCTGATGGAATACAGACAATGAATTCTAACTTAATGATGATGTAATGATAATATCAGCGCGATATAACGTGAAAATGTTACGTGACAGGCTAAACGAGGAAATAAGGGGCTTGACTCAAACGTTGCGGTTTGTACGACAGTCAACCCAAATCCTACGTAGCCACCGTTCGTTTCACGTCGACTCGTTTGAATCGGCGCACCGTATAACTACAACCGTGCGAACCCGCCGGGGGAAAAATAGGAATAAATCGATACATTGATTTGGTAATACGTGTAGCGCCGACAACCAACGAGAAGCGGCTTCCCGGGGGCAGGCAGTTCAATAATTTATTATACCTTATACTCCCAACTTTCCGGGAGAAAACTCGGCGAAAGGCATTGCAGCTTCATTGTGCTTTTATGTTGCCGAATTGCTGAAACTTCATAACCTCGTCCGCATCCCCTTCTGGTATACGACTTTCAGTGCTGCGTTGATCCGAATTATTTTCACGATTCACGAAGTTACCAAGCTGTATGCACGACGTGAAATCATTGATCTCGTTGTACCGGGTGAAATTGAGTGAACTGCTTTCTTGGTTACGGGTTTTGGCGGCACGGTAAAGGTGCCCTCACACCGATTATGTAACAGTCTTCGGAGTGTCCATTTCCAAAATGGACTCTGCACGTCTTCCACATTCGTGATGAACATTGACAATGCAGGGTTTCCGCAGTCGCGTTTCTCATATTTTGTGCCCTTCACTCGTTTCAGCAAGAACTCAACCAGTCAAGACGGAACACAAGGAACTTTATTTGCATTTATGGACAATGAGATATCTAAAAGCAACAATTGTCCAACCCATGGGAAAATTTACTCAACTTACAAGGAAGGGATCGGAGGTCGATATCTCCGATTTAGTTTCTTCTGTAATATGTTATAGTAGACTAAAAACTGAGCGAGAAGTATTTTTTTTAATCTGCCATCGAACACTTTGAAGAGGTGAAACTACTCTCCAAAGTAAGACATGTCAAGGGGTGATTTGGCCATTTTCTTTCCTTTTTTAAGTAAGAAAATTACATTTTTCGTTTCTCGTTATGAGAAAACTTTTCCAGTTGGATTGGTTAAAAAATATTGTGTTTTTTTGGGTGAAACCGCCAAATCGCGCTGTGCCATGCCTTACTTTGTAGGGTGGTATCGCCCCCTTAACGTGCTTGATGGCAGATAAAAGAAAGTACGTGTGCTTAGTTTTTAGTCTACTATAACATGTTACGAAAGAAATAAAATCTTAGAAATCGACCCGGGACACCTTTCATGTTGGAAACAGAAATTTCTCATCGTATTGTTTCCCATGTTATACGTTCTAGTTGGCCATCTCTTCCATTTTTGTATCCCGATTCACCGTGTGCAACCCGCATGCGTTCGTCGAATTGACGACATCGACTGATACCGGAACGTAACGCTGGAGCGTGGTTTGAATAATCAGTTTACGCCACCAGGCTTAGCACAATAACCAATTAATTATGAAAATACAGGTTGATTGAATGAAGCTCGCGCCACGCGCACCTTTGCTCTAAATAAATTACACCCAACCGCTGTAGCAGGTGCTCGACAGGCTTATGAACACGCCTTCATTTCGCATTCGCGTGGTAGCTAACAAACACCCGTTAATTCCGTGCCACTGCTACCCGGCAATGCTGAGCCCTCTGAGAATCCGCGTAAAAGCCGGCCAGATATCGGGATGGTGTTAAGGGGGTGCCTTAGTCGATTTCGACGATGACGTATATATCTCCAATATCGAAGTCTGTGTATCTCAAACGCGAAAAAGGGCTCAACAGCCCCATTCTATATACAATTCTGAACAAGAACTCTCCAATTTGTCTTCATTTGACGCAGAAGTAAAGATGTGTCATGAACTCTACGAATTTACTATTACGTATTTCGTTTCTTTATTCATGCGTCAAGTGAAAATGCATACAAATGTTTTTGTTCAGAATTGTGTATAGAATGGGACTGTAAGGCACTTATTCGATTCTGAGGTACGTGGACTTTAATATTTGGCGATATATACGTCAACGTCGAAATTGTACAGGTCACCCCTTTATGGGAAGGATAAGCTGTATTTTCCTTTCCTGTAAAAAAAAAACTCCTAAAAATAGGTGTGATCCTAGACCGTCCAAGCTTTACCCCCATTTTAAAGGCCCTTTTCCCAAACTCTCTGTGCATCTTCGTAATTCTCAGCGCGGTGTTGTCGGTGTGAGACGGAAAGTGTCGAATGCATTTGTCAAAGTGCGCACACGTGTTATGAGGGAATTAAAAGCTTTGGGAACGAGACGAAGGGTTGACGAACCGACGCACGTAGCGGAAGGTGGAGAGGAGAGAATTGGAGTCCTGCTGCCGATGAAAGCGCGGAGCGAAGACCCCTAATCGCTCGGACACCGGAGATGAGCGTGGGTGAGAACGTCTTGGCAGCTTCCTTCGGTGACGTCGCGACGATGATGCGACGGAAGTTCCCAGTGCTTAACGCCGCATAAGAGGATGTCGCAATTGGTGGCGAGCCGAGACCAGTTTAGTCGCGCTGCTTCCTCTTCCTCTGACGGCACCGACACCTTTCATTTTCCCGCATGTCTTTCTCTCGGTTTTACATTTCTCGAGCCTACTCGGCTTCGATTTGAAAAAGTCAAAATACTTTGCTCACCTTATAGCGGAATCTGGGTAGAATATATCTTTTTCTGCAGTCGCTTCATTCCGTAATCGTTCCTTCCATGGCTTCGTCTGGTAATGTGCAGTAGAGAGAGTGGGAGAGAGGGGAGGTGCTGACAACGACCCTCAGCCACTTACTCTCACATGTCAAAACGCCACCATGAGAACAGAATAAAGATGACTTATAGCTGAAAGCGAAATTCTTTATTGGTTGGTGGGTGAGAAATGGATCAAGGGGAGAATGAAAAGCAGCAGTGAAAGGGGAGGCGTCTACCTTAATAACTTGTGCGTGGATCCCGTGGTCGCATCAGAAGGGTGTATTGCATGGCTGTGGCGAACATGAGGGAACGATCCTCTGACAATGAGCCCTGGAAGTGAGTAACGATCGTTTACAGAGATAATTGTTTGGTGATCGATGAAATGCGATTGAACAAATCGATTAAGCCAGAAAATTGAACAAACTGCAAACCGGGCGGCAGAAGATAAGACGCGCTCAACGTTACATCATCACGTAGTAGACGAAGCTGGATGTCGTTGCGGTGTTTCGCTTTCAAAGCCACATGAACGGTCGAAAGAACTAACATAATTGCGAGTCCAATGTTTAGTACGTATCAGACTATGGTTAATACTTGCTTTTTGAAATTCTTGTTCCTCGCGTGACGTACAATTATCACTCAGGGATGAATTTAAAGCGTCGAAACGCGCTATACGGAAGAATTAATAGAACAGACCGCGGCGCGAATGACGCGCGTACTGATCAATG
This sequence comes from Neodiprion virginianus, assembly GCF_021901495.1. Lineage (NCBI taxonomy): Eukaryota > Metazoa > Arthropoda > Insecta > Hymenoptera > Diprionidae > Neodiprion > Neodiprion virginianus. The sequence goes on from NC_060880.1 coordinate 40,943,610, forward strand.
GGATTGATTTGCAGTGCCAATCAACGGTTTGACTGTTACTACTGCCCTCTTGGAGCTTTGAAGCTGAGCTCAAATTTGCAGTGCATTCATTGCCGGACTTTCGACATGTGACACAGTGCAAATATTAACGCGTCTATACGATGCATGCACAAGCGACGATATGGAACCGCTGGTCATGGACCCCGACGTAGGATTGAAACGGAATGTGTTCACGCCCCGTAACGGCTTTTAGCATATTCGTCAGTCCTTTTCTCGCAAATTTTTTGCAAACCCTGATCACGCGTATAGGTTCAGGCGAGGTTTGACGTAAATCGTATGATTTGAGGAGGATGGGTACATTAAAATGACAAAATTTCGCATTTCTTCTGCATTTTCACGAAGCTCAGATCTTTATCTAACCCCTTCCCAAATATAAGGTCAAAATGAGGTTTTAAAATGACAGAGTTACAAAGAATTTTGTACCACACTGTATGGTGCGAAGCATTTGTTACCAGGTTACCATGTCAACCGCTGTAAATAACGTTGATTTTTTCTTCATAAATAAGTGCTTGCGGATTAGTCGTGAGTTGAAAAAACCGATGTTTTGCATAATGAAGCAATCGTGAAACTTTAAACGCGATTTTCTCGAAACCACGTTTTTAAAATTGGTGATAACATGATAACTTGACAATTATTTGACCGATTCGCTTGAATTTTGGACAGTATAAGCTCCATTCCTTCATATTGGAATTCAGTCGGCCAAATTTTTGATACATTTTTGTTCCACTCTTTTGACTCGAAAGACCGTACAAAAATTTGATGAATTGTTGCTTTTTTTTGTTAATGAGGTCGCCATTTTTCCAAACTTTCGAAAATTAAAAATGTGCTCGACTGAAATTCTAGTTTCATATCTTGACTGCAAAATAACGTTTGATTTTGTTGGTTCGAACCAGCCGTTTAGCCGGAAGGCTGTCCGCCGCTAAAAAGAGGCTTTTCATTCAACCAGCTGCCAGGGCACCATTTTGAATATTTTCCGATAAAAAAATTTGCATATGTACTTGAATGTGTGTTCATTCATATAAAAAAGTGATGTATGAGTGCAATAGAATTTCAACAAAAAAAAAAATAAAAAATCGGCGTCTTTTTCGGTCTCTGATGTACCCACCTCCCTTGACGTCGGTTCTTATTCATTGTTAGTTTCTTAAGATTAAATTCAACCCTGGCACAGGCAGAGTACAGAGCTGATTCGTGCACGATACGCATCTCCGGCTGTTTCTGCACCAAACGAGTTTCCTTGCGTACCTACGTTTTATTCACCGTAACATTGATTTTCAATAAACATTATACGGTATTGGCTAGAGCGTGAATTATTTATGGAATATTGCGAGGTAGGCAGGTACGCGTGACGTTGATAATCTGATAAAGGTACACTTGCCAGTTTTACTGGGTCTGTGATTGCCACACTGCCTCCGGCACGTGTACAATCGAATAGTGTGAAAAAAAATTTGCGAACCAATCAGAGCTGCCAATAGCCTACACTGGACCGGACATAAAATCGGTTCTGCCTTCTCCATGCCCCGCGTCACCTGTCGCGCCAGATAATTGTTCCTCGTTTCAATCTGCGAAAATCTCTCGGGTGTCAATATCAGATTAAAAACCCCCAGATATATTTGTCACATTTAATTGAAACTCCCTCCCCTTTTCCTTCTCAGAGGCGGAGGAAACATGCAGATCCAGGTCGATTTTCCCCGCTCGTGCTTCTCTCAGGCTCGTGAAATACGTACATTTATACCGAGAGGTTTTCTTGAAAGGAGCTGCTCGAAGCGTGCGCGATTCAACTTGCTTGGTTTTAATTGGCTTACATCCATGCTCGCAAACTTTCAATGACAAGAAAAAATTCCCTAGAATCGACCGGTTGATTAGTAACAAGTAACCATAACCTCTCGCCTGTTAAGAAGGGTCGGCTCACGAAACAGTCGTGATCCACATCGCATCGATTACTCTGCCTTCCATGTTAGTAACATTTTTACGAAGTTGGCTACGCATATAAGCTAGACGGTTAGCAGGTCGTTTAAAGAAGATCAAAATCAAGTTTTTATTGACTGACATCCGTGTTCGCAGCCCGAAGCAAACGTTCACTGTCAAAAACAAATTTCCTAGAATCGACCGGTTGACAAGTGACAGTTAACCATAACCTCTCGCCTGTCGAGAAGGGTCGGTTTTCGGCGCAGCCGTGATCCACGTCGCATCGATCACTCTGCCTGCCATGTTGGTAACATTTTTACGAAGCTGGCAACGCGTATAAACTATACGACGAGCAGATTGTTTCAAGAAAACCTCTCGGTATATACCGTCGGACAAGTCGGAGCCATTTCGGGAAACAGATGAGGACGAAAGAGCGATGGGCGCGACAAAACACGTAAGGCTCCCCCCCTTGGGTGGTGACTCGCTCCACCTTCGCTTACAATCAGACGTGGAAATCATTCCCCGTTAACGAACCTACCTTCCAGTTCCTGGAGAGGCTCTCGCCCCTCGGCAAGTTACGTCACTTACTAGCCCCCAGCCTCGCACACGACTTATCGATTGTCGGCTGGGGATTTGCCGTCACGACTTTACACCCCGCACACCCTCCGTACTACTTTCGACTTCTCACTCTCCGTAACCACGTTTCTGGGCCCGGGTTGCCGATACTCGACGCCTCTTCGAATCGATCGCCTCGCGTGGCCGCTGCCGGTCGAATTATGCGGCTGCCAGTTCACGTTGACGGTGATGGTTCCTTTCGAAATTCCTGCGTAACGCCGTTGTACTGGAGGTGAAATAATATGTTGGAAGAATAAAAATCTACGAATTACAGGCCGCTTTTTCTCCGTATATTTTATATTTTTTTCCTCAATTTAAATCGAATAAACAGTCATTGAAACGTGGTATGATGTGGGCATAAAAATTCTTAGTTCAGTAGTAGCTTAATAGAAGAACGTAATTAGCGATTCTCCCATAAGAGCTTCGATTTGATCCAGGTTCTTGGTTTAATTTTTTTTATACTTGATTGGTTTTCAACAGAAAAAAAAAAAATAAATAAAATAGGTAGTGAGTTAAAAAATTACCATATCGAAGTTGGTAATTTAATATAACGAAATATTGAAACTAAAATCATTGTTTCGAAAGTTTAAAACGACCTTAAGGGTAATTTCCAAAATCTGAATACAGTTCGCTTGTTGAAAATAAATTACTCAATTGGAGACGATCTTAAATTTGCGAGATTACGATTTTTCCTAGAAATGAATCGTTACATTAACGTTACGAACTTCACGTCCAAAAAATTACTGAATGAAGCCTGGCGATTAGTGAATTATTCGTCAGTATGGTAAACTAATGTACAAGATACTTGAATGCATTCGGGTTCAACAGGTAATTACTTACAAAACTCATATTATACATGCATTTTATTAACAACGCGCAAGTCGAGTGGAACCAAACCAAACCCAACATTTCTTTGCAGCTCACTAAACTTATGCAACAAATATAATGCAGGATTTTAAACCGTGCTCAGAGTAATTTTTTGGTTAACTGCGTTGCTTATTCGCCAAAATTCTCCTCTTCGCAAATCTGAACTCGACGGTTTGCCCAGCGAGAAGAGAGAAGAATTTTGTACGTTAAATTAGTTGCTTCCCCTCATCGCATTGAAGCTCATGTCAGGGCCTTCCACGTGTATGAATAATTTAGGATTCGACGAGCCGGTAAAAAGTTTGACGGTGATCTATGACTGCTTGTCGAGCAGGGCTGACGATGCTCGCCACTTTTGGGAACGCGAAATCGCTTCCAAAATGAACAGCGTGCAATTAGTCCTCCATTTTTCATGTAACGGAGACAAGGCAGAGGATTTTAACGAATTTTTGCTCCAGTCATAGAGCGTGCATCACAATGTGCCAAATAATAAATCGGCCCTTGAATTTTGCACAGTGCTCACCTGATTCTCGGGGATGAAGATTTTCATTTTTATTTTCATCGGTTTTCCCGCATGCGGACAGTAAGATTTCACGTGTTGAAAATCACACGGAGATTGTAGGTAGATATTTCGTAGAGTCTGATCGCCGTGAGACGGTTGGTAACTGCGGATAGAGTGATCTGTATGAGAAGAAGAAAAAACATTCCGTGAAAATCGAAGCGAAGATGCTTGTCACAATCGTAGGTATACGATCTTCGCTTGCTTCATCTGCTATTTCTTTGACGTGGAACATAACAGATATCGTAAATAATTCCTTCCAGCAATTTTCGCAAGTCGATAATTGTGTCAGAGTGTTTTTTCATCTTCTCTTCTTTTTGGTGCCGATCTTCATCCTTGACTCTGTTGTAATTTTGCAAGGGTATCTCGCTTAGTCAATGAGAATTGATCACCTCAGTACATAATGACACAATCCAAGCGTAAAACCAAGCTGGGTCTTGGAGTCCTTAAAAAAAAAATCTTTCTCGAAGCTACGGCTGAAATTCGCTTTCGGCAAAACTTAAGTCGTCAATCACCAGGCGTTCTCTTGTGAAAATTAGACGAAATCGTTCCCTTCTCCGTAGTTGAGATCAAAGAAAGTATCAAAAAAGTTATCATTGCTGCCCGGTAACTCGGTACACATCACTCATTTTGACAATTCTCCTATCACTAATTCTATCTTTCTTCAATTTCTCTGCACAAACACTATAAGGAGAAAGTAAGCAGACGACGAGGTCAGACGTTGTACCGATAATCGGTGGAACACTGCTGACAAAAAGTATCACGTCAGGCAAACCGGATGTAGCCGGGACTTGTTTTTACTTCTTTTTTCATTATTTGGATTACGCCCGTGGGGTCGAACTGAGAAGGTACAGGGAGGAAGGAAGCTTTTCGTTATACCAGGCCCACGCAATTCTTTCGCGTATTTTGCCCTGAGCAGAATTTTAGGATCCGTATTTTATTGAAGAATGCCCTGAGTGAAATTTTTCAAGAAGACTTGAGTAGGATTTGACGAGTCGAGTATCACCGAATGAAAACTTATCAGATGCCTCTCCGTCATCTTTACAACGCGAAATTAATTCTAACGAGGTCCTCGAAGGGTCAAGCCTTACATTGAATATCGTTTTATCATCCTCATTGAAGTCGCAAGGAATTTATACCCCTCTGGCAGAAGTATAAGGAATTATTAATATCCTCGCCTTTCCACAGTGGGGCGAATTTCAAAAAAGTTGGTCAAAACGTTAAGGTCTCCGTGAACATTTGTGAAATTTTGCAGTCGGAAGTTTGCAAGGTCGCTCATTATGAATATGAAATTGGATTTTGTTTAAACAATTGGCGCCCAGAAATAGTGTACGAATATTATCGCAAACAGCTTTATCTACGTTAAAATAACCGTAAAGGGTTTTTAAGATCGCAAATCAGGTAGATGCTGGTAGATCTCGGTAGAGGTTACATTTTTAGGTTACGGATCTGTTACTACTTATTTAAATTTGAAGGCGGAGCGATACGTAGCGCGAAACTTAGTGATATTTCTAAGTAGGGCGTGTCTAGTTTCGCAAATTCTCAAGTACTCGTGATTATCAATAGTCTACCCTTGGTTGCAACGAAATTATTTATAAATATATATTGTCGAATTCATGCATTAATAACCTCCAGGAATACCCTTCATTGCGTAAACCTGCGACGACACTTCGATGAATAATTTACGAACACCTGCAACACTTGCAACACTCACGTATTTCGAATATGACAATAAACAGGGTTCAAGCGGTGACACTAAATGATAATGCAGCGAACCGTCCTATCGACGTAAGATGTACCAAGGATCCCTCTAAAAAATTTCCAAGTCTCACACGTTATTCGAAGACCATCATTTTTCACGTATTTGCCAGCTTTTCTGAATTTCGCCCCACCGTGCGTTCCCTCGCATAAAAAGAACCCGATCCGAGCCTTTCTGCAAATGAAACGAGCTTTTCTCCTTCCGAATGTTGCAGCTCCCGTGATGACGGCATGAGGTCTCCGCGCAGCTGGAAGCTCTCCTTCGAAGGGACGTCGGTCGCCCGCGGTTCAAGGTCATCGGTTTGCTTCAGAGACAGTCGAAGAGAGGCGCTCGAGAGGTCGGCCGAGGCAAGAGGCGCCCGGGGTGCCTAGGTGGCGATGCGATGAGCCCGACGACCGGCGGGCAACCCGTCACCCAAGTTGACCCCCGTTTTTCTAGGACGAGGACACCGCCGGGCCCATGTCAGCTCGGGCCATGGAACGCGAGCCGCGCAACGGGACCACCGGCAGTACCGAGAGCGAGGCGAACCTTACGAGCATCTACTTCTTCGTCGGCGATCGGTGCGAGGTCGCCTCCTTCGATCCGGACCGAGTCACGCACAAGGAGATCAAGGGTGAGTCGCCGCCGAGGGTTGACCAGGTATTCCCATCACGTCGCGTCATTTCTCTGCATACGGTGGAGAGTTCTTGACTGTCGCGCAGGTGCAGTAGGGTTGTTAATTTTTTAACCTCTGTTCTTCTTTCTTTTTAAGCTACTGATAGAAAAATTTGTGACAATTATTGGGGAAAGAAATAATGGCGTAAAACCTGGAGGAGGTAGGAAAATGTTTAGAGATCGTTACTGATTTTTGTAATATTTTTTTAGTTATTTTTATGTGTACATCTTACGGAGTTATATTTATATAGATTTTAATTTGTTTTTTTTTTTTTTTTTTTTCTTTGTATCGTGGTTCAATTAATCGTTCACCGATCAACAGCAAACTGCGCTTAACAATTACGCAGCTGGCTGTTCTCGTCTTTTATCCGAAAGATTAATCGTCTCGGAGAAATTTGGATAACAGTTTTTGTTACCGAAATTGAATTATCGCATCACCTTAACGTCCCTGTTTCGTTTTCGGTATTGATTTTTATATACAACGATTAATTGGACCATGATACGAAAAAAACAAACCAACATATGTATATGTATATATATAGAAGTCCGTAAGGTGTACACGTAAAGATAAATGAAAAATATTACAATAATTGGTAGTGACCTCTAAATATTTTTTTACCTCCTCCAGGTTTTACGAAAAATTTTTTTTCTTTATTTTTTACAAATTTTTCAAGTGGTACCTTGAAAAAATAAAAACAATGTTAAAAAATGTTCCACCCTAAGGTGCCGTTATGATCTGTAATGTCGGCTCTGTTCGGTGCAGAGACTCTCCAGAGTCCTCCATTTGCATACAATTACCGAAATTATAGGTACTGTTCAGGGAAATGATCTTCAGCAATGTTTCGCAAGATTTACACAAACAGATCAAGAACACGAAGTTTCGTTTACTTGCGAAATTTGCCTTTCCGCTGTTTTGAACTGTGATTCACATTCTCTCGACGCAATTCGCATGCTTCGAAACTGTTTCTACTCAAGGAGTGCCGTTTTCCTTTCTTCAACTGTAACACGAATGACTACAAAACGCGAGTAGAATTTCCGCGATGTAGTCTATATTGATAGCTTCAATGTTCACCATGATCGGGAGTCGAGCTTTTATTGAAAATATGGGAAAGTTCTAACAGGCTAGTAAAATATAAGACCCTTGATCTCGCAATGATGTCCTCATACCCTATACTTTGACGTAACGTCATTATTTTATCGCGTTCGTTAATACCCTGATTTAATGGTGGGACTTGCGTCAACCTTTGATTACTTTTTTCATCTATCGAACTCATCTCGAAGAGCTTGATTACGTGGGTGTAAGATACCGGGAGAAAATAAATCCCCAAGCAGCCCGCAGTTATCTATCTACAGATTCATTATTTCGTCTCCGCATAAAAATGAACTCGATAAGCAATATCCTAGCCAGATTTGGTTATAAATTTTAAATCTATACGTGGTAAAAGTGAGGGTTCTACCATGTGCTTGCGGCAACTGTTGTTCATGGAAGTTCCATTTGGAAACGGAAATCGCCGACTTTGTGGTGAAGTTTCGCGGTGAGTCGTCAATCCATGCGTGTATACGACGACGAAATTCATTGTTAATTACACGCTACCCGTGAAACTGGTCCCATCAGAATAACACGTATTGATTCGAAACAGCCTTTTGGGAATCGAATGAAATTATACCGTCATGCCGCGCCTAAGTACAATGTTGAACATTATGTGCTTATGTGCCGTAGAGCCAAAAGGGTCGATTAAATTCCTCCGTTTGTCCAACCCGGGACTTGATACTGCGGAGCGTAGCGTAAATTTTATTCACTTATTCACTTTGTTCCGCTTTACGAAGAGATTCAGTCAACGATTGGATATGACGCTAAAGCTAACCGTTGGCCACTTGAAGTTGCACGGTGCTGCCCGGAACCAAACATTGTTCGTTTCGCTTCACTGGTAGCTCATGCCAAGTAAGGAACATCGTGAAATCATGTAGAAATAGTGTACAAGTAACTGTTTGAACACGAGAACAAAAATTGCACTTTGGTATTTTTCGCAAAGAGATAGAGCTTTTAACGTCTGGCGAAGTTTCATTGGTCTTCCAGAACCAAAAGGACTTTGGAGATTATCTGATCTCAATGAAAAAGACGGCAAGAGTTGTTTTTGTTTGGTCTTTTTTTTCACAAAAAAAAAAAAAAAAAAACAAACCATTTTCGTTCGGCCGAGCTTTAATCAATGTTTATTACGTCGCGACGAATCGTCTATGGGTGTCGATATAATCGATCAGTCTCAGGCCACGCGGGCCTCGTTACTCGTTAATCGGTTTGCTCATTTCTCGTTCCCTAATGGAAGTGCCACACCTTCAGCCGGCACCATGGACGATGTTTCTAACTATTCCCATCGGGGTTAAGGACACTTGATCTCCTCGTCTCACTGCAGCTAAGTCCCGACGAAAAGTATCACACAATTAGCACCGTAATTTCAACATGGAATAACATCACTTCGGTCTAATGAACATTTTTCGGAATTCACTCGTGTTTTAAAGTATATAAATTCGAGGGTGAATTCAATACAGTGTCATTTAGAAAAAGGTAGCCGCTTTGTAAGTTGAAAGGTTCACCATTCCGTGCGTCATACATATAATTACCGCATAATTGAAACTGTCGGCAAAGAAGTTAAATCTCATTTGGCTGGCTGATTACGGCATCAGTGGTGGTGAGAAGGCGATAAAAAAAAGGGAGGATCGTGTAGAGAGTCGGGAATTCGGCGGAATTCGAACATGGCTTCAGGTGGTAAAGGGATTAAAATCTACGTGCCAACTTGAAACAGCCATAGACATATATCGCCGATAACAATCCCCTTCCGACAAGTGAATTTTTCTGAATCTTTTTTTTTCCAGCTTCTGTATACCCAAGAAGCAATTGCGCGTTGGTTTCAGGTTGGCAAAATTGTTTTATTTTCTTTTTTGTATCAAATTTCTTAAATAAATTACGAAGAAACAGGGCTGCAGGTAAGGGGTGAGTTCAGATTACACGGTTGACGTGGTACTCCAGATTTATATTCGTTGTCACATCGAAAGAATTCGCGCAAAGTTTCAAGCGAATCAATCCTATGTTTATGGCAATTCTGACACACTGCGACGCGTAAAGATAGTTTTTAGGGGTCGCGGTCTTAAATCGAACATGTTGAATCACGTTCGAGTCTTATTACGTCGTTTTCTGTCCGTTTAAAAATTTGCAAGCCTGAAATACCTTTTTTTTTTTTTAAAAAAAAAAAAAAAAGCTACGTTGCGTTAACGTTACGAAGTTCAGCCTCGCAAAATCATACCCTACGTCACTTGATCCGACAATAAGCTCGCGCGGGCGTAATGCCAGCACGATACGTGCAGTCGAGCTTGATTAGATGCCTGGAGCAGGTGAACCAGATCCCGGTGCCGTGGATCCTGTTCGCTCTAATAGCCAGGTGGCAAACTTCGGTTCGTTGACCACTCAGAACATTCGTGCACAGATACACATTCGGTGTTACTATCATTCCAAATGTGGGCTGAAGAACTTTGCAAGCTTTAACGGACTTTCGATTTGACACGGTTGCCAACCTCCGAACCTTATGAAAATTCCTCGCAGGTACACGATAAAAATCTCGAAATGGATCCCAAAAATTTCATCCTCACTTGACGTGGACAAGTTTATCGGTAATATAGGTATTTTTTTTTTTTTATGTTTTATACATATATTATCGATGTTTAATTTAGGGTGGAATCTGAAAAAATTAGGGATTTTATTTTGAATTATCTGGAGACGATTTGGAGGGCGAGCTGGTTTAAATTCAAAAATGACCTTTTTCAGGACCACCCTAATTATATATATATGTGTGTATGGTAATACCGTGTATGGTACATTGACACGCAGGCCACGGTGATTAATTTTTCAGCGTACTGAACTCCTACGCTGGGTTCGCTGAAGACACGGCTGTATTATCCGTGAATCTTGTTCCTCGTAGACAACGCGGCACATGCTTATTGTACGTGAACCACGTGCGTCGGTATAACAGAGAAGACGTTTAGCCGCAGCAAATCGAGACGTAGAACGTCGCGATTCAAGACTCGTTATCCCATTGAAGGCAATCATATTTTTTGTTCTTTTCCACTCGGATGCGAGCTGATTCTTCATTTCTACCTCGCTGCTTCGTACCCCTTGAACGCCACTCCGTTCCATTTTAAACAAACTTCCTTCCGGTAAAAGAGACTGATCGGTAGTCCGATTCTTTGAATTCATTGCACCTTCACCTCGTATTTCATCCCGCGATTTTGAGTTTACTCGATTACTCTTTGCCCTCCTCTGTTTGCCTTCCGTTCGGTAGGCAACATCGTGAATATTGTTTCTAACCCGCTGTAATTTTCATCCGATTATTTCGCGCGGCGTACGAATCGCAGGAAAGATATTGCAATCGTTGCCTTCCAATGGCACAATAAGCCCGGTATATTCACGTGCCTGGCTTCTCCCCCCGCCTCTCGCGTCTTCCTCGAAGTAATCGTACCCCACGTTTCAATAATTAGCCAAATTCAGTCGTCGATATCGATTCCCGCATCAATCAGGCCCTCGTAGTTTCGATCGAGATGCGTACTTGCTTCGGCCTCGTGATGCAATTAATTAAAGGCTGAAATTGAGAAGTCGCCCGCCGCTTCATCATCGCCATTTACAGCGAAAGGAAGTACCACCCGGAGGTTCTGCCCGCTGCCTTTCATCATCGCGACTCATTGGCCGAAGGAATTCAATAATGAACGAAACAGGAAAGTGCAAAGAAAGAAAGAAAAAAAACGAACGTGAAATGGAGAGACGGAAAGGGATTACGCATCTGACAGAATTCATGAAAGCATAAAGATGACTTTGTAAATATTTTCGACGCCCGGACAAAAGTTGACATCGCTTACTTTTTATTTTCACGCAAAATAATAATAATAAAAAAAAAAAACAAAGTAACACATACGAGAGAAATTAATAACCTGTATATGACGGACATAATTTTTCTCTTTGCTTAGATAAGAAATGAGTGAGTGCATGCATGACTGTGGAAGCGTTCGAGAAAAACATGTCGTAATTTATCAGTTATTCACGGCTTTACTCGCTACAGGTATTAATCTGCCGGCAAAAATGTCAAGGAACAACATGGAGGATAATAACCAGCGCGCACAGGTGCAGAGCTAGTAGAGCTGTAGCCCTGATTAATTTCAAGACAGCAAAAATAAAAGTAACATCCGAAATTGAGTTTAAATGGTCGCACGAATGTGAGGACGCCGAAAAACCGCAGAATCTAATAAAAGTTTCATTATACCGAGGACCCGCCCGAAATGAAAAAAACTCTCTTCACGTTTTACTCGGCGACCCAGCGTCGCGATCTAGGACTGCGAATTCAACCAAGGGTGGGGAGCCCTCGAGTGTGACTTAATTCAGAGGGATGTGCGGAGCTTGCGAAAGATTTAACGAAATACGAAACACTCGGGTTTTCTACTATGCACAACATATTCATACTGAAAAAACCGTCCGCTCGTTATCTCTTTACCGCTGGAAGGGAGACATTGACAGACACGGTCTTCATGGACCCAAAGAAGTCGATCGATTACCTACAAATCGATCGTGTTGATTCGTTGTCTGTTGATGGATAGACCGAAATTCATTCTTGTCGAGCTGCATTCGTAACACGGATCTCCAGATTTGACACGATGTTGGCAAGATCTGTATTTTTGTACAAAATTTGTGACGCACAAGCAATCGATTACTTATCGCCAACGGGGTTTACAGTTTGATTTTGATTAACGTTATACATTTGTACATTCGAAATATATCAATATTATTTATAGACAATTTTTCAATAAAACCAAAAGTAGCTTGAAGTTCAACGTTTTGTTTACTTCCAATGGAGGATCGATTTATTTCCATCACCATTTTTGCCCGAATATAAAGGATCGCTGAGCGAATTAATCCAGATACTATCATTATACTAAGATATCAGTATTCAACCTGCAAAATGAAAAAGTGTCCATACAGCAGCGCAAACGCTGGGATCAAATGAATAATTTCCAATAAAAGAAGTCAATTTTTGATGCGACGTAAATGAGTGAAATATTTTACAGACGTATAGATACGCTGGAAGTTCGAGGCAACGAGCTACTGACTCAATCATAACCTTCGACCGTCTTTAATTTCATTCCATTCAAGGCTTCGCCCATCGATAACGCCCTAATTTTCCCATGCATGGAAACTCCACACCCAGCTTACATCAAGTATGGATTACCGCATGCCGACCATGCCGAAGTCGTCGGCGGTGATGAGCACTAAGCAGGAACGAGCTCACGACCGGCGGTACTCTGTGTCTCGGATTTTTCAAGCAACAAATTGCTTCCGAATGACGACGTTGCCGTCGGCTTGCTTCCTACGCGCCCATCTCGCAGCTTGCGCGCATTGTTTCATCCGAGGGAGCGTCGCGACGTCGTCGTCGCCGTTTTGTTTCGCCCAGTCGGTCTCGTGTCGTAAAATATTCACAATTCGAGTGTATTAAGATTAATGGACTCCATCTCTCGGACGGGCGGTGCCATTACGATGATTGCGTCCGCGAGAAAATTGGATGAAATGAAAATTTGACGCTTATTCAAGTCAAGTCAATAACACAAGCCTGCGATGGTTTTCCCCTGACAAAACTGATTAGTAATTTTTGTAGGAATTAGGTACGAATCTGTGAAGAAAGTATTTAATCGTACCATCGCGTAGTTTTTTTTGGCAATTTTTCCTGTTTTCTTAGTACTATTAGAATTAACTTCCAATTTCTGTGTTAAATATATGTATTGACGGTAGTGTTCATATTTAAATATTCATCTACCTCAACTAGTTGTTGTTTGTGAGGATTTTAACTATATTTTGAACTACGCAAGCACAAGAGAAAAAGATTGAACGGGAGTTTTGAAGAGAGTAGAAAAAGATATCGCGAATCTTTTTGATTTATCTAGTCTTTTTACGTCTTGTTTAAAACTAATGCTGTTTATTTTATAACTATTTTGTAACGTGATATTCTGCTTTTTCATAAAAATTGTTAAAAAATCTGTAAATATGCATACCTTGCATCAGCATAAATCTCGGTGGTCTACATACCTAAAAAAAGCATTACTATTTTGAGGCGAAACTAGAAAATTACATATCGCAGACCCGTGTAATTCATTTCTCATCCGACGTGGGTGAATCCTATAATCGCAATTCTTGTAATATTATTCGTGCGAATTTCATCCCCGTCGGCAAGACATTCTCCCCGCACGTAAAGAGAGACGAATGTTTGCAGCAGCTTAGAAGCTCGGGGTTTGTAAAAGTGGGATGAAACACTTTCGGAACAAGATTACGCCAGTCGCCGAGTCGGAATCGATTATCCAACTATCAGACTCAAATTAAACTTATTTCAACGCTCGATCCAGATTCTCGAAAGCTCTTAAACCCCTAATTCCTAGATGAACAGACTACACAGCTTTACTTCTTTCTTCACCGACTCCGATGAACGAGGAACGGAATTGCCAGGAGCATTGAAACGTCCTATTCCTGACCAACTATCCGTGAACGATCGCGAGGTCGATCATGAAGACATGATTTCCGGATTACACGCCTCGTCAACCGTCTTCCCAATGAATTTCTCAAAGCGTAAGCGAAGAGTCGGATCTCGAACCATCAAGGCGCTACAAATCCGCTTCTTCTCATGACAATGAGAATGACAATGGCCGATCAGATGCACCGCGAAAATCGGCAGCTGCACGTAAAGCTCGCGAAACCGATCGATCTGCAGGAGGTGAGAGACGCTTGACGCGACGAAGTGGCGTTGAGTTGGCGTCGCTACAGGGATGTAGGGATGATACAGCTTCACGGATGCTTTACGATTGCTCTCTGCAATTCAACCGGTCGGTGAACCTCTGACAAGGAAGGGTATCCCAGGTCGAACTCTCCGATTCCATTTCTTTTGCAACACGTTATAGTAGACGAAAAACTACGCCACACGCATTTTTTTTTTTTATCTGCTATCGAACACTCTTAGGGGGTGAAACTACCCTCCAAAATAAGGCATGTCGTGGGGTGATTTGGCAGTGTTTTTTTCTCTCCTTTTTTAATCGAGAAAATTACATTTATCATTTCTCGTTATGAGAAAACGTTTACAGTTGGATTGGTTAAAATATATTATGTTCTTTTGGGCTCAACTGCCAAATCGCCCCTCGACACGCCTTTTTTTGGAGAGCGGTTTCACCCCTTTAAAGTGATTAATGGCAGGAAAAAAAATAATACGCGTAGTTTAGTTTTTAGTCTACTGTAACATATTAAAAAAGAAAAAAATTCGGAGGCATCGACCTGGGATACCTTTCTTGTCAGTTCGTCGCTGTAGCATCCCGCCTTTCCACCCTCCTCGTGTAATCTATTATACGCACGAATTTCCGCCACCTCTTTGTCCGCAAAAAAAGGATTTGGCGAACAATAAGAGTGAAATAATTGTTGACGAATAAGGAAAGTAAAGCTTCCGAAATACCGCGGACGAAGAATAATCGAGCTGTTTCTCATACGTCGTTATTTATCCTAACGTAATTACCTCGTCGCAGCTGTTGCAATTACTTTGGTTAAAAATGATTAGCCTGACACGTGAACGAGCTCTGGGAATGCTCGGGGATCGATGATTGGGTAATAATCCCGGGATGCCCTGCGGAGCTTTCAGCATCGGTGGTGGCGTTTTCAATGATTTACCGCCGGCGTGCTCCGACGCGTACGAACCAACATCTCATTTCCTCGATGCTGAAGGCGAGGTAACCGCAACCTGCCGCGGTAGCCGCGACGACGTGCTGACACAAAGGAGAACTGACTAGACTAGAATCTGATCAGACCCGAGTGGAATGATAATTAAGCCCACCTACGTAAGATTATTTATCGCCTGTTTAGCCGGGGTGATTCATCACCCGGAGAATTATAGATTAAACTGTCCGGATCGGATTATCGTCGTCTTACTTTTCCCTATTCACGCGACCTTCTAATTAGCGGGAAATACTTGGTTGCGAATTTCACGTTCGAGACGCGTTGTAAAATCGTCCCAGTGAGGAGCTTTCGACTTTAAGGGAGGGATACAGCTTGGACTGTTTAAAATCATCCCTATTTTTAAGATTTTGTTTTCTTTTTTTTTTCGTTTCAAAGAAAATGAAAACACTTTAGGCAATTCGAGTTTGAGGGCTTTATTATTTATAATTTTAAGAAAATTTCAGAATTTGGTCATCGAAATTAACAACAAAATGGCGGCATGACGCATAGAAGTAGCGAACGACCACGTTTTCAATCCGGTGGCGCAGATTCCTCGGTCAGTTTTCATCCGATCGACTTGAAATTTTTACACAGTGTGAAAAACTTGCTTATCAATTCGAGCTTATGGCTAGATTTTTGAATTTCAATCGCAGAATATTTTTTGTGAAAGCTTTTTTAAGTATTTTTTGCTCGAAAAATTAAATTCTTTCTTCATAATCGTGTATATTTGGATTTTTTTTTAACATTTCGGCTCCGTGTTTGCACCTGAAAAGGTGTTTTAATTTCAAAAAAAAATTTCTAACCGTTACAAGTTGGACAGTGATGTCAGGAGATCCACCACCGTAAGATTTTCTTATTAATTTCAATGAAAGTGTTCTTCAAATTATAAACAATAAATCCCACATATTGAAATCACTCCAAATGTTTTCATTTTCTTAAAAAAAAAAAAAAAACTATTCAAATACATATAATTCTAGACAACCCCTCCTCAAAGCCATGCCTCGAAAAATGAGCTTCGATTTCGTCAATATCTTACAGCGATTCTTCAAGTTGTTTCTCTCGTGATCGGAAATTTTCTGTGGAATCAGCTGATCGGACCCCAGAAATGATGCCGCGTTGCAAATTATTTGTTCGTCTCGTACGTCTGCGATGTTTACGATTCCTAATCTACGTCGGAGCGTTCAATTAGCGAGATTATCGCGGTTCTCGCAGATATATGCGGAGGTTCCCTTCGGCAGTGACACGTGCGTCATTTCAGTTGAATTAGTGATCGGTACATAAGGCTCAATAGAATTTCAAGCAGTCGAAAGGCAAGCGTCGAAATACTTTCGCGGAATACTAAATCTTATCGAACAATGACACCCACGACGCGTGGACACTCTGCATTAAAATTTACGTGCAGGTAATAATCGGTATGTGCATATTACTGCGTATAACAGACCGGACGTTTCGAAGATAATCGTGACTCCGGTACAAACTCGTACGAGTTTTCATTTCGCGACGCCTTTTCTCCGAGAAAATTTTTCACAACCAGAGATTAAAGAATAAAATGGTAATTTCAATTCAAACGAGCCAGTGAATCTGTTTTTCCCGAGTGTATGATGAAATACTTGAAATGATTCCAGCGTTAGGATTTTTGGAAAGATGAATTCCTGGCAAAACTTCCTTGCAACAAATTGCAGGATTCGTTTGGCAGTCGTTGAACTCATTCTTCTTACAGTAGCCGTGAGGCAAATGAGGATCATGCAAAACGCGATTTTACGATCGTCGGGGTTTCATGAAATAAATAGAAGTCGCTGCAATGCGAAATAAATCTTATCGCACTTACACCGTTGCAGTTGCGTTGATGAATTGAAAAGTTTTCAAGCTCTGCGGCGGTGGCGGTGACTCGATAATTTTTGTAATGGCGCAAGAGCTGTTATTCATCTTGTTTCGCGTATTCGTAAGCTCCTAAAACTTTTTTCCCGTTATTAGCCGAGCCCTTCAGTGGAGAGAACAGACGGCGTGAGTCGACAGACCCGCAAATTGGATTGAAAACACGTTATATTTTCCGCTCCGCAACTCGGCACACAAATCCCGTGACAAAGAGCCGGAGAATTTTTCTTGTTTTTTTTTTCCATCTGGGAGGTTTGAAAATATTCGTTGCTTTTCCTTTCATCATAAATTTCACCTACCTGGCATTAAGGACCGAAAATATCCCGTCAGGTGTTTTTTCAGAATCATATATTTGTGAACTCACGGTTCGATTCAAAAATAAATCATCCTACGGGGACGCAAGTTTTTGATATAGAGCAAAACCGGGTTCCGATCCATTTCGTAACTCGACTGCCGATTTTGCATGGAAATGACACGACGATATCGCCACCCTTTGAAGTACGTATAGTACATCTCACTCGTTACCGAATGGCAGCTAATTTCGCCCCCGGAGCTGCGGGCAAAGCGCTCGGGGCACGTTTGGCTCTCATTGACCTCGTTTAAAATCGCAAATCGAATGATTTCCCTGAAAATAATATTAAACTGATTGTCGATATCGGTGTTTGCAGAACTCTTTCGAAGCGCGGCAGAGGCTGGACCTCTGGACATCGTGAAGCTTCGCCAGGGAGAGAAGCTCTTGAACATTTCGCCCCACCTCCCATCGAACACGCCGGAGACTCCGTATTCGCTGCAGGTAACTTGCCCAAGGATTATTGATCAATTTTCTCGAGTGCCAACCAAGGCCTTCCTCCCTAATTCCCCTCGCGTGTTTCGGTTATGAACAAGGTGGTCGGGGCTCATCCTGGGAGCACCGGAATGCTGGACGCCGACTTGCTCCGCGCCCTCGAGCGCCGGGTTTCCGCCCTGGAACGCGAGCTCAGGGAACACCAGGAGATCGCCGTTTCGGCGCCGCTTCTGCCGCTCAGGGAGCTCAAAAGGCAGGTCGACGCCTTCAGGAAAAAGCTCGAGACTACCGAGCACCTCAGCTGGCTGGGTGAGCTTGCGCTCCTATTTCTACGCTCACGCGATTATCGCATCTTGAGAAATTGCACGCGTCGAGAATTTTGAGAGAAAACGTTTTCGTTTTGAAGGAGATCGTGAGGACCGTAGTCTTCGAAACGGCGACTACGAAGCTGAACTAATTCAGAGAACGACGGTGTATAAACGATCTGTTTCGATGAACGAAAGCTCGAACAAGTTTAAATTAATCATATTCCTTGTTTAGAATTATTTATCTACTTGCGAGCAAACCTGCCCGAACGTATTTTAGTCCCGGTTTGTCGTAGAGGGTTGTACTCTCCGACCGGTAACGAGACAACTTTGGAAAGTTTCGACCCTCAACGATCGCCTGTAAATCAACGAAAATACGTATCGAATTCCTAAACCTACGTACCGAGAGAAAGTGGTGAAAGCTAGCGGGGTAAGCGATTATCTACACATGAGCGAGCTTTTTCGTCTTCTCGTGCAGGCAGCCACTCTAAACTTCAGCCGTCAAACGCGGCTTTTGTATCAGGTTACGTAGCGGATCTCATATAATTGATGCAGTGGATTAAGGGATTATACGCAGTTAGGAGGCCGAAAAAAGTGATTTTTCAAGGATTTTTCATCAACAACTATTTCGATTTATTGGTACAAAAATTTATACACATACTGGGATAACATTAATTGAACTTCGTTCGATGACATTTTTTATTTGTAAAAATAATGATTTTTCAAGCTGCTATAGCCGATCCCCCGGAGCAATTCTAAAAAATGTCGTCTTGCAGTGAGCAAGATGTCTCTGGGCTGGATCATCGGAAATAAGAAAACAGAAAAGATTTATTTGATATAAGATATTTTCGATCTTTAAACAAAGGAATAAGCAAACTATTAATTTTGAAAAAAACGGCGGGTTCTCAGAAAAAAAAAAAACATTCAATTTGACATAAAATGTTCTGTGTGTATACTTGAAGAATGTATGTGCATTACGAAAATGAAATAGAAAAAAATCGATTTAAAAAAAACCCTAATCGCGTATAACCTCTTGAAAAGGTTTGGCACTTTTATTATCAATTGCTACGAGTCATCGTAACGACACAACCTCAATTCGCCATCGACGATGCGAAAGATTTCACTCGGCTGGTGCTCCGTCTCAATTAAGTTGGCTCCCCTGATCTCGCTGACCAATCAATCGCTTCAATTATCTCGCGCATGCGCAGTCGGTCACTCAGCCTTTAGCCAACTTTCACCATTTCCTCTCGGTACAATCGCGCCCGTCGCGATATTCCGCAGATTCATCCCCAGAGTACAGTATTACACGCTGCAGGTGAGCGGATAGATATAATGCACAAATCTCCCATTGTGCGACGTCTCTTAAGCTGGAATAACCACTTCATCAAAATCGAAAATGACCTATATGGGTATTTAGTGCTCTTTAGTTGCTAATTTGTTCCCCAAATTTTGATTTTGTTGCTCCAGTGATTTCGCCGAAATTAAGGGCGATGTCAAGTTTAAAAAAAGTTGGCAAAGCCAGGCAAACGGATGACGGAATATTAACGAAAAAATTATGAGAATTGGTTGCTAATTAGTTGCTCAAACAATAGACTCATTTCAAACTGAAAGAATCAACCCCTGCTCCGGAAACCACCCCCAAGTCGTCACGTACAAACAATACGCTTGAAATGTAATTGAATGTACTGTACATTTTGTTTTCAACTAATAAATCACTGAATCACGTGAATTTGTCGTATCACCGATTTTGTTGCTCAACCTCGAACACCCGAAACTCACCCCATGCCAACGACGCTACACAGAAATGACGGAACGCGCGGATATAAAAATTCGTTAAAAATTGATTTCAGATCCGCGAATTAGTTGCTCTCGATGTACCGTATCACCGATTTTGTTGCTCAACCCCCAACACCCGAAACTCACCCCCATGCCAACGACGCTACACAGAAATGACAGAACGCGCGGATGTAAAAATTCGTTAAAAATTGATTTCAGATCCGCGAATTAGTTGCTCTCGATGTACCGTATCACCGATTTTGTTGCTCAACCCCCAACACCCGAAACTCACCCCCATGCCAACGACGCTACACAGAAATGACAGAACGCGCGGATGTAAAAATTCGTTAAAAATTGATTTCAGATCCGCGAATTAGTTGCTCTCGATGTACCGTGTCACCGATTTTGTTGCTCAACCCCCAACACCCGAAACTCACCCCCATGCCAACGACGCTACACAGAAATGACAGAACGCGCGGATATAAAAATTCGTTAAAAATTGATTTCAGGTCCGCGAATTAGTTGCTCTCGATGTACCGTATCACCGATTTTGTTGCTCAACCTCCAACACCCGAAACTCACCCCATGCCAACGACGCTACACAGAAATGACGGAACGCGCGGATATAAAAATTCGTTAAAAATTGATTTCAGATCCGCGAATTAGTTGCTCTCGATGTACCGTATCACCGATTTTGTTGCTCAACCCCCAACACCCGAAACTCACCCCATGCCAACGACGCTACACAGAAATGACGGAACGCGCGGATATAAAAATTCGTTAAAAATTGATTTCAGATCCACGAATTAGTTGCTCTCGATGTACCGTATCACCGATTTTGTTGCTCAACCCCCAACACCCGAAACTCACCCCCATGCCAACGACGCTACACAGAAATGACAGAACGCGCGGATGTAAAAATTCGTTAAAAATTGATTTCAGATCCGCGAATTAGTTGCTCTCGATGTACCGTATCACCGATTTTGTTGCTCAACCCCCAACACCCGAAACTCACCCCCATGCCAACGACGCTACACAGAAATGACAGAACGCGCGGATGTAAAAATTCGTTAAAAATTGATTTCAGATCCGCGAATTAGTTGCTCTCGATGTACCGTGTCACCGATTTTGTTGCTCAACCCCCAACACCCGAAACTCACCCCTATGCCAACGACGCTACACAGAAATGACAGAACGCGCGGATGTAAAAATTCGTTAAAAATTGATTTCAGATCCGCGAATTAGTTGCTCTCGATGTACCGTGTCACCGATTTTGTTGCTCAACCCCCAACACCCGAAACTCACCCCTATGCCAACGACGCTACACAGAAATGACAGAACGCGCGGATGTAAAAATTCGTTAAAAATTGATTTCAGATCCGCGAATTAGTTGCTCTCGATGTACCGTGTCACCGATTTTGTTGCTCAACCCCCAACACCCGAAACTCACCCCCATGCCAACGACGCTACACAGAAATGACAGAACGCGCGGATATAAAAATTCGTTAAAAATTGATTTCAGGTCCGCGAATTAGTTGCTCTCGATGTACCGTGTCACCGATTTTGTTGCTCAACCCCCAACACCCGAAACTCACCCCTATGCCAACGACGCTACACAGAAATGACAGAACGCGCGGATGTAAAAATTCGTTAAAAATTGATTTCAGATCCGCGAATTAGTTGCTCTCGATGTACCGTGTCACCGATTTTGTTGCTCAACCCCCAACACCCGAAACTCACCCCTATGCCAACGACGCTACACAGAAATGACAGAACGCGCGGATGTAAAAATTCGTTAAAAATTGATTTCAGATCCGCGAATTAGTTGCTCTCGATGTACCGTGTCACCGATTTTGTTGCTCAACCCCCAACACCCGAAACTCACCCCCATGCCAACGACGCTACACAGAAATGACAGAACGCGCGGATATAAAAATTCGTTAAAAATTGATTTCAGGTCCGCGAATTAGTTGCTCTCGATGTACCGTATCACCGATTTTGTTGCTCAACCTCCAACACCCGAAACTCACCCCATGCCAACGACGCTACACAGAAATGACGGAACGCGCGGATATAAAAATTCGTTAAAAATTGATTTCAGATCCGCGAATTAGTTGCTCTCGATGTACCGTATCACCGATTTTGTTGCTCAACCCCCAACACCCGAAACTCACCCCCATGCCAACGACGCTACACAGAAATGACAGAACGCGCGGATATAAAAATTCGTTAAAAATTGATTTCAGGTCCGCGAATTAGTTGCTCTCGATGTACCGTATCACCGATTTTGTTGCTCAACCTCCAACACCCGAAACTCACCCCATGCCAACGACGCTACACAGAAATGACAGAACGCGCGGATGTAAAAATTCGTTAAAAATTGATTTCAGATCCGCGAATTAGTTGCTCTCGATGTACCGTATCACCGATTTTGTTGCTCAACCCCCAACACCCGAAACTCACCCCATGCCAACGACGCTACACAGAAATGACGGAACGCGCGGATATAAAAATTCGTTAAAAATTGATTTCAGATCCGCGAATTAGTTGCTCTCGATGTACCGTATCACCGATTTTGTTGCTCAACCCCCAACACCCGAAACTCACCCCATGCCAACGACGCTACACAGAAATGACGGAACGCGCGGATATAAAAATTCGTTAAAAATTGATTTCAGATCCGCGAATTAGTTGCTCTCGATGTACCGTATCACCGATTTTGTTGCTCAACCCCCAACACCCGAAACTCACCCCCATGCCAACGACGCTACACAGAAATGACAGAACGCGCGGATGTAAAAATTCGTTAAAAATTGATTTCAGATCCGCGAATTAGTTGCTCTCGATGTACCGTATCACCGATTTTGTTGCTCAACCCCCAACACCCGAAACTCACCCCATGCCAACGACGCTACACAGAAATGACGGAACGCGCGGATATAAAAATTCGTTAAAAATTGATTTCAGATCCGCGAATTAGTTGCTCTCGATGTACCGTATCACCGATTTTGTTGCTCAACCCCCAACACCCGAAACTCACCCCCATGCCAACGACGCTACACAGAAATGACAGAACGCGCGGATATAAAAATTCGTTAAAAATTGATTTCAGATCCGCGAATTAGTTGCTCTCGATGTACCGTATCACCGATTTTGTTGCTCAACCCCCAACACCCGAAACTCACCCCCATGCCAACGACGCTACACAGAAATGACAGAACGCGCGGATGTAAAAATTCGTTAAAAATTGATTTCAGATCCGCGAATTAGTTGCTCTCGATGTACCGTGTCACCGATTTTGTTGCTCAACCCCCAACACCCGAAACTCACCCCCATGCCAACGACGCTACACAGAAATGACGGAACGCGCGGATATAAAAATTCGTTAAAAATTGATTTCAGATCCGCGAATTAGTTGCTCTCGATGTACCGTATCACCGATTTTGTTGCTCAACCCCCAACACCCGAAACTCACCCCCATGCCAACGACGGTACAAAGAAATGACAGAACGCGCGGATATAAAAATTCGTTAAAAATTGATTTCAGATCCGCGAATTAGTTGCTCTCGATTTACCGTATCACCGATTATTTTTGTAGAAGAATCTGTAATTCATTGCAAAATCACGACAAGTATGTGGTTCAAGTAGCATGCTGATCTATAAAATTAGAATTTTACGCTTGTATGTTCATAGTGCTCCTGTTAATTTTTAGAACTACTGTTACTTATTACACGGGCACGGTTGCTTACACTATCACATTCAATTGTTCATAACGAATTTATCAGGAAAGGAAAGATATTGTATCCAGAAAATGTGTTCAAAACAATTTGCCCATTTTACTAGCACTCTGAGATGCCCTGGATGATCAAATGCGTGAAGATCTAAACAAGAAATTTTTTTTTTATCTGCAACACGGGTTTTATTTATTACTTTGTCGCACAAAAACTAAAATTTTTGGATTAGCACTAAAAATGTCTTTCAATCGGAGATCCCTTTCACGGGTATCGTCGTATTCCACCCAACGTTCTCCTCGACGTCTTGAAACCGCCGTGTAATGGCCTAAGAGCCTGCTATTCTCTCCGTCATCGGACGTACGCGTTCGGATTGCTGGGCCCTTGTAGTGAACAAGACCCACCAGTTCGTAAGTCTCCGATCGAGATGGTACAGGGTTTAGAAACCGTTTGGGTAGTTGGCCAAGCTTTATTGGCCAATCGTCATTTTCGAAATCGAATACTTCAAATAGCACAAGCTCACCTACAATTGGACATAACGTATAACATCAATATTGGAATGGTTCAGAAAAAATTGATTGAATCAATCAACATAAATCCCACAACATAAAACATATTTCAGAATATGTAGACCAGTATATCAAGCACATTATTCATAGATACGAAATTAGACCAGGTTAAAATAAGTATTAATAATGTTTAATCACGTGTTCATAGATACCAGACAATTCTTACATCGTGAAATAACGATTTATTTTTCGAGGTTGAAGTTATAAACGTTAGAGTAATTGAACCTCAGGAAAAAAATCATCATGGCCTTTGAAAATATGACATATAACACTGTTCGTTGAATCCCATTTTTCGTGTACTTAGAGCAAAAAAATTGTCTGCATTACGAGCGTGACGATTTACAACCTTGTGCGATCATGCCGAGCGCTCGTGCCGGCTCCGCTGAACTATTATGCGGCTGATTGCACCCGGGTGTAAATCTTCACACTCTTAATGCAAAACACACTATCATTCCTTCTAGTAGTAGAAAATCAAAGTGAAGGGGGTACACTAGTCGATTTCGACGTTCTCGTACCGTACATCTCTCAACATCCAAGTCTACGTGTCTCAAACGCGAAAAATGGCCCAACAGTCCCATTGTATACGCAATTCTCAAGAAAAAATCATTCCAATACATTTTTATTTCACACAGAAATAAAGAAATACCATGGATTCGAGAAGCGGCGGAACTTATATTTCTGAGGTGTGGAACTGAGTGTAGGTGTGTGTGCGCCGAGGGGAGGCGAGGAAGAGGTTATTTTGGACTAGTATGAAATTACACCGTTAAACTTTTCAATCTTTCCTATATAAACTACTTTAATTTCACTTCGATGTACTTAAAGTTACTCTTCTGCATCGATCTTGCAGCATCGTTGATTTTCAAGTAATTGAAACACAATTAAATTTTTTGCAACTGCTGATATCTGAGGTGTAGAATTCCACGCCTACTAAATTTCGAGGTATGGAGTTCTCCATACCTACCGTAGTGGTTTCGCCGCCCCTGATGGATTCTACGTAATAGTATATTACGAAATAGTATATTACGAAATAGTAAATTCGTAGGATTCATGCAATTTTTTTATTGCTGCGGCAAATGAAAATGCATCGAACTGTTTTTTGTTTAAATTTGCGTATAGAATAGGTCTGTTCAGCCCATTGTTCCGTTTGCGATACGTAAACTTTGATATTTGGAGATGTATGCATCAACGTCGAAATCTAACAGGCCACTTTCTAGAATGGGTATCCTTACAACAACTGTTTAGGTATTGTGGGAATCGCAAAAAAATAATATAACATGAGTAACTATTCTGCGCGATTTGAGTTGTCAGTTATACTTCTCACTGCGTTTTCTGGCAATTGAAACGCAAAATCAGTTTGCTTGGTTCATTGTATTTTTCTAATTAAATAAGGCCTTGGCACTAATTGTTGTTGAGACGATCATATTATCGTCATAGTTACAAGAAAGTATAGGAAGAGTAAGCATAATCGAAAAGAGCAATAACAGATTCTAAATTTTCCGGCCACAGTTGGACAAAACTCATTAGCATTTTCTTTCCTCTAACGTATATTTTTTGTAATGGCACAAAATAAAAATTTTAAAACTGGTATCGTTATCTTGGAGTACGTTTATGTTCCGAACTTCAACTCCATAAATAAATAAAATTGTATTACGTCATTCCTTGAGTTGCTAATAACATTTTTTACTTTGCCGTAACGAGATTTTTACGACATTCGCAAGATCAATTTGTCTCGATGACTTGTTTAAAGTAGGTAATTATGTATGCAAAATTTCACCTAATGCCAATATTTCCGTCGTTTCCCATCCGGAGCACGATCTTAAAGCACATCTCTTTTGACCAGTGAGCTTAACCTGGTCCAGAATAACATTTTCAAATTCTTCTCCATTACATAGAGTTGCTCGTTGAATTGTTATAATGGGCAACGTTTTCTCCCGAGTTGGGCATCCATGATCACATTGTGACCTTTCTCTATAGCTGGGTATACTTCTAAATAGTACACCAGCCAAGTAACCAACATTTGTGGCGCAGTCAATTAGGCGGCATCCACCGCGTATGACGTCACTGTCCTTCTTAAAAAGATCAAGCAATATCGCGGCTCGTGATTTGTAAGAGTAAGCTCTTAGCCCTTTGTCAAAAATATCGAAGCACATCTTGATGAAAGGGTTCCCTTCCTTCGATTCTGTCATCTGTGATAACCGTTACACATTATGTTTAAACAACGAAATATCGAGAATTGCGTATAAAAATTTTCGTGAAACTAGATACCCAATATATTCAGCCAATGAGGCATTTTCCCTCAGACTTTTTTTTCGTTGCAAATATTTAGTGATAGTGATTCATTGCCTTTTCTCTTTCTTGGTTCAACCGCGTATAACTATTTACACTTTATAACACAGGGTGCCGACCGACCGACAAAACTGGGCAAACTGAGAATGGTTAGGGAATTTTGTCTATCGGAAAAAGTCAGGGAAAGACGTATTTTTTTTTTTTAAATGTATTTTCAAACGTCAACTATGCTTCGTAAATTTAGCAAATATAACTTTCGGAAATGGCATTTTACAGTTTCTGATTATTTGTGTAGATCGAAGCAATACAATGTGATTTTGAATTGAAATTCATATATCAAAGGTGCACAATTTCGGGAGGTTTTAGTCGTAACAGCTGCCCAACATTACCGAAGTTTCGTGAAAAAAGGTCAGGGACTTCTAAATTTGTCGACGGGAAAAGTCATGAAAAATTCAGGGAACTTTAACTGATTGTGAGCGAAATTATCACCAGAACAAAAAGCTATGTTTTACTTACTGCTTCTCTCAACAATGGCCAATCACAGATCGCAGACAACATTATTTGGAGGAGACTATCGAAAGCACACGTATTATAGAGGCATATGTTTTCGTTTCCGATTTTAACTGACTGTAGCGTGCCTGAATTGCCGTTTTTCATAATTGGTAACGTGATGTGTTTTTCGAACAACAACTTGTCCCTGACTTCATCTGCTCTCATGCCCAAATATCGCGCCTTTCGTGACTTCATTTCCGATGCTTTACCATGGCCCCGCCAATCTTCTACCTCACGTGTTGCAAGTATTTGCGGCACGCTTCGCGTACGGCTGCAGGCAACGCAAAGTCGACGTTGTCCATATCCTTCTTCGCTGTTTTCCACAGGGATAGAACATTGGCGTAGAGCATGTACTGGTGTTTCGCATATGACACAGAAGTGTGCACCTGATGGCTTTCCATGAGTGGTACATGCAGGACATGAATCTAATTCAACAACATCGGGACTATTTGTTTTTTCTAAAGCCTTAGACGCTGTCGATGGTATATCCTCAATTTTGTTAGATTTCTCCTTCACGCCTGAATCGATGTTGAAAAAATTTTAATTAAAAAAATAAAATTACTCATTACTTTTATGATTTGTCATTAAAAATAACCCAATCACCAATGACGTTTCTGCAGTATACTTGAAAAAACTTTAATTTCAACTCACTTTTGTAATGTGTCAATGAGTTCAATGAGGAATAACGTTTATGACGGCAAATTAAAAAAAATTACGGATTACTCTTGCATTGGGTAATTGAATTTGTTTAAACTATCTTTGTGATTTATACATATATTTGGAGGAAATTCAATTGAATTTATCATTCTAATGTTATTAAACTCACAATATTAATATATTCCAACAAACGGATTGAAATTTGATTGAATTTTTTGAAACATACGTTAATCACAGAACTAACTAGTCGACCGTGTAGTTAAATTAAAAATGTAATTAAAAACTCACGACATTGATCGGAATATATTTTGGATTGTGTTTCTTCGTCCCTGATTATGTCCTCTATTTGATGTCTAGGTACTGACGAATCATCTTTACGAGCTAATTTAGAACTAGCTATCTTAATACGGCCATTTATATAGTCTACGTGCTTCTGCAAAAAGACATCTGCCCGCATTGGCGTTGCACAATATTTTAAGAGGTGGGTCTTGATTTTATTAAACTCTCCCTCTACTGCAGCACTGGAAGCCGGTACACGGCCGTAGCCAAACTTATCACGAAAAATGTTTGACCAGAGCGGGATCAATTTAACGTCTTTCAAAAGACGGTCTGCTAATCGCGGAAGATAGTGAGCATTTTCACGATCACCAACCTCTTTTAGAGCGTCATTCACTTCCACTTCAATTTCTGCCGCCCACGTAAACCAATAGCTGTTCGCCGAGTTATCACTCATGACAATTTCATCTACAGCAGCAGCGTCATGATAAAAATCATTGCACTATGAACCAACAAAACGTGGAAAATTAATGGAATTGTACGAATAAGTTTTAAACCAACACATATGTCGGTGATTAGTAAAATTAAAGCTAATTAAATTTTTAATGTGAATAAGAAGCTACTCTGCGTGACGGTAATTATTTTGATAAAAAAAAAAATCTACGCACTTCGACTGTTACACCCTCGACCAAATTACTTAACCTCATTTTGGTCTCATTCGATCTTCCAAGCACAGTCGCTTGTCCAATATCTATAGTCACTTCAGTGATCAATGTTTTCAAAGCCGATTTTGCTTCCTCGCATTGCGACCTCTGTCCACAAGTTAAACCACCGTCTGTCTCAGAGCGCGAAACCAGGATTATATTCTTCACAATGCTTCGAGCTTCCCAGATATCTCGTTCAACTACTAACTTCCCGATTGCAGCGAGATAAAAGATTTTAATGCGTTGAGGAACATCTTTTAGGAATGAGGAATAAGTTTTTATAAAATGAGCGACGTCAATGCGTACGTAACACGGTGGCAGCTCATCAAATCTGCATGCATCGGCATAATTTTCAATTGTGCTGCATGCTGTAAACGCACGTATTACTGCAGTTAACAGAGCTCTACTGGCATCTGTTACTACCTCACGAGGAATCGGAGCCCCAGACCGGATCCACTCCATAAGCCAGAACTGAATCGCATTGGTATGGTGACTCTCGGATATCATCTGACACACTGAAAACTGCTCTCCATCACAGTTAATTACACACTGGTATAAAAATATGTGTTTACAGTGTGCTTTTTCCGGCTTCTCAATTTTTCTTATAATACTTCCAGTGGCATCAATTGCAACGGAACAATTACAATTCGCTCTGAAGCTCTGCGTTTGATAATTCGTCCAGTAATGAACATGGAATGGGTCGTATCCGATGTTGTGGACCACATTCCTCAGATGAGTAGCCTTCATAACCGCAATTGCCTTCAATGGGTCCCGATCCAAATATTTGTTGGCGATGTATTCATATTTTGCAACACCAAGAACTGTTGCCGAATAAAGGTGCGGTGGTTCTGGATCCCCTTCTGACATCAAGTCGTTTGCTTTTTCCGCCCGATAAACGTGTACGGCTTTGTGCATCAAATCTTTGGCTACTACTTCTCTGATTGGTGCTCGAAGGTACCTTTTACCACACGTACCAAACCCTTTTGTCACGGTACAATTGAAATAAATATTATTGTCATTTTCATCGACATCTCGTATGACACAGCGAAGTTTACTTCCGCAATTGCACATACCTGTACATCCAAAGAAAACGATTCCAAAACATACAATGGATAATACACTTGATTACGTAATTCATGTTTCTTTTGATAAATTTGAGAAAAAACTTTCGGTTTCGTTGTACGGGAAAATTTCTCATCCAGTAGAAACAAATTTTAATGTCGGAAATACGATAATGGAGCACAATCGATTTTTATATTTCTCAAGAATAATAAAAAATACAAAAATCTACTAGCAAATAAACCATACTGAATTATCTCCTTACAGAGAAAAAAAAATAAGTTGAAATAAGAAGTCGAGTTGAATTAAAACAAATATACATATTTTGAATCACAGGAAATACAAAAGAATGAATTTAAATTCTTTCAAATTCACTTAAATGGAAGTGAATTATCGAGAAAAAATTAAAACTCCTGAATTGAAGTGAATTAAGATGAATTAAGGAAATTAAGTTGAATGAAAGAAAGTAAAAAACAATGCAAATGAACAGGAAATACAAGAGAATAATTTAAAATTTTCTTAAACTCACTTGAATTAGAATAGATTATTATCGAGAAAAGATTGATATTCATGAATTGAAATAAACTAGGTTGAATTAAAAAAAAAAAAAATTAAATGCACAAAATTAAGTTGAATTACATGGATTTACTTAAATTAATTCAACTCGGAAAATTATTGTCTCACTGAAATCTCAAGTTATTTCTCCTTCGGTTTAGCAGCTCGAAATATGTGGGAAAAACTTTGGTGGACGAGTAGATGTATGTACAAGACGCACGGTGCACGTAGCTACCTCAGAGACTAATTGTCCGCATTCGGTTCTGGCCTGCGGCGTTCGATTGCTAACTTAACAATTCTGATGGAATGAAGATAGGTACGTTTCTACTGTAGGAATTATATCGCTCCAATAATAATTATAACATGATTCAACACATTTTTTTCCGAAATATTAGCATATCAATCTCGGTACTTCCGTATTTCTATTGGTAGGTGAACATAATTTGTTGTAATAATAAAGAAATAATACGTACCGTTTATGGAGCCAGACTTCGCATCACTAGACAGAAAGTGATTTTGGAAATTAAAACCACATTTAATGCGAGTTGCATCCCAAATTCTGTGGGTAATCATTTCTTGCCATTTACCCGGTTTCAGCACCTTTTGCTGGCGATAACCTCTATTTTTTTTGTCTGTACGTTTGTACAATCGATCAGTAACTAAGTCTTCGAAATTGGATCGCAAAACCGGAATTGTGAAACTTAGACACTGAGGATCTTGTTCTTCCAAAGATGCCTCGCAAATAGATGAGGAATCAAAAACAATATCGCTGTGGACGCTATCGCTCGCCCGTACGTCAATATTCGAATCCTTCGAATATCTCTGTAAAAGTTTGTCTCTGACTCCATATCTGTTGCACGTAACAAATACATACAACGACCTTGAGGTTATATTATTATCAAGTTTACGTGATATTAAATCCCATATTGGTTTAGATTTTCCAACCACTTTTTTATTCGGCAACAATATTTCGTCCCCGTGCTCCAGTATTATATCAACGATTATTGTCTGATTGACTTTTGAGGGTCGACCACGCGCTGGATTCATTGTTAAATCAAAGTTGATGCATTCACGACAAGAGATTCAAAGATACTGGAGCTGATGCGGAGGAGAATATGGAAAAAATCAGCAGTTAAGGGGAAATGCTGATTTAGTTCGGCGGGGATAAGAAACGCCGAAAGAACGCCGGTTTCATTGACTAAGACTGGGCGGCAAAGATCAGTAAGGAGACGCTGGAATACATTGTAACACCGCCACACTTGAATCTATCCAACCTCCTGTATTAAATATCACAGTCAAAACAAAGTAGGCATGAAACGAAAGGCGAGTGCGAGATGTTATATTTTGCATACATCGAATTTCATATCACGGTACGACATGTCGACGGTATTCCTTGTGGTATCGATCAAAATTATTGGATTATTGAATTACTAGTACCTAGAATCATGTCCCCCTTCGGATCATGGGTTCAAAAACGAATCGACGTGGAAAGTGCCGGAGAGGAAATATAAACATAAACAGAGAACTCTTTACGCAATGTATAGGTTATCTGCACTTTCTCAAGTATCACGCTCCTTTTGCGGCCGAAAAATGAGGCCCACGGGCCCCTCAAGGCGCTAAGGGGTCTAGAATAGCCCTCAGTCTTCTAGCGATATTAGTCAAGTAAAGCCGGTCTTTCCTCGTACATTTAGAATAAAAGCGAAAGTGAAGATTCAATTTGCTGCGTTTAATATTATTTTTAATTCCATTTCTAATGAAAATCAAAATAGTCCGGTCCAGATAGGTCTCAAAATCGGTCAACTTGGACATAATTCCAAGTCATCAATATAAATTACAAGTTCTGAGATTTTCAGAAATATGTGCGTTATTCCGTTATTGCATGAAAAAAAAAAAAAACATTACAGGGTTACCTGAGACTAGATTACAATACGTGACCCATTTTTACTCGGCCTTGAATGATATTTGGATTTTCTTCTGGAGAGCAACTAATTCGCGGATCTGAAATCAATTTTTAACGAATTTTTATATCCGCGCGTTCCGTCATTTCTGTGTAGCGTCGTTGGCATGGGGTGAGTTTCGGGTGTTGGGGGTTGAGCAACAAAATCGGTGATACGGTACATCAAGAGCAACTAATACGCGGATCTGAAATCAATTTTTAACGAATTTTTACATCCGCGCGTTCCGTCATTTCTGTGTAGCGTCGTTGGCATGGGGGTGAGTTTCGGGTGTTGGGGGTTGAGCAACAAAATCGGTGATACGGTACATCGAGAGCAACTAATTCGCGGATCTGAAATCAATTTTTAACGAATTTTTATATCCGCGCGTTCTGTCATTTCTGTGTAGCGTCGTTGGCATGGGGGTGAGTTTCGGGTGTTGGGGGTTGAGCAACAAAATCGGTGATACGGTACATCGAGAGCAACTAATTCGCGGATCTGAAATCAATTTTTAACGAATTTTTATATCCGCGCGTTCCGTCATTTCTGTGTAGCGTCGTTGGCATGGGGTGAGTTTCGGGTGTTGGGGGTTGAGCAACAAAATCGGTGATACGGTACATCGAGAGCAACTAATTCGCGGATCTGAAATCAATTTTTAACGAATTTTTACATCCGCGCGTTCTGTCATTTCTGTGTAGCGTCGTTGGCATGGGGGTGAGTTTCGGGTGTTGGGGGTTGAGCAACAAAATCGGTGATACGGTACATCGAGAGCAACTAATTCGCGGATCTGAAATCAATTTTTAACGAATTTTTATATCCGCGCGTTCCGTCATTTCTGTGTAGCGTCGTTGGCATGGGGTGAGTTTCGGGTGTTGGAGGTTGAGCAACAAAATCGGTGATACGGTACATCGAGAGCAACTAATTCGCGGACCTGAAATCAATTTTTAACGAATTTTTATATCCGCGCGTTCTGTCATTTCTGTGTAGCGTCGTTGGCATGGGGGTGAGTTTCGGGTGTTGGGGGTTGAGCAACAAAATCGGTGATACGGTACATCGAGAGCAACTAATTCGCGGATCTGAAATCAATTTTTAACGAATTTTTATATCCGCGCGTTCCGTCATTTCTGTGTAGCGTCGTTGGCATGGGGTGAGTTTCGGGTGTTGGAGGTTGAGCAACAAAATCGGTGATACGGTACATCGAGAGCAACTAATTCGCGGACCTGAAATCAATTTTTAACGAATTTTTATATCCGCGCGTTCTGTCATTTCTGTGTAGCGTCGTTGGCATGGGGGTGAGTTTCGGGTGTTGGGGGTTGAGCAACAAAATCGGTGACACGGTACATCGAGAGCAACTAATTCGCGGATCTGAAATCAATTTTTAACGAATTTTTACATCCGCGCGTTCTGTCATTTCTGTGTAGCGTCGTTGGCATAGGGGTGAGTTTCGGGTGTTGGGGGTTGAGCAACAAAATCGGTGACACGGTACATCGAGAGCAACTAATTCGCGGATCTGAAATCAATTTTTAACGAATTTTTACATCCGCGCGTTCTGTCATTTCTGTGTAGCGTCGTTGGCATAGGGGTGAGTTTCGGGTGTTGGGGGTTGAGCAACAAAATCGGTGACACGGTACATCGAGAGCAACTAATTCGCGGACCTGAAATCAATTTTTAACGAATTTTTATATCCGCGCGTTCTGTCATTTCTGTGTAGCGTCGTTGGCATGGGGGTGAGTTTCGGGTGTTGGGGGTTGAGCAACAAAATCGGTGACACGGTACATCGAGAGCAACTAATTCGCGGATCTGAAATCAATTTTTAACGAATTTTTACATCCGCGCGTTCTGTCATTTCTGTGTAGCGTCGTTGGCATAGGGGTGAGTTTCGGGTGTTGGGGGTTGAGCAACAAAATCGGTGACACGGTACATCGAGAGCAACTAATTCGCGGATCTGAAATCAATTTTTAACGAATTTTTACATCCGCGCGTTCTGTCATTTCTGTGTAGCGTCGTTGGCATAGGGGTGAGTTTCGGGTGTTGGGGGTTGAGCAACAAAATCGGTGACACGGTACATCGAGAGCAACTAATTCGCGGATCTGAAATCAATTTTTAACGAATTTTTACATCCGCGCGTTCTGTCATTTCTGTGTAGCGTCGTTGGCATGGGGGTGAGTTTCGGGTGTTGGGGGTTGAGCAACAAAATCGGTGATACGGTACATCGAGAGCAACTAATTCGCGGATCTGAAATCAATTTTTAACGAATTTTTACATCCGCGCGTTCTGTCATTTCTGTGTAGCGTCGTTGGCATGGGGGTGAGTTTCGGGTGTTGGGGGTTGAGCAACAAAATCGGTGATACGGTACATCGAGAGCAACTAATTCGTGGATCTGAAATCAATTTTTAACGAATTTTTATATCCGCGCGTTCCGTCATTTCTGTGTAGCGTCGTTGGCATGGGGTGAGTTTCGGGTGTTGGGGGTTGAGCAACAAAATCGGTGATACGGTACATCGAGAGCAACTAATTCGCGGATCTGAAATCAATTTTTAACGAATTTTTATATCCGCGCGTTCCGTCATTTCTGTGTAGCGTCGTTGGCATGGGGTGAGTTTCGGGTGTTGGAGGTTGAGCAACAAAATCGGTGATACGGTACATCGAGAGCAACTAATTCGCGGACCTGAAATCAATTTTTAACGAATTTTTATATCCGCGCGTTCTGTCATTTCTGTGTAGCGTCGTTGGCATGGGGGTGAGTTTCGGGTGTTGGGGGTTGAGCAACAAAATCGGTGACACGGTACATCGAGAGCAACTAATTCGCGGATCTGAAATCAATTTTTAACGAATTTTTACATCCGCGCGTTCTGTCATTTCTGTGTAGCGTCGTTGGCATGGGGGTGAGTTTCGGGTGTTGGGGGTTGAGCAACAAAATCGGTGATACGGTACATCGAGAGCAACTAATTCGCGGATCTGAAATCAATTTTTAACGAATTTTTACATCCGCGCGTTCTGTCATTTCTGTGTAGCGTCGTTGGCATGGGGGTGAGTTTCGGGTGTTGGGGGTTGAGCAACAAAATCGGTGATACGGTACATCGAGAGCAACTAATTCGTGGATCTGAAATCAATTTTTAACGAATTTTTATATCCGCGCGTTCCGTCATTTCTGTGTAGCGTCGTTGGCATGGGGTGAGTTTCGGGTGTTGGGGGTTGAGCAACAAAATCGGTGATACGGTACATCGAGAGCAACTAATTCGCGGATCTGAAATCAATTTTTAACGAATTTTTATATCCGCGCGTTCCGTCATTTCTGTGTAGCGTCGTTGGCATGGGGTGAGTTTCGGGTGTTGGAGGTTGAGCAACAAAATCGGTGATACGGTACATCGAGAGCAACTAATTCGCGGACCTGAAATCAATTTTTAACGAATTTTTATATCCGCGCGTTCTGTCATTTCTGTGTAGCGTCGTTGGCATGGGGGTGAGTTTCGGGTGTTGGGGGTTGAGCAACAAAATCGGTGACACGGTACATCGAGAGCAACTAATTCGCGGATCTGAAATCAATTTTTAACGAATTTTTACATCCGCGCGTTCTGTCATTTCTGTGTAGCGTCGTTGGCATGGGGGTGAGTTTCGGGTGTTGGGGGTTGAGCAACAAAATCGGTGATACGGTACATCGAGAGCAACTAATTCGCGGATCTGAAATCAATTTTTAACGAATTTTTACATCCGCGCGTTCTGTCATTTCTGTGTAGCGTCGTTGGCATGGGGGTGAGTTTCGGGTGTTGGGGGTTGAGCAACAAAATCGGTGATACGGTACATCGAGAGCAACTAATTCGCGGATCTGAAATCAATTTTTAACGAATTTTTATATCCGCGCGTTCCGTCATTTCTGTGTAGCGTCGTTGGCATGGGGTGAGTTTCGGGTGTTGGAGGTTGAGCAACAAAATCGGTGATACGACAAATTCACGTGATTCAGTGATTTATTAGTTGAAAACAAAATGTACAGTACATTCAATTACATTTCAAGCGTATTGTTTGTACGTGACGACTTGGGGGTGGTTTCCGGAGCAGGGGTTGATTCTTTCAGTTTGAAATGAGTCTATTGTTTGAGCAACTAATTAGCAACCAATTCTCATAATTTTTTCGTTAATATTCCGTCATCCGTTTGCCTGGCTTTGCCAACTTTTTTTAAACTTGACATCGCCCTTAATTTCGGCGAAATCACTGGAGCAACAAAATCAAAATTTGGGGAACAAATTAGCAACTAAAGAGCACTAAATACCCATATAGGTCATTTTCGATTTTGATGAAGTGGTTATTCCAGCTTAAGAGACGTCATTGTGCGAGTACGGATACTCGAGCAGCCAGACGAGCCCTGAAATTGGTTAGTCTGTAGCATCGAGCGCTGCTCTACGGCCATTGTGCGATGTATGACAATAAAACTGGTCCACAGCTGTTATCTATCAAATCGTTTCGATCATTGCACACTGGCAGAGCCATTAATTTTTCCCATTCGTCAACCCGATACGTAGTTAAATAGAAAAGCGTTAGGGTCATGAGAAATTGAGCCTCGCTCAATCGTAGGTACACTATTCAATTTCCAATTACACGTATCACGACCGTTAATTACATCTGTTGTTTGCGGGATACAGGTTTATCTGCATACATATTTTATGCCTCACTGCACGTTTTCAGAGAGGTAACCAACTGTTAGAATTGCCTCGAGGTAACTCAATCGCGTCTTAGTTTAAACCGATAAGAGGAAGATATGCGTGTCTCCTCGTGAAAACGTTTCCTCTCTTCGAGCATCAATTTATCCCCGGGGTGGTTCGCGTTCTTGGTTCGCTGAGCGGAAGCTTGTCATCTTTTTGAAATAGCAATAAATCGCAATCGAGTCGTATGGAAATTACGCGTCGTTTACAGCGTACTGCTTGGCGGATACCGATCGAGTTGAAAAACGAAAGAAAACAGAAAAAAAATTTAAAAAAAAAAAAGTAACGGAAAAAGAGAACAAAATTTTTTCACGACGGGTGGAAAATCGCCAGAGAAATATTTCCACCGCATGGCACGATGCGACGTGTTTACCAAATTCGGTCGAGATTGGTAACTACATAGGTATATTCGAACACGTGAAAGTACCAGAGGTGGATGAAAATTCCCGCAGGGCTTGTCCTCCTTCCGATAGATATGGAAATACCCCCTTGAATCGCGAAAAAACCCCTTAAAACGAAGGGTGGGCGAGTTGGGCGAGCATTTCACCCCTCGGAGTTGTTTTTCAGCGAAAACAATATCCATGTCGAAACCTTGTCCCTATTTTGCGTGAAGTTATTACTTTGTAAAATGGGCTACGATATTTTCGATTTTCATAGATTGACGATTCTTTGAGCGAAAAAATTCTTAATCAACAGGTGCCTCGTTGACGGTTTGAATTATGCATGCATACGAAGCTCCTTTCGCCAACTCTAGTGTTTATGCAAATTTATTAAAAATTACGCAAATTGTCGAAGAAAATAAGGAATACTTCGTTTGCATCGATCTTCCACAAATTTTACTTTTTAACACTCGGCGTCATCTGTGGGGATGAAAACACGCTTACAATAAAAATGTTTTCACCGACGCGACGTGGACGACTCGTGAGAATCGAATCCGCGGGTTCCCTCGTCGTGTTGACGAAATCCTTCAGGGATTCCGCGAGAGAACCTGACGGATATACGATAGTGAGTAAATAACAACAACGATCGTAAATATACGAGGTTGATGCGCTCTACCGGTGAATAAATATTTGTCCACGTACGTCGCACGGTTGAAACCGTCACGCAACATTTTTTTCCCCGCTCATCCGTCGGTGCCAAATCCGGGACGGATTGAGACTCTGTATCGTCGCGAAGCTCTGCCAAGATAAGCGCGAATAAAGTAAGAAAAAGTAACGACGAAAGTACGGTAAACGAGACCAAGCAGGAGAATTAATTTAATTTCCACTTTTAATCCTCCAAGGATTTTCTCTCCTTTGCCGCGGAGGAAATTATTTTTTTGTTTACCCTCGGGGCGATGCGAATTTCATTTTGACCATGACGCGCGGGATTCGGAAGCAACGTTGCGGAATTTTCTAAAAAGTGGAAACACCAGATGAAATTTAAAAAAAAAAAAAAAAAAGCGCACACGAGGTGGTAAGATGTTCGAAAAACGCTGAGCTTACATTCCTCGAAATGTTTGGGGTGATATTTTGTTCGAGAAAGCGCGTGAACTCGAGACTTTTTGGAGAGCTTGAAGACTCAATGTCTATTTTCGTAACGACGGCCTATCAAAACCCGTCAGTTTAACGACGTCGCACGTCAAAAGATTGCCTCAGGTTAGGATCCGTCCCCTTGAACGCGTGGGTCGCCATATTTATCATATCGAAGATAGCGAGGTTATCGTAACGATTCATGCCGAGGCAAACCGTTATTTCGCTATTTTGATAATGAAACAAAACACAATCATATTTAGAAATCTTAGTTCCTTAAAAATCGTTGTACATTTAAGAAAATAGTGATTTTATCCCCAATCCTTCGCGACGATAACTACGTTACCAACTTCAACTTACGTACATATTTCACTAGTCTTATATTATACAGCGTATTGCGTCCTAAGTGCGGGAGAATTCTCTCAAATGTTAGTTTCGCAAGGAGATAGCGAGGGGAATTTTTGTACTACAATGTAATACTGAATCGCACAATAAAATTACGCTACATGTGCCGTGCATAAGAATTGCATATCCAAGCTGTAGCTTGCAAATTTAACCCCTGCGAATTTACATGTAAAAGATATTCTCCTCGCGTCGGCTCGTTGCCGGTACCTTCGCTTTTATTTTATTATTATTCTCTGCCGCATTCGTCCGAATGATTTCCACCCACACTTAGTAGTAGTATAATTCAAAGTTCTGTGAATTTAACTGTCTGTGTTAAACTCGCTGATGAACAAAGCTTAAGCTTGACCTTTATTTATCTTTCTTGTCGATTTTCCGCAGGGTTCTATAAGCAGCTTCCAGAACCAATTTCGACCGAGGCGTGTCGAAGACTTCAGTACCGGCGGAAAAGCGATACGGTCAAACGAACAGTCCGTGAAAAATTCCTCAACATCTGGTGAGTTCGATCGATCGAGTACGTGATCAAATTATTTTACCCTCCAATTTTTCAAACCTTCGTAATCTTATTTCCGCACGCACTGCGCAAATATAAGGTAAAACTATATAACAGTCACGCGTTGGGGTTGAAAGAAAAACCGGAAACGGAATGATTTCATCATTGCCGAAGAGTTTGCTTATTCGACTCGGTATTACTGAAAATCATAACGATGCTGGGAGGCGCGACATTTTTCAGAAAAATTTTAGACCCTCTTGAAAGAAACTAAATTATTTGCCTGTAGTTTTTACACTTGTATAATATCCCAGGGATTTTTCTCTGCATTATCATATCTCAAGGTACAAACTTTTTCACAAATATTCTTCTGCAGATTTATGAGCGGAAATATTTTACCCCGATTTAATTATACTGAAATACTTACTCGGCGTTATTATTTTTATGCGATGAAATCTCCTCGATAATATCTCCGGGACAGAATTCTCCCGGATAAAATTTCCCCAGATAGATAAATGAATAATTGTACGAACGTTAATAAACGTACAATAATATTGGGGACGGGGAATTGTATGGAGGGGGGGATTTTATGCAGGGGTGGGCGGAGTTGTCCGGGGGCATTTTGAACTTTTGTTATTTTATTCGAAGGTGTTCAGTCAGTACGCGTAAAAATAAAGTCTTTTTAAGTCGCGGAGCGCATTGCAATGTAACTTTTTTTCCGTTTCTCAATGCCGCAGAGCTGTTGAAAGAATATCAAGGAGAAATATGATGTTTTAATTTTTGCCTGCTTACCTATCGCTGAAAAGTTTTCAATATTCCTCGACCCTTCCTTACAGTAAATCGCTTCCAGTGGTCAGAATCAGCTTCGACAGGCCGTTCTTGTACGAATATTTCTACGCATCGGTGAGATTGGAGATAGCGAGGAATCGATCGCCCCGCATAATGCGAGTCTGCACTGAGAAAAGACTTCATTTAGTGCTGACGAACGTATATTTGGATATGGCGAAATAAATATTACGTTATTATTATTATCAAATTTTAGCTAAGCCGAATATGATTTGTTAACCATTAAAAAATCTCTATCGATCATTATTTGTGGCAACTGAAATTTCATAATAATAACAAAAAATTTATTTCACCATCACCAGTTATACGTTTTTTAACGGCAAATATTTGTCTTTTCTCAGTGTGGAGTTTCCGCTGGCATTGAAACGTTTTCTAATTTCCCGTTATCGATCTATTTACCATACCGCGATTCAGACACCGTAAATCCCTGTATCAAATATTTAGCAAGCCGCCATCCCGTGCCCCCGTTGTTCTGCTCTGGATTAGAGGGGAATGGTTTTAATGGACGTGTGATTTTTTCCCTCTTCCATACACTTCTTTCTTCCACCTTGTATTTTTCTTTTTCCTTAGATTCACTTCTGTCGCTCGTATGGACGGCTTAATTTTCCAGAAATGCCTCCGGGCAGCTAATTACACACCAATCTCCGTCGTGTTGTAAGGCGCAGCGCGCCGTCCAATAACGATCTTCAAAAACCTTTTTAACTTCCCGTTCCTTCATTTTCAGAGAAAACAAGCGGCGTTAGGCTGGCTGTGAGCCAGCCCTCGAATTTCCCGTTTTCAAACTGCAGGTTCCAAGTCCACGGAAAGAATAAAATATGAATATCCAATTTAAATTTCGAGTTACGAATTCAGATTCGTGATTAACGATTTAAAAGCACTCGGGTACCATGTTACGTGAAAACGTGACCATTATTTTTATTTTGAAATACTGTTACGGATCCACTATTACTAATTTTGAAATTCTGATCTTGGATTCGTTATCGGTGACCCAAAAAAACCTCCGCCTACTAAATTCTACCAAAATCCGAACATTTTTAGACTTTTTTCCGATATATTGGATTTGCCGTTTTGGATCACGCAAATCTGACCTAGGATTCGAGTACAAATTTTCATCAAAATCCAAATATTTTTAGTTTTTTCCAGCCTATTGAATACGCCAAATAATAATTTTGTAAATCTGCCTTTATATTCGTGATTCGACTCAAACAACTTTAAGGTACCAATTTCCATTGGAAACCATTTATTCATTTTCAAGATATCATTATTATTTTATTTTTTGGAATATTGGTATCGAAATAATTGTAAAAGTACCCAACCGATCAATGCCAAAATTCAATCAGTTCTGAGTTTGGAAAAGCCGCGTCGGTTGAGACCAAAATCATTGGAATCCGGTTATTCGTTCTCAAAATATCGTCGGACAAAAAAATTGATCACTCACATACGTTGTACATACATATATTCGCTGAAACGCAAACTTTACATTCGTCGCAATCGCCAACTTTCGTCTCTTTTTATACAATATACTATTTCACGTAAAATAAAGAAATTAACCCACCTTTTATCATTACAAGCTGATGAGGCATTTATTTCCGTTCCCGACAAAAGATTGAAATTTTTTTTTTCTTTTTGTTTCACCATCTCTGTTCGAGGTAACAAAACTCGTTTAAATCTCTAAATTCTTAGAGAGCGTAATTAGTAAGGTCCAAAGGGAAACTATGATACAAGATTGCATTGTAATTGCATTTCCGTATAAAATCAACTCCATCGCATCCGCAATATTCGTTTTTCGCGTTGAATCGCTAGTATCAAATCGAATAACAGATTATCGAATGACCGGTGAGCAGCGGGATAGAAAAATCAATAAACCAGAACGCTGAGGTAGAGGAAATCTCTTAATATCATTTATTAACTAACTCCTGCCGTTACCTCTGCCTCTTCAACTTCGGATCCGAATGGTTGCAGGAAAAATTCATGGTCGAAGCGAAATTCTAATCTCTACCTCGTATATCCCGCTGGGCTTTTCGCTTTGCTTCACCTTCCTTCCTTCGTGGCGCTCGAGGCTTTGGCAAATTAAAATTAAAACTCACGTGCAGAACGAGCACTTTCCACGAAAACATACCGGTAAAATGTAAATCGTAACGTCGGCTATGAGAAGCACCTGGATATACGCGTACGCGCTCTCATTGTGATGAAAAAATTCAGTCCGGGGGTAAATCGGATCGGCAGGATCGTAGAGCCCGAGGTAAAAATAGATTGAGACGACTCGATGGGCCGGGTAAGGCGAGCCGACTAACACTTTACACCGCGACCCTCCGGAAATGACATTTTGCCATTACATTCCTGGGGCGGGGTTGAAATTTCGAATTTCGAAAGTTCCGAAAGCGACAAATTCCGAATTCTTTACCGGCTAAAGTCGAAGTAATGGAATTAAGCTTTGATGATACATCAAAGTTTCGAATGCTCCGGAACCCGACGCTCAGAGTTCTGAAAGGGCAAAATTCCTAAAGAATATAATGCTGAAATGGCATAACTCGGACAAGTCACAGTTCTGAAAGTGCGAAAATGAGAAAATTTAAGAACCTGAAACATCGAAACTCCGAATGATCCAAGATCTTCAGACCTGTGAATTTCTCAATTGGTAAAATTGCACCACTTTGATCTTTCTTTGTTTTCGATTTTCGATAACTTTAGGTTCGGAATCTTGGTCGTTTTGATTTTCGGTTTTTCTCATTTTTTACACCCTCTTGTTAATAAACTACGCCATGTGAGTATACTTCAATTTTCGGAATTTCACTCTATCCGCACTTTACTTTTCGGAGTTTTGAGCCGTCGGGTTTCCGACCATTCAAAGCCTTGTTGTTTCTTCAAAGTTTGATTTCTTTACTGCAATTTTTTCCACCATATAATTTGGAATTGGGCGCCGTCGGGACTTTTCATTTTCGGAACTTCAACCCACCTCCACATCCCTCGCTGATCGAAGAATCTGTGATTCTTCTCCATAAAAATTAAACCAGAAGTCGATTCCAACAATTTCATTAGGTAGAGTAGCTCAATAAAGGGAAGTTTTTTCCGCAGCGTCCGAAGAGCAGAAACAGATAAACTACAGGTTACTTGAAACAGACGAACAACTTCTACAAGGGAAGAAGAAGGGAAACTAAGCGGTGTTGCGAAAAGTTGCAAAGAGCACGGTTCAAAGTGCCCTTCTTTCTCCTTCCGACAAAGTGTACGTAATTCCTTGTCATTTATTTCCCACTGAGTTGTACACCTTCGGGAGAGAAGAAAATTGAAAGTAATAACGATGCGACGGCGGGCTGAGAACCGAGGGAAAACTATTCGAATTAAAGAGGGGTGGTAGAAGCAGAAACTGACGTCTGAAAATGGAAGAAAAGACATTTTTGGTAAAGGGGTAGAGCATAATTGTTTACGTGTTGCGAATAGTCGTAGGTACATCTGGATAACTGGATCGAGAATTTTTCATCCTGTTGTTCGTGCTACAGTTATAATCCCAACGTCTTCCACAA
The DNA here is from genome assembly GCF_021901495.1 of Neodiprion virginianus. Taxonomy (NCBI): domain Eukaryota; kingdom Metazoa; phylum Arthropoda; class Insecta; order Hymenoptera; family Diprionidae; genus Neodiprion; species Neodiprion virginianus. Next base: position 40,987,311 of record NC_060880.1, read on the forward strand.
GCTAATCTCAGCGGCATCTGTAGAAAAACTTGCATTATAAACTCGTATCATGCATTTTGCATAAATTTGGAAAGTTTTAATCCAAGCGTTACCAGACACCGACGACAGACTGGAATATCGGCTTATTGCCACCCTCGGGTTGAAATGATAAACTAAAATCCAATTCACCCTGTTTGAAAGGATAACCGCTGGTCTGCGCACAAGCCGTGCGGTGAAGAAACAGCAATGAAATATTGTGAGAATGGAAGGGAAAGAACACGTGTTAACATGCGGAAAGCGAGAGAGAGAGAGAGAGAAAGTGTGAGCTGTCGTCATTTCCGCGTGTAAATATCAGAGCGTATGGCCGCCCCTAGTTTGTTTGTCTTGTCTCAATTTATTCGTCCGTTAATTCGGCCGTCCGTTGGTTGGCCTAAACGAGGGCAGAACAGACACGTGCGCCTAGAACGTGTTGCCAGTACCGTCACGAGTCCTTGCTTAATAGCGTTATTCGGAACTCATTAGTGCAGAAAACGCAAACAGTCGTTAAAATTGAATCATCAAAGATATGCATACGTAGCTACACTCTGAGGTGGAGCTAACAGTATTGGAAAAATACACCGGCGACAGCGTTGACCAAGTGTATTGTAGAAAAGTTCGATGTAGACTTGTTAATGTCGCTGATGATCATTTCGTTACTTCTGGTTAACGAGCTTGCAAGCGGCTTGACGACTAAGGACCCCGCAGAACTCTTATGGCAATAGGATCCCTGTCAAATTAGCTGGATTTTCAGTATGTTGTAGTATTTACCTTCCCGGTGAAAAGTTCTCATGGACACTAATCCAAAAAATCAGGAGTTGTCGAGATACAGGATTCGGAAGAAAGGTGTACAGATTTTTTAGTATCTATGGATTTCGTGATTTTCATGAATTATAAAGCTTCGAGGGGTCTCGAAATCAAACAAGTCACTCGAAAAACTGCACCATTGATTCTCAAAGACAGGACGGAAGCTGTGATTGATTCCATCGATACATTGACGCCATCCATGAACTCGCTGGTTTACCGGAAGGAGGTGCAACGTCGGATTTCGCGTGAAGAACGAGACCCTCCGACTCTTGCAATAACGGACCTCTCCTGTTTTTCACGCGTCTGCGGAGTCTCTGCGAATCGGCTGCGCAGTTTTTGAGTGACATATTTGATCTCAAGTCCCCTTTGAAGCTTTGTAATTCGTAAAAATCGCGTAATCGATAGATATGAAAAAATTCATACACCCCCCTCCCGACGCCTGTATCTCGGAAACTACTGACTTTAAAAAGTTGTGTCCTTTGAGCGGGAGGACATGTACCATAACATACTGAAAGTCTATTTAATTCGACCTTGAGCCAATTTCCATAAGGATTCTGAAGGGTCTTTTAGTAATTATCCTCTATTTGGCGCGGTGTGAGCAACAACAGTAATGGGAAAGAAGGAGAATGGGAGCGAAGCGAGAGAAGAGAACCTAACGAGTAAAAACGGTAACGGAGCCACATTGCATGCTTCTCTTCCAAGGGGAGCTGTAAACCTCGAAGTAACACCTCGAAACGTCTTGCCCGGCAAGGGTCTGCGCTGCGAGTCCGTCGGAGTGCGGCGATAAACTGAATTAAAGTCAAGCCAAATGAGCGAGGTGCGGTACGAGTGCGCGTGTAGCTTGTACACTTGGCTACATACGTACGCATAGCTGGGTCGAGGTGGATTCCTGATAAGATGAGAAATATTAGAGTATACGAGCCGCGGCTGCTTCGAAAATTAATTTCTGCCCTTGGCATGGCATCAACGCGGAAATCCACGTCAGGTTCAGGTGCTCTGTAAATCATTATATGTTCAAGAAACTTGTTATATTTATACATCTTTGTGTGAAGATGAGCACATAGAAGTCTCATTTCTCCGGGCACGTTCGCATCCAACCTTTAGGGTATGGTACTTGTTGCCATATTTCATTTCAATGTAATTTTGCGAGAGAAAACAAAACTGGTTGCGATCATCTGTTCAAAACGGTAGTAGAGCACTGGACAACTCGTACAAGATTTCATGATGTTTGGTTGAACTTCTTTTAAGGCCTCCGAAAATGGGCTCGGCGACAAAATTTTCCGGGTTAAACAACAAAGGCTGGGGTTATACCCTCGGAATATCGGATATCACCCTTATAGCTTTGAGTATAACCCTGAAACTATAAACGGTTAAATCTAACTGCTTTTGAGGGGCAGATCCTCAACTTTGAGAGAAACCCTCAAATTTAATGCCGATATCCAGTTTTTTTCAAAACCGATCCGTCAAGCTTGCGAATAAACGCTAACAATTTCCGCGGTAAGCCTCAACATTTGGATAAAATTTGTACCCCGAACTTTATTCAAATTGGGGATAAATTGAGAATGAATTTAGAAAGAAATTTGAGGCTTCTTTTCTACGGAAATGGGTAACGAAATACTACACAGCCATGCGGCCTGGCGGGACTGTCGCTTATTTGCCACAGATCGATTACGACACGACAGCTTTTGGCAAGGGAAGAGCAAGGAAGAGCCGAGCTTTCGCGGTTTACGGTTGATACGTTTGGCCTAATCCGGGGTTACCCGAGTAGGTGTGTGCCTGTATACCCAGTCTTATTTAATTAACCCTACCCACAAGGTCACCTCAGCTGGGGATGCCTATGTAAATTGAATAAAAGCACAGCCCTCAAATCCTGAATCCTGATCCTGCGAGTCGAGCCGCCAAGATTGAGGGCGTCTCTCGTTAGTCTGACTTGAACTTGGGTACGCAGACGTTGGGAGAAAATTGGAAACGACAAAAGCTGACATTCTCGGGACTTTTTCTCCTTTCTGTGATGGTGCGGGGCTTATAGATTTTTTTTACCGACAAGTTACTCACCGAAAATCGTTGTTGTTCAACCCGTGCATCGGGGAACAGAAATGAAAGGGTCTGCTGCCTGGAATTGATACCGTAGAATGGAATATTTTCAACAAACGACGGAGCAATTCCCAAGCAACGACGAAGTTATTTCCTAACTGTCACTCCTGACGGTCCGATACATTCAGTTTTCCGTCCATACGATCATAGCCGCAACGTGGAACTTGTGCTTATGTTTCCTCTCGCGTTTCGTGCATAGAATAATGCGGACAGGACCAAATGGCATTTATTGCGATAAATACTCAGCCCGCATTTGTCTCGAAGGCGTCTGTCGAACTGAGATTGGGTTTCGATTTTGCAAGGACAAACCATCGCGGACTGCAGCCCTGAATTTTATAAATCGTCTGACAAACTGCAGCAGTTGTTTGGTGCAGGTCAACAGTGTCAAAACTAATGTAATTTATGCACATATACATATAACATAAGTATTTTATTATTGTACACGGTATACGTGTACACTCGTTTTGCTCATAATAGGCAATATGATTATCTCCGGTACATTTGGCTCGTTGAATTTTGCACGGGCAACGCGGCACGGTGCGTTAAGCAGAGCGCTCCATCGCGTTAGTTTACTCATAAAGCTTCGTTTATCGTTACGAACGGTTATTGCTGGGATGTATGAATGTATCGCTTCAGCGGCCCCGGTTCCCGGCTCAACACACGCGTTGCAGCTCAATTCTGTTGCACCATCTATTTCGCATGGTAATCCCTGTGGGCGCTGATATCATATAACGCGCCTTAGCGCCGCTCGACTGGTCGCCATGTTTTTTATTTTACTTATTGTTAGTTTTCAGCCATTCCCGTAAAGTTGAGTGCTATAACATATATGGGGCAATACAGTCGTACTATTTTGACCTGGGTCTAACCCTTGACCTTTCGCATTTGGTCGCGATTTTTTATATGATCGTTCTCACTTTGTAAGGCGCTCTGGTTGTTATTTTTTAGATGTTTTCAACACGTTTTGAATTTTTTACAATTTTTCAAAACTATGTTATTGATCGACGCAGTTTAAAAATATGTAAAAATTCTGAAAATTCTGAAAAATCGTGTGTCAGATATCAAAATTTTGAAACTGAAAGCCGGATTTTTCGCAAGACATTTTTGTTCTTCTTTAGTTTGCTAATAAAAAAAAATTGCTAATGTTAGAATGGTTCCGAAAAATCTGGTCAAGTATATTAAAATGATTCCCGCTTGTAATTTTTTTAACTTTTTTTTTTGGACGAAGGTTGAAAACAATAATAAGGAAACATCCCCTCACTCCGGCTCTAAGCTTAAAAATTTTTTCATACCTGAGGTTCAATTTTTCAGAATTTTTCCAGTTTTTTAAATTGTGCCGATCAATAACATGGTTTTGAAAAATTGTAGAAAATTCAAATGGTGTTGAAAATATCAAAAAAAAAAACAAACGGAGTGCCTTTCAAAGTGAGAACAATCATGTAAAAAATTGTTCGTCGTCACTGAAAAATATTCAGTGATATAAAAATATAATCGTATTATGTATTATAAGTGTGTGCGGGCGCACTGAATCACGTTTCATATATTAGACTGATAATAGAGTTCCAATCTGCAAAGACGAAAAGCCAAAGGCCGTAGGTAGTTGTAAATATTCATTGGCGAGTGAACGATAGCGGTTCAGTATGCCAGTGTAATATCTGGTTATAAGCGATTGAATAGTATCTTTCAACAATCAGGGCAAATATTAAGCTATCTCTACGCTGTCAGGTACGTGTGGACAATACCTACCGTTATGAACCCACCACCAAGAGGTATTATCGGCGGCTTTATGTATTCACGTAATTCAATGCACAAATTCAAGTAGGGATTACCAATTACGCACCGGCTCACTGAATCAATACATGCAGGGCAAAGAATTTCTATATCTACTTGACTTCATTACTTCACATTTTTAATCGAACTTTGAACAAGTAATACCCTCCGTAAAGAGCTTACCGTTCCGAAAGTTCGTGCGCTCTGCGTTCTCTCGATGAAAATTGCCCGAGCTCTTGGAGCTACATCAGATTTTTGCTTTTACTTTTTAGTCATTCGTCTTTAAAGCTCAGCTTATGATTTCACGAATTTTCTCATTCATGTACCAATCTCGGAGCTGAAGCCTTGCCGAAGATAACCAATCTTCACATATGTGATACAGTAATTATGCAATGCGCGCATACGGTTTAATTGCAAAACCGTCAAATTCGATTCAATGAACATAGAGGGGCGTATTTGCCCTTGTCAGGGAGTAAAGCATGATTCCCGGCATTCGACGAGCTATATATAACCTGGAGGCTGGCCGCCACAGATCGATCCATTACTACTAGGATTCCAATTGCTGCACTGCGTGGCTTTCAAGCTGCACGTGCAACAGTTACGTCTGCTCTCGAGTTTCGGCAGATTACGTTAACTCGGCTTCTGCGTATCCTCAATTGCCACCCGGAAAACTTCTCAAGGTTCCAAGATCTGCGACGAGAGACCTGGCAATACATTTTCCCTTCTTCCCTCCCGCCATATTTACAGAACGAGGCTACGTTCCAACATAAAATTCAAGCCCTGGATAGATTTATGAATTATTTCACCGATATGTTTCAGCGACGTGTCTGTGTCGTCGAGTGTTCGCCAGTGGCTTCGTTCCCCGGCATTCGACGCGCGGCAGTGGGAAGACGAGGAGCTGCTCCTGATGCTCCAGGCTATGTTCGTCGAGCTTGATCTTCTCCAAAAATTTTCCATACCGCTGGCAACGCTTAGGAACTTCCTCTATGAAGTGTACAATAACTACAACGAAGTGCCGTTTCACAACTTCAGGCATTGCTTCTGCGTTGCTCAAATGGTAGGAAACTCGGTGCTGGCTGAAACATCGGCAATAGGGTACAATCGGGCCTTCATTTATGCGAATACAACACTTCATTCGTTTCAGATGTACGCGATAGCATGGGCTGCGAATCTCCCCTCAAAGATCGGCGACCTCGAGGTTTTCGTCCTGCTGGTGTCCTGCATTTGCCACGACCTCGACCACCCCGGCTACAACAACATTTACCAGATTAATGCTCGCACGGAGCTGGCGCTCCGGTACAACGACATATCTCCTCTTGAAAACCATCATTGTTCGGTCGCCTTTCGCGTCCTCGAATCACCCGAGTGCAACATTCTCGCTTCCCTCGACACCGCCACGTTCAGAACCGTTCGCGAGGGCATCATACGATGCATTCTCGCCACGGACATGGCCAGACACAACGAGATACTCGGTCAATTTAGGGATATCACGCCGGAGTTCGATTACACTAATAAAATGCACACCAATCTAGTGAGGATCAGCTTCAATTTCTATACCGTCTACTTTCGATAACTATCAACAAACGATCCACCATTATTTTCCGCAGTTGACAATGGTCCTCATCAAGGTGGCGGACATCAGCAACGAGGCGAGGCCGATGGACGTGGCCGAGCCTTGGCTCGACAGGCTCCTCCAGGAGTTCTTCAAGCAGAGCGACGCTGAAAAGCTCGAGGGACTTCCGGTCACACCGTTCATGGACCGAGACAAGGTGACCAAGCCTTCTTCCCAGTGCAGTTTTATCGGGCTGGTCCTTCTTCCGCTCTTCGAGGCCTTGGGAGAACTCCTTCCGGAGCTGCAGGTTCGATCCATTTTTCGTTTTCTTTCCAATCCGAGTTGCGAATGCCAGGAAATTAACGACCAGCTTGTCTCTTCAGGAATTCATAGTACGCCCGGTACGAGACGCCCTGGAGTACTACCGTCGATTGAACGAGGCTGCGAAGGACGAGCGAATGCACCGCAAGAGCATAGTGGACCTCGGCGAGTCGAATACGACCTCGTTATCGACGTACGTTGTCAAGTCCTCGTCGGCGCAGAGCGTACGTTCGAAAAGGTCCGGATGCACGCTGAGGTCGAGGTCGCGCTCGATCGAGGACTCTTCTGAGAATCTGACGATCGAGGAGGTCGAGACGGGGGAGAGTTCGGATCCCGAAACGGCGACGGAGGTCGAGGTCAGCGAGAAGACACTCAAGTTCAAAATATCGACGGAAGGCAGCACCGCCGGCAGGAAAAGCTACCCGGGCAGCCGGAAGGGCAGCAGGGATCGGAGCACCCTTGACTACCACCACCACGACCTCGCCAAGGCCATGAGAGAGCACGACCGTGACCTTGAGAGGTACGAAGTGCATCGCGGCAGAGGCGACAACCTCAGTAGCGACATGAGCTCGCCGGTCAGCGCAAGGTCGTTGGACGACTCGAGGATCGTCGAGGAACTCGAACGCGACGAAACGGAGATCCAGGAAGGGAGGGGGAATGGAAATGAGAACGGAACCGTCCTTCTGGACGTCACCGCGACCCCCGAGAGCTGCTCGTGCAGCGAGGAGCGCGACAAGTCCACCCCGAACAATCACAAATCGCTCCTTTCGAGGCTGCGGACGTTCACCGACAGGCTAAGCATCAGTTTTGACTCGAGGGAATCGCCGAGCGTCAAGCAGACCGGGAAGAGTGCCGGGAAGGGCTTGAGCAAGAGCAATTCTGTAACCGGCACCAGTCCGGCGAGAAACATCGGGGCGTTCTGCAAGCGGTGCAACCTCACCAAGGTCGATAAGGTCCTCGAGGAGACGAGGGAGCCTCAGGAAACCAAAGAGACGAAGGAGACGCGGAAGGGATTGGAGGCGAGTGAAGTTGCCGGGGAGGACAAGCGCGCAATGACCCTGCCGAAGGCCAGGAAGAACCAGGAGGGAAGGAACAAGGGCTGGAAGACGGTCTTCGCAAAGGACAAACGACCCTCGGTTTCACTCGAAGCGATACCGGCAACAGACGCTGACGTCGCGCTCGCCAAGCATAAGAGAAACTTCTCGAACCCGGAGGGGAAGTTGGCAACGGTCAAGACGAGCCCCAAAGAGGAAGAGTGGAGTAAGGAGTTCAACACCGAGTTCAAGGGAATCGACGGAGCTGTGCGGACCAAACCGGAAATTGTCCTCAACCCGAGCACCAGTACGAACCTCCTTGACAAGGACATTGGAAAGGTGGAGATACGGCGGAGCTCCGCGAGCATGGAGGACATAACGAAGATCACGATGCAGAACGAGTCGATATTCCTTGGGTCTCAGAAGAGCAAGGATGCGGAGGAGCTTCAGCACACCGGAAGCCTCGACTCAATGCTCCACAAGGAGACGGACAAGGCCTGCAAGAAGACTCTCGCCTTCTCGTCGCCCGGCACTTCGAAGAAGTACAGTGCCGGTATATTCTCACGGTTCAAGTCCGGCATGAGCATCGACAGTGCCAGGAGCAACAGCGGTCCTCTCAACGACCAGCAGCAACAGCAGCCCCAGCAGCAGCAGCTTCAAGGAGGCTGGATATCTTCACTTGCAGCTAGCTTCAGGCCTAAGAGACAGGGTAGTGAGGCGCAATTCTCACCCCAGCGTTCCCACTATCCTAATCACGACGGATTCAAGTGATAGACTGGTATCAAATATTGGTAAAGATAAACGACAAATTAAATTAGGTACGTGTGGTTTTAATGGTGGGCTGTGTGCCCGATGCCGTGCGTGGAATACGTAGGTTTATCGATTGATGATACATATTCGTATTTCGGTGAAAATGTTTGGTCACCTTTCGAAGGGAAGATCAACTTGTATCGGATCATTATCGCTTTAGCGATGCAATCGCACGATTACAGTTCACCGAGGGTTCACGAACATACAATCGAGAGTATACGCAATGGCCCTCGACAAATTTATTGATCTTAAGTTGAAATTCATGGGAAAACCCGAATCGGTTAGTTTTATCGATTATATTTTTTCTCTCTCATTTCGACTCGTGCTGCTAACCACTCTAGACCATATTTCAAAGAGGTTTTCAACTTCGTACCAAAGATAAAGTGTTTAGATACAAAACTATCGATCAGAGCATTTCTACGGACAAGCAGAGAGGAAAAATACTCGAATCGTAATCGTAGTTGTATTTGCCGTCTTGAACATCGCGAGAAGATTTTATTCGAGTGACGTAAGGCGATAAGTTAACATCAGAATGGAAATCCACAAGGATCGTACGACTGCTCTTTCATTCAAATGGTAAATTTTTTTTAGATATTCTTCCTCCGCTCAACGGTTGGACGTCACCTATACCTACTTCTTCAATGACTATTTTCGTAATACGTGCTCGAGTCTTTTTGCAGTAGATAACTAACACAAAGTCTATTTAAGAATGACATTAAATTTTTCCAAAGATTAATTTAATAGCAATTCACTGATAAATAAAAAGACAGTCATCTTAAAATGAAACTCTATTCAGACAATTTTTGACTGTGAAGAAAAACCGTAGGAGAAACTGAATCGTAATTTAAAAATTATCAAGGTATTCTCGAAATGCTTATAACGTCGACGTTGACGAAGATTAAGAAAAATACGAGGTTTTGAATAGAAATATCATGGATACATCAAAACGAACTTCGTTTCACACGTCACGTGGCGTTATGTACGGTTCTTTTGCCTTTAACTTGTCCTCGAACTGAGGGATTACATGACGGTTAATGTCTGGAGAGGTATCTAAAAAATAAATGGTTTTAGCTACCGTTCGAATGAATGTTCACTGAATGTATTACCTACGTTTTGCAATCACAAAAACATACATACATGTGTATCATGCCTATAAATGTGGGAGCGTCGGGAAATCGATTTTCACACCAATATCGAGGTGCCATGTATCCCCTGAAACGGAGAGTGCTTACTTCGCTTAAACGATGAAAGATCGAGAGCCGCGGAGAGACTTGGTTCGGTTTATTTTTCGATTGACGAAGCATCCCTCGTAAATTCAGGGGTCGTGTGCCGCTGCCAAAAATTTTAATATTTCATTACGGGTCGTTGGATCAAGTTTTCACTTAAATGAAGTATAATTTGCAAAAAACAAAAATAAAAATGGTCAACTTCGATCTCTCGACGCGAATGAATAATTACATTGAATACAAAGATGATAAAAAAAAAAATCGGCCGAATTCGCCTCGTAATTTGGGTATTTATTAATTGGCAGAATATAGTATATTATATTATATTATACATAACACAATAATACATATAGACTATTTTATTTATTGTCCAAAACCTATAATGACGATTAGCCTAATTAATAATAATATTGATAATAATAATAATAATCATCATTAATGTTGTTCGTTAAATATGTGTAAAGTATAATGATGTTGCAAATATGCAATGTACACATCGTATAGGTACCTGTATAACGTATATCTATATACATACTATCTATATATGTATATATATGGTGATTCGGAAAAATCTTACACTAGATGAAAAACTTTCCGAATTCCATACCTTGAACCTGACCTATTATTCGGATCAGTTGTACGTATAAAAAAACCCATGGCGCACAGTCGAGCTAAATTCTTGGTTGTTCCTCTCATCATTCAGCCCTTAAATATAAAATGTACACGATAGGAGATTCATTTCATAGAATTGTCAGTATTTACAATTTTATATTAAACATACCTCTCATTGAAGACAAACATATTTTTCCTAATCAAGGATTAAATCTCCTACAAATTACGTTGTGTGATAGAAAGTTCGTTACCACTATAAACTCGACAATATTATGATCCCTGATATTCTTTCATTGAGTCGATATTTTTCTTTCAAATTTCCGACAAATATTTTTACACCGATTTCATTGAATTAATAATTACTCACTTATCGTGGAAAAGAAAAGGATTGCCAATTGAGAGAGTATTAATACTATAGTCTATTCGTTGACGAATTTCACTTTGAGTAAGGAACGACCTCATAAATTACAATTAATGCATTCGCGAGCGAGAAGAATAGAATTTCACAATTGGTACGAGAAAGCACAGATCCTTCGAATGACGTGTGAAAATAGTTTCACTCATAACGCATATCAACTGCATATTAATACTGAGTTGTAAAATGGTACCGTCAATCCTTGTGACCTGCAGCCACTCGCAGCAAACCTTATGCAACAAGATATAATCTGTCATCATATTTCTTTTAGAACCGATATTAATTTATTACAATTATACCCGCTCCCAAATATAAAATACAACTATCGCTGTGCTTTCGTCTCTTGATGTTTATATTTTTATACTCTATATCGATGTGTCTTTACGCGCGATCAAAACGCATGTATTGTTGAACTCTAGTCTTACGTTATTTTCACCCAAATTATTATTTATTTGGGATATGGTTCAATCGTCATCATCATCATCATCATCATCATCATCATCATCATCATCATCATCATTATTACAAACATCACCGTTCAATAATTTATCGTTTTCATTATTGTTTTCATTACTTTCGTTTATTTTTGTTGCGTTAATTATCAATTTTATCAAATAAATTAAATCATCGTATATCTAGAATTATGTATTCTATCTATAGGTATATAACTGTAACTCTACGTATAGATTGACAAATAAATTAGACAAATTCTAATACATATAATAATAAAAACTCCGTAATGTATATTAGTGAATTTTTCTATAAAATTTCAATTATAAAATTTTCAGTAATTTCATATTGTTTTATGCGTCACGTGTGCGAATCGATCATATCAGGCGAGTGATGTAAAGTTTAGACGGGTGCAGAATTGAGCACGAACACGCATGAAACAAGCCGAGAGAATTCGTGCTCATGATCAGTGTAAACCTGTCGGAATGAATTCGAAACGTTGCCTTTGCTTGCCACATGCATGTTCGTGTTATATATATATATATATATGTGTACACATATTGGGCAAAAAATATCGATTATTTTTTTTTTCACTTTGTACTCCGAAAACTTGGTTGGTAGAGGCCTCAAAAATATTCTCTCCAAGTATGAGCTCTTAATTTTAATAGGAAGGTCCTCCGCCTCGCAGTTTTCTATTTTTTTCTTATGGTGAGGAAGAAAAATACATATCTCGGTATCTACTATTTATATAAAAAAAAAATCTGTATCATATTTTCGTAGGAAATTGAATTCTCTACAAAAAAGGTCTCTTACAATTTTGTTGTATAACTCACTGTTCAGAAGATATTCATCGTCAAACTTCAATGCACACTATTTTTTTTATATAAATAGTAGATACCGAGATATGTATTTTTCTCTCTTACCATAAGAAAAAAATTGAAAACTGCGGGGCGGAGGACCTTCCTATAAAAATTAAGAGCTCATACTTGGAGAGAATATTTTTGAGGTCTCTAACAACCAAGTTTTCGGAGTACAAAGTGAAAAAAAAAATAGTCGATTTTTTTGGCCCACCCTAATACATATACTACATGTTATGTAGCGGTAATCTTCAAATTTATTCAAATCAAACCAATTTTATCGGAATACCGAATTCTGAAACTGTATACCTATTATAAGTCGAATTGACGAAAGACTTTGTAAGAAAAAAATGCTATCAAAACAAAATAGAATATATAACAAATAAAATGAAGAATGAAACGATATTAAATAACTAATAATAATAATGATGATAATGATGATAAAAATTCAAGTACATATTAATTTGTTTTAATTATGTTCAATCACAGTCAAAATGAATAAATTAAAAACGCAATTAGGTACGAAAATTTCGGGAAAAATTTCTCAATCAAATATTTGTTTGCTTCACTTTGCTCCGGTCGCCACTGATACATCATCGTGTATTTTGTACGTGATCGAAAATACACGAAATGCAAAATGCAAGGAAATATTTTATATACAGTTTACAGCCATAATCACACGTTGTAAAACACTGTCTGTGCCTGACCTGATTATCATTATACATTTTACATTTGTTGGTGTGTATATTTCGTTTTATACGTGTATGGAAAGATCAACCTTTTCTTTTACATTCATTTCTAATATCAAATTTGTCTATGCAAACGTCAATCTGCATCTTTGATCCCAAACTGTTGAATACAGTAATGTAAAATAACATTCACGTTTAATTGAGATATATACCTATATATGTATGCGTTTAGATATAGAATGCGGTCAATTGAAAATGTTCTTTATTCACGTCAATACTGCCCGTGTTAGGTATATTAGACATATACAATTGCTGTATCAGACTCGCACGGGAGCTTGCCGAAAACCGCAGCGGCGAATGTGTTGTGAAAATCAAAAAATGAATCAAAGCAAATGAAATATTCCATGTACGCGAATACCGCGCGACTCGTATACTGAAACTTCCATTTATAATGATCTACGTTTAACGTTAATTATAATAGCAGGTAAGAGTACCGCATAATTGTAACTGTTAATTATTATTAATATTAATATTATTATTACCATCATCACAAATATTATTATGAAAACACACGAAATTATATTGACAAGAAATAAAAATAATGAGCAAACAAACAAACATAAATGATAAAATAATCGAATGGAAGGTAAATTGATGGATGTAATATATGCTCGCAGGCGAGTGAAATGAATCGATATATGCATGTAACTAATGAAAAACCGAATGTAGAAAACATGTATGAACATTAAACATGTAATACGTAAGAGGTATATATATATATATATATATGTATGTATATATATAGGACAAATTTATCGACGGTCGTTGATGGCTTCTCTTCACATTTCACCCATCAATTCAATGTAGAGAATAATAAAATCTTTGAACAGATGTTAATAGTGTCGGTTTCAAGACAGCGAGAAGTATGAATGTCAAATTATGATCAACAAGACGGAGGACCCATTTTATCGGTTGGACATATTCACTAATTCTTTTCTCTTTATTTTCGCAACGATGTTGAAAATCAATTACAATCATCGAAAAAGAAAGTTCTATCGGTACAATTTTTATTAAGCGATCCAAAGACGAATTACGGCGCGACAATTCTTCTTTTTTCTTTCCACCATGATTATAAATTTGTGTGGTTCGAATGTTAAACCATTCTCATTCGACTAACATAGGTGTAATTTGTGCTTGAAAATAATCCTGTACGATGGTTGAATGCCGAGAAACTGTTTCAGTCATCGTTAATAATTGGTTGTCACATAATCCGAAGACAGTGGAAATTATAGTGAAATCATTTCGGTAATTATGTTATCTAACCACGGGTTGTCATAACATGATGGCAGATCATAACGAACGGCACTGAAACACTTAGTCATGAAATTACTCGTGTAACGGGATGATAATCCAGATTTGACGGGTGTACATCTAACATCACGCTCTGTAATGTATGACGATGGTCGCTGCAATATCTCGCGAATTATCGGTCTCTAAGTTTAATTACAGAGTTACGTCATCATTAGTTATACGTCTTATTTCTCGGATGATATTTCTCGGTATAGCGAAACTTACCAATAGCGGACATCTTCGAAGCTAACAATATTGGCCGTTACTGAGGAGTGTCCGCTATTCGGAGTTATATTAACGTGTAAATTGTGCTTCTGGAGACTTTCAGACTGTTCGTTGTAAAGAGAAATCCGTTGTTCGGAGGTGATCGTTAAGAGAACCTTCACGGTACGATGGATACAATATTTAAACACAAAACATTTTCCAGGGAACAATCGTCATAAATGCTTAGCGTCAACAGCATTTCACTTAATACTATCGGCTTAAATTTTTCGTACGTTCAAATAGAGACCGCCATCCGATGACAAAATAAGGGCCTTCGGATCGAGGCGCATCGGGATCAGGGTTCGCTCGCAGGGCGTCACCTCGTACTTGGAGAGGATCTTGACGAGGCCGAGTTTCGCTTGGAGGAGTCCGAACCGAAGACCTTGAAGTAAATCAGAGAAGCGTTATGTCATGTCGCACGGCGTCGAACCGAGCTCTCCATTTTTACCACATCCTTACCGATACAGATGTGAGGACCCTCTCCGAAAGGCATGTAGATACAAGAGGCCCGATTCTGCTTGTTTTCCTCGTTGAACCGCTCTGGGTCGTACTTGAAGGGTTCCGGAAAATATTCCGGATCATAGTGGAGTCCGAACATAGGGATGTAAGTCGGTGTTCCCTTTTCTATGACGAGGTCAGTCCCCGGGACTTTGTAATCGACCATTGCTACCCTGTCGAGGAACGGCAGAGGGGGATATTTGCGGAGGGTTTCCTTTACGACCATATCCAGGTACGGAAGATTCATTACCTATAAATCAGTCGCGGAAAAGTAACTATCACATGTTAGTGAATCCAAGGAATATACCCACCATATCATAGCTGAGCTTTCCTCCACTCTCATCGAGAGCTGAATTGATCTCGTCGCGAAGTCGTCGCTGAAGATTTGGCTGCAAGGCCAGTTCGTACATCGAGAAGGACATCGCGGTAGACGACGTTTCGAACCCTGCTGTGAAGAAGACCGCTGCCTGGGCCACCAGGTTGTCTCCGTCGAATACTATGAACAGAACGAACATGTATGTATCCGAGAGGATGAATTGCAGTTTTTATGTTCTGGTTTCCAAGGCAAAGTCAGGAACTAGGAAGTAGTCTGCATCTATTCGAGGAAACCGGAACCATCGAACACGCATTGCCTTAGCCAGGTGGAAAACGAACTCACTGAACGCGTCAGGATCTTTTTCGTCACTCTCGGCCTGGGCTTTCTTCAACTCGATGAGAGTGTCGATGAGGTCGTTTCTGCAGTCACCGCTCTTCATCCTGTCGTCGATGGCGCCCCACAAAGCCTTCCGCAAAAAGTCTGAGCAACTCTGCTCAAAGAATTTGAATCCCAATGGCTTGACGATACCAGGAACAAAAAAGAATGTGGATAGCTCTAGAGCGCGTCTGTAGTTGAAGGTGAATACTTTTCTACCGTATTTTCTGAACTCCGCTTCCGGATTGTTCAGGGAATTAACCTGAAGGCCGTAGGCGCAAGAGCCGACCACGTCTGTGGTGTACTTGGCACAAGTCTCCTTCAGCTCGATCACTCGGCCTTTGCCTTCGTGAAAAAGAGAAGAAAAAATTGAACAGAGGTCTGCGAGGAGAAAGCTGAATTCGGACCTACCATGCAAGTTCAGGGTCTCAAGGTGAGTGTCCAGATCCTCGGCCACGGCAGCCATCAAATAAAACATCTTTTTCAGCTTTCCAGAGCTGAAAACTGGAGTAAGTTTGTTGCGCAGAATCCGCCAATGCGGGTTTTTTATTGAAAACAGATTTGCGGTACCCAAGGTGTCGGTGTCGCTTGCAGCAACAAATCGGTCCGAAAAGTAGTTGAAATCTTTGATGAGCACATTTTTTATTATCACAGGGTCCCGGATGAGGAGAGCTGGTTTGTCGAAAATGTAGAAGCCCAGGTACTTCAAGCCCTTCCCCTTGTCGTAGAGATCTTTGAGAAATTCGCCGGCTGATCTCCGGAAGAGCAAGCAGTCCTTAAAGTTCCCGATGAAGGCTGTGGGTTGTAGTTCAAACACTCCTTGTTTCTCCCAGTATTTGAAGTTCCGCGTCATGTAAAGGTACGCCGAAAATATCAGCGACAGCAATATCAGGATACCGTCGAGTCCCCAGTACCACGTTAGCAGAGCCATCTTAGTCCTGTCCAATGACGATCAAAACACCAGTTTGTTTCCATTTTATTCTAAATATCTCACCGAAGTGAAACTTTCATCGAAGCAGCGAAAAAAGCTGGGTGCTCAGTGAAAATTAGTTGCACATTGGATTTGTAAGTACTTTCTACAGTTTCATTTATCTGACATAACTTAATCACCAGTAAGTTGTAACAAAAGTATGAAGATATTGGTAGTTCGACGTCACGTAGAAAGGTGAGTACAAGATTTGTGTTTAATCGTATACGGATAATTAGAGAAATATTACCAACTAATTGAAGTCTACTATGAAACCCGGAAACGTCTAAATAGTGGGCGTCGTTTATTTCCGGATTTTACGAATCTTTCGAAATTCTCGTTAACAATCAGCGTGTATACTTAGTCTTTTGATATTAAAGATCCAAAGGATGTAAAGATTAGTGAATTATACTATCCGCAAAATGCAGTAAGGCTTAAGATGCACTTACCTGAAATAATTGTATTGCACGTATCGAGTGAAAATGAGAGCAGAATTGCCAGGTTCGAACAACCCAAGCCGCTGTGAAACTGAAATGGAAACGCAGTTTTCTTACTACTTGAGCTGCATTTAAATGAGGGGACCGGTTCCTTTGCAGCGTGCAGTTCCCTCTCTTCGAGCTCGGATAACACGAAGCTGTCCTTCAATCTGCAATAACAAATAACTAGTATGTAGCAGTAGCAACCGAGTATGCAAAAATTGCATGCTTTTATCTGTGCTTTCACTGCGTACGTGTAACTATTCCAAAGAAATTGTTTGTTTTCATTTTAAGAATGATAATTGTGTTCATTAAATATGAAATAAAGAAAATTGTTACCATGAAGTTGTGGCCTGTACCGGAGGTATAGTAACTAACAGCAAGAGTTAACATAAATATATGTTTATAACCAAGCTCACGATAATATTGTTATGCTCACGATACTTAACCCTTTAACTCACGCAGGGTTGCTCAGCGTTCCACTTTTTTCTTTTTCTAGCTATTTATTAATTAAACTACTGTTTTGGTTCCACGTGGTCCCCGAAATATTTCCAAGTCTTGAAAAAAAAATACAAAATTTTTCTATTCATTTACTTTTTACAAAAATAGCACATGTAACCAAATGGTCGAAATTCGTACTTTTCCAGGGAAAAAAAACATTTTCTGCTAAACTGCCCTTAAATCCTGAATTCCAATTCTTACACAAACTTAATACACATCAAAATATCGTACAGAATTTTTGCAAAATTTTTCATCTTGATTTTGTCTGTCCGCCATATTGAATTTATAATTTCAATTTTTTTAATTTCGTGTCAAGATTCGTAATCAGCGATCCCCAAAGCCCATTAATGCAAAATTTCAAGTGAATCGCATGTAAAGTAAAATGTTTGCATGTAAGGGTTAAACTTCCTGTGACTACAGAATTTTTACTTTACAATCAGTGTGTCTTTGGAGTAACGTTACACTTTTCTGTCAGTGCGGCTCGAGATAAAATTGGGTGAACCTATTAGGAGTAGAACAGTATCAGATTTATGATTCCAAAATCTTCAGTTCAGCTGATCACTTCGATCATATCGACGCATATCTTCTTATTTTCTTAAAAATTAATTTGCATGTAAATTTGACTTAGAAGTATAAAATATTTTCGTTATTGAAAATACGTAAATACATTTCAGTCTGGACTAAGGAAATCCCTGACACTGTAAGGAGTTAGAATTACCGTTGGTTCAAATCATCAAAATTATACGGTATATGCCGGTGTTTAAACTAATAATAAGTAATACTGAGCATGCATTGGGTTGCCAACTTAGTTTTGGAGAAAATAAGTGTATACTTAGATATCGTATTTTCCCGTCTCATTTTAAGATGATTCATTACATTTCCGATACGTTGATATATGTATATATGGTATAAAAATCTCGATACTATTGTAAACATGACAACAACGTCCTTGCCGACTGGCTTAAACCAGGATTTTTTTTTTTTTTTTGACAAAGATCAAGGTATAGAAGAAATTGTGTTGACGACGTGTCGTACTATCTGACGACGCAGATGTAATTTAACTATCGCTGTCGGAAACATACGTAGGTATATCACACGACTACACATATGCGTCCTGTGTTTCTATCTGGGACCTTACTCATTGTCTCGTAGCGACGCGTCGGGTGGATAGCAAGATGAACTTTTGAACTCCCTTCAGAAGTAAAGCGTCTAATTATTACTTACAGCATCAACATAGCTACATGTTGATAGCGTCGGGATCAGCCCGATGACTCGTTTTTTCACCTTAATTAATCCTGGAACAAATTCAATTTCAAATTTTTATTGGACTCGGAATTATAATATTATTTCATAACAATTTTACAGCGACTTATAACCAATAATCAAACACTGGAGATACAGAATATAATTACACTAAAGGTATTAAAATTAACATTTGATTGAAATGTTTTTTTGTCATAGTCGGCTGATAAAGAGAAAACGTTCATGTTTTGTGACCGTGAAGTTGGCTTTTATGCCTAGTGGGCGTAAAGTGAAAAAAAAAACGACTGTACTGCTATATCAATTGTTTGTATTGTTATTGGTAGATAAAATATTTATCATTGAATTGCTTTCAATTATTTAAAAATTATCATTAAAGCTACTGTATCGAAAATATTCAATTGCAATGTCACAGTCACATTAATATGTGTTTATTTTTCGGGAATTCGTAGTTTACATAAGAGTTTAACATTGAAGACCAAGATTTAAAACTCATCTTGAACGGTATCAACAATCAAGTAGATTCTGATACGAGGATTCAGTGTTTTCGTATAGATCAACATATTAACAGTATTCTCTTTGATGATACTTGAAATTCGTATAAACACTGGAAATTCTTCATTCAGAAAAATTCAAGTTCGTGGTAGAACAATCATGAATGACCGTGCCAAAATGATACCATGATTTTCATGACAATTTCTACGAATATCTCGCGCTGTTTTTTTTTTATCCATTTACTTTATAGCTTTTCCTGTATTTATGTATTATTTGACCGTTTGACGACCCCTGTTAGAGAAATAAATGCTGGGTCAATCCTCAACGACGTGACTCAGTCATCAATTTTTTGCACTTTGAGGAACAGGTCATGATCCATGGCTGTGAAAAAAGTCCTTGGATTCAGTCGCAGCGGAATCACAGTGTCCTTGCTCGGAAATAACTTGTATTTTGATACTATCTTGATGAGGCCGAGCTTGAGCGATGCCAGTGCAAAACGTGACCCTATCAAAAAGTAAATAAAAATGGTACATTCTCATCATCGAATCGCGGCTGTACCATATAATCGTGAACAACCGTTACCTATACAGTTATGGGGACCATCGCCGAATGGCATGTAGGCACGAGAGGGACGCGTTTGCTTGTTCTCGTTGCTGAATCTCTCCGGGTCGTACTTTTCAGGGTCCGGAAAATATTCTGGGTCGTGATGAAATCCGAACACAGATATGAAGATTGGCGTATGCTTTTCAAGCACTGTATCACTGCCGGGTATCTTGTAGTCGGTGTTAACCACTCTGTCCATGAACGGTACTACAGGATACTTTCGAAGCGTCTCCGAGACGACCATGCCGAGGTAAGGAAGCCGCATCACCTGTAGCGGGGTCATTAGCGATTGAACAGTTTATTGATAGCGGTGCAGTAGCGGTTCGACGAATCCCGAGCACATCCAAGAAAATACTCACCCATTCGTAGTCGATGTTTCCTCCATTTTCCTCGAGAGCCGAAGTTATCTCCTCTCGCAGTCTTGACTGAATATCCGGTTGTAGAGCCAGCTCGTACAGCGTGAAGGCTATTGTAAGTAATGTCGTCTCAGAGCCCCCAGTGAAATAAATGGCTGCCTGGGCGGTCAGATTGTCGCCGTCAAACTCTATGATCAAAAAACATCTAGCAATATACGTGGTCACTGGTTAAAATGATATCGGGCAAAACTTACGGAACGAGCCTTCATCATTGAGGTCGGCCTCGGTTTGACCATTCTTCAGCTGGATGAGAGTGTCTATCAGATCATTCCTGTGAATCCCATTTTTCATACGTTGGGTAAGAGTGTCCCATAGTACCTTCCGTAAGAATTCACTGGAAGTTCTCTCGAAGAACTGCATACCGAATAGCTTCGTAATACCCGGTGTGAAAAAAAATGATCTCAACTCAAAGGCGCGCTTATAACTATCGTTGAAAATCCTCTTCCCGTACTTTCTAAATTCAGCATTAGGATTATTCAAGCAGTTGGCTTCGATGCCGTAAGCGCACGTCGCAATTACGTCAGTCGTGTACCTTGCGACGACTTCCCGCAGCTCGATCACTCGACCCTCACCTTGAACAGAACCGGGCTGTTGGGGATTTAACGGTTCCTTTATATCGCAAGCTCGATAAATTTGTACAATTCAACTGACCTTCTAATTTCAAAGTCTCGAAGTATCGGTCCAGGTCCTTGCCGACTTTGACCATCAATTGGAGCATTTGCTTCAATTTCCCGGAAGTGAAAGTCGGCGACAGCTTGGTGCGGACAGTTTTCCAATGGGGATTTTGTAGAGTGAACAAATTCGCTACCCCCAGAGGATCGTCACTGTTTGACCCGCTGTATCTGTCACAGAACGCGCTGAAATCCTTCACCAGAATACGATTGACCAACTCCAAGTCCCGCACTAGAAGACAAGGCTTATCGAAGATGTAGAAGCCGAGTTGATTAACGCTGTTGTGCTCGGCGTGCAGATCCTTGAGGAAGTCACCCGGAGAAGTTTGAAGGGCGAAACAAGGAAAATAGTTGCCGAAAAACGGTAACGGCTTTTTCTCCACTATGTTTTTCTTTTTCCAATAGTTGAAGTTCCGCGTCATGTAGAAGTACGACGTGGCCAATATGGACAGAAATATGATGGCGCAATTGACCAACCATATTGGCACGAAAAATGCCATGTCTTCGGCTCTGGAATGTACAATTTTTCGTAATTACAATTATTTGACGCTGTGGATATTCACTTCACTATAACTTGATCATCATTTGATACTTCTGGTTTACTTACAGTACGTTCTGTTTCCGATATATCAGTAAGGCTGAACTGATACGAAAAATTTTTGAACAGCCGTTCAATGGCTGTGTAATCGTTCCGGTTAAAAATACTGATGAACGCACGGTTTAATATGGAATCGGTATTGGGTAGGACAACAACTCAATTTATGCGTATGATGTTCTATTCTCGCCACACTTTGACCTTTCTTTTTATGTATGAAAACTAATCGCATTGACCTTCTTTGACCCCGTGCCACAGATTACAACCTCGAATATGAGCGGCTGATTGGATCGCGTGGCAGTAGCGTCGATTAACAATTTTTTTGCCCAATATGGAATAGGCAAGTGCGTACGTACCGTTCCATAATGTTTGTCATTTATCGGATGCCTAGATTGAAAATCTTGGGACTTGTGATTGCTGTTTACGACGAAGCAGTGAGCGCACCAGTGTGGATTGTCAGGATGTAGGTATGTCTGAGATAAAAGAAATACACGAAATAAAACTAAATGTGGACAAAAATGATTTAGATCAGTATAAACGATTATTGATTTATGCATGAAATGATTTGAACTTCGTATCATTCAATTTTTAAAAGAAGTAAAAATGTCCCTTCTTGTCACAGGTAAACAAACTCGGCCTGATAGTTTAATATATGTATAAAATTAATCGACATCAGAAATGTATAAATGGAATCGCATAAAAAAGGTGATATGCAAAATGACATGTAAAATATACATTGAGATTAGAGCGTCTTATTTAAATATTATAGTAGAGAGAGATTGATTATTATTGGTGGATTATACTTTTTGTTTTACTCATTTGAAAGACTTTCGATTTTGTACATGTTCAGTATCGGAGTGGTTTTGTTTTAAATTAATTTACTTGATCGTGATTTTGAATTATTGAAATACACTTCACGGATTATCCGGTTTTACACAGATTTATCGTAAGAAAATATCGGAATATCCCGTTTGTACTTTGAACTCTCTCTTTCTCTCTCTCCCTCCACAGCCTCAGGACATTTCTTGACCTGTTAACCGTGAAATTCCCTTTTTAAATTACGCAGCATATAACGGGCGCGAGCTCTTTCACTAGGATGTGTCAGCACGTCACACCTGGTTAACAGGTTAATAAACGCTTTTCTCTTTCTATCTCTCTCTCTCTTTCTCTCGCTCTGATATTTCGTTTTAATGCATACCTTATTTATCTATTTGTTTCTCTTCTTTAATTTTGCTATTTTATTTTATTTGTTTTCCTTCATTTATGCTTTCATTTCAGCTTATTCATACTTTTGTTTCATTTATTTATTTTCTTTCTTCAGTTATACATTTCATTTCTATATTTATTTATTTTTTTCATTTTTGAATTCTAGATTTGTTTATCTTTATAACATTTCACCTCTAGTAGAGAAATGATTCGCTATTTCCCAACGCGTTCGTCATTTATTGTGACACAGCGTTTCTTGTTCATTTTCAGCAGACGGCTAAAATCAACTAATTTTGTATTCTTAGCGTGAAAAACATCACGTGCATCAAGTCGATAATGTACCTGCTTTCGAAAGGGGTTCTTGATTATGTAAAAGTCAGTTTATTTAACGAACTGCCATTTCCGATTCCTATATTCGCCATGGCAAACAGGAATTTGTTTACCATATTTTGGAGCTAAAAGTATAGCCACGAATACTTGATTGACAAAAGATCACTGGATCTTTGGACCAAGCACGGTATTTGCGGTTCGAGAATATTAAGTCGAGGTTGAGTTTGAACAATAGCTTCGAGCAAAGAGTAAGCTCCTCAATTAAAGATGGATTGGAGTAAGGAATTCGTGGTTACCAGTCGAAATATAATTTCATCTGTGTATGCATATTGGATTACCAGTCGAATATTGAAAATCTAGGTCAATTCAAAATTCTGAAGTACAATAACCTTTTGATATAAATCCATTTCTGGACTTCCAGCTTGAAGTAACGGCTTCTACGAAGGAAAGGCAGCGAGAATGAAAATGTCTCGGAGGTTCGTCGATGAGTAATGATCATACAAATCGTTTCCAGACTCGTTAGAATATCGCGTGACTCCAGTCATGCTGCTATATACTGATTCTAAACCCTTAATTACACCGTGTCGCAAATTCATGAGTTGACATAATTGGTAACAGCTATTGCATAACAGTGTTTTGTATCGTGACACTTACATCTGGGATTGATACTGATGTTTTCATTTCGTTTACAATAAAGTAAATATTTTTGTCGATCAATCGTTTGCATCTCAACACGATCGATGATTTAAGCAATAAAAGTATGGTGTGCAAATTTTTTGCGTGAAACATGCTTGCGTTATTATACCCTGAGTTTTCCTAAACGCGGAACGATCCGCGCGCCTGATTCAAGCAACCGGAGTTTCAGTCCATGTTCAAATTGGGCATCGTATCCCGCCACGGCCGTCCCAAACGTTGTCAAAAGAAAAAGTATCGTAGAATATGACCTTCGCAATATTTTATTGACAATGAATAGTATAAGACTAGCAAGCCGTTAAATAAAAAACAAATCTGAAGGCGTTGAATTAAATGAAGATTGTAACAATGGAGCTGGTATGTGATCCATAATAGAAATGTAATCGACGCACAAATTCAAGTACCTACTCACTAATTGCTTGGGGATTGAGTCGATAAGATGATTCAGGCGGTTCCCAGATTTGAAAAAGGTGTCGAAGGGCTCCAAAATGCCTTACGGACGAATTCTGAGAGGCTGTCTTCAAACGCTACAAATCCAATATGCTTAACGATTCCTGGATGGTATGGAGAAGATCGTCACTACTTCAATAGCGCGTCCGTAGGTAAATTCTATTCCTTCAACTCTACCACCCGCCCGTCACCTTTAACATGAAACAATTAATCACTACTCGGGTTCGGAATTTCTTACTTTGTCAAAAAGAGACGAATGCTTATTCTGAACTCGTCAGTGAAGGACAGTCTGCACGATTATCTTCCAACATGAGGCCGTGAAGGTGATTATCTGGGTTGTTCCCGACCTCGGTAACCAGCGAGAACATTAACCTTATCTTACCTGCGGTAACCATCAACGTCAGTTTTTGGCATCAGGTTTTCGAATCTCATTGGTTGGTGAAAAATAAACTTGCGTATCCAATCAAGTCTTTAAGATAAATATCAATATCACAATCGTAAGGTGTAGATAGAAGAAGCCATAATAACCCGAGTCGAAATTTCGATTGTATGGGCGTCTCGCTGGATTCACTTCGAGTTATTACCATCGCCAGGACGTTCGTTTCTAATCACTTTGCTATTCCATACTTCGACCCTTCCATACTTCCCTGTTCGTGAATAGAACAGTCACGATTATGCTATTTCATCATCGTTTATTTGAACAGTACTCAGCGCATTTGGAACAAGATCAGTAGATCATTGGGATTAATGACCGTCCAATTGTCTTTTCTTAGATGTATGCGTGGGATAGATGTATTGTTTCAAAGTAGTGCTCATTGTTCTTTCGTATAGTTCAAGTGCAGCCTACGGGGTTAAAATCAATTTGGAAATGAAAAAAAAAGGGTTGGCGCAGATGTTGAATTGAAATTTACAATATTGATGGAGGTCACATATCACTCTTGTTTTGTTCACAAAATATGGTAGAACTGGAACGTGGTTATGATGCCAGAAATGGTTATCCACTACGTGAACGTAGTCTAAACAGCAAGTTTTTGTGCTGTGATACGAATTATTTACCCATCAGAATGTGCGTTAATGCCTTTATTCGGGATGCACGGAATATGGAAATAGAGTATCGACTATCTTACCGAGAATTTCTCTCTTGGCTTGCATTTTATCATTTTAGTATACGTCGTGGCATTCTTATTTTACAGTTCAAAGTTTGTTTTTGTTAATTGTTTAACATTCTTAGCCTCGAATGTATTTCTGATATAAAGGTCCTCTCTTTGTAACGTGGCCTTACACCTTAGACGAATGGTGTATCGACAAACGTCTCATTGTACTTTTAATTATGAATTTAAATTACAGTCAATATTCGCAAACTCATCGCCTAACTATGTTCATAAAAACTTCAGTGATTTATTCATTGTCTTATAAAAACTCGAGGGATGATAAAGGTTTCCAATAGTCTCCACATAGGCCATTTCCCAAGCATCGGTAAGCATCAAAGTTCTTTATGGTCTCTCACAGTCTCATAAGATTAAACATAGGATATAAATTTATTTATTGAACAATAAAGTATCGAACATAAAAAGTGACAAACAGGAATTATGAAACAATTTATTCAAATCGTAGCAGTCGAGATAGCCTCTACCATTTAATTTTCACTTGGATGATGCAATAATTTCCTGTCACCACGCTGTTTTAAATGATTCCCCATTTTGTTCTTTGTATAAACGTTGAATATAAAAAGTACTTTACTGTTTTACGCATGTGTGATCAAACGTATTCGAGACGCTGTCTACCATTTACTTAAGGTGGGTTAATTCTTGAATTTGACTTTCTACTTCGTGGCGTAAGCACCGTGCAGTTTACTAGGCTTATACGAGCAACGAATAGGATTCGCAGTTATCTTTTACCCGGCTGTCGTCGTGATTCTTCGTACTCGATGGAACAAGCCACCATCCGACGAGTAAGTGAGTGCTTTTGGATCTACGCGCATGGGGTTGAGGGTCTTGTTACACGGAGAGACTTCGAACTTTGAGAGGATTTTGATGAGACCAATCTTTGCTTGCATTAGTCCGAATCTAAGACCTGTAAATAAATGGAATTTATCTCGCGTTGGAAACAAATATCGACACGAATTACTAATTAGCTCGACGATTTGACTCCAACTCTTACCAATGCAGTTACGAGGACCTTCGCCGAACGGCAAATACGTAAAGGCAGGTCGCTTTTTCTTGTTTTCTTCACTGAATCTCTCCGGATCGTATTTGACGGGATCAGGGTAATATTCCGGATCATAGTGAAGCCCTAGTAATGGAGTGTAGACGGGAGTTCCTTTCTTGATTAAGAGGCCAGTTTTTGGAATTGTGTAATCGCAAATAGCCTCTCTGTCCAAAAACGGCACCGAGGGATATTTTCGAAGAGTTTCCCAGGCGACCTTGGCCAGGTATGGAAGGTTCTGCACCTGTTGGCACGATGAAGAATTACAATAATTATAAATACATCATCAAGAGTTGAAAAAATAATGCTTTTTTTCTGAGTATAGGTTCACCAGGTCATAGGACAGCTTTCCGTCGCTTTCTTCCAGAGCTGTCAGGATTTCTTCACGGAGTTTGGTTTGCAGCTCAGGTTGCAGGGACAATTCGTGCAGCGTGAAAGACACCAGTGTCGACGAGGTTTCGAATCCTGCTGCGAAAAAGATTGCAGCCTGGGCGACCATGTTTTCGTCAGTAAATTCTAGATCAATAAAAAAATAACCCCCGTCACAAATCTCATAGACGTACGTCTGAAGCAAACTTCAATCCTCCAAAATTTGATTTTTCCTTTACGGAATACTGTGTTAGTTATTATGATTGGCCTTGAACTTGGTAAAAAACTACATTATACACTACACTACTACATTCGTACAACGAATGTTATTCTGAAAGTAGATTAACAGTACGATCGACTGTAGATAGAGTTCTAATTGTCTGTCCGAAAAGGGTGGAAGCCTTCGTAAATAAGCGTAATGAATCGATGTCGATGAACTCACGGAACAAGTCGTCGTCCGTTTGGTTATTCCTCAGCTCTATGAGAAGGTCTATGAGATCGTTGCGCTTCAAGCCAGTCTGCATGCGGGTCGTCAAAGTTTCCCAGAAGGCTTTCTTCATGAAATTCGAGCTCTCACCCTCGAAGAGCGTGGATCCGAAGAAATTTGTGATCCCGGGAATAAAGAATATGGCCATCATTTCGGCGCCGCGTTTCCAGGTGAAATCAAACATCCTTCTCCCGTATTTTCTAAACTCAGCATTCGGGTTTGCCAACGAGTTGACCTGCAAGCCGTAAACACAGGTGCCTATAACGTCGGTCGTGTACTTGGCGCAGATTTCCTTCAACTCGAGCACTTGACCCTCACCTGTAAGAAAAATGATATTTGGTAATCGAATCTCCATTAGTGTAACGATGTCTTTCACCCTTGTGACCTTGTACCTTCCAGATTGAGGTGCTCGAAGTAGGTAGCCAAATCGTCCCCGACAGCGTTGACCAATGGGAACATCGCCTTCATCTTTCCCGAAGAAAACA
This sequence comes from Neodiprion virginianus, assembly GCF_021901495.1. Taxonomy (NCBI): domain Eukaryota; kingdom Metazoa; phylum Arthropoda; class Insecta; order Hymenoptera; family Diprionidae; genus Neodiprion; species Neodiprion virginianus. The sequence continues at coordinate 41,014,972 of NC_060880.1, forward strand.
CGGATGTCAATTTGTAGCGCAGGTTCTTCCAGTCAGGATTCTTGATGAGAAACAAGTTGTTATTTCCGACGAAGTCTTTGCTGGATGCAGTCCCATATCTGTTCGGGAGGTTCTGAAAATCCTTGAGTAAGACGCTCTTGATGACCTCCGGATCACGGAGCACCAAAGCTGGCTTGTCGAATATGTAGAACCCCACGTAGGGCAGGCCCTGGCCCCATTTGTAGATTTCCGCAAGGTACTCGAATACCGATAGCCGGAAGAGAAGGCATTGACCAAAATTTCCAACAAATGGGATCGGCGTTACTTCCGTCACACCTTTATTTTTCCAGTGGTTGAAGTTCCGTGTCATGTAAAAGTAAGCCAACACGAGGGCGGTGAAGAAGAGAATCGCGGCACTCAAGATCCAAGATGGCGTCAAGAAAACCATTTTGTGATTTCTGGAACAGTAATGGAATCGTAATCAGACTTTGACACGTTAAAAATCGTCGACAGTTCTGACTAAAATGTAAGTTGTATGTTGATTTTCTCCGATTTGCTCTTGTGGAAGAACTTTCGAATAGTAAGAATTTTATTGTGATCTTTTGTAAATCCAAAATAAAATATGAGCAAGTGGTTTTTTTCTACCGAATGTGATTCGATAGATTCTAGAAATGAACCGTCGAAAATTCTATCTTAATACTATCTTCCTCCCTCAAGATACAAAACAATACTGATATCAGAGACTATTGTGATAAATTTGCTCATTACGGCAGCATGTATTTCAGAAGTTTAACTTTTAACGTGGTTTATTTTAATCATTGCTGTGGGTAACGTTGCGTAACAGCAATTAACACCAATGAAATCCGCACTGATCTGTGAGATGTTTTGTTCATCATCGTGACTGCTACAAAATTGAATGATAACAGATTCGGTTTGTCTGAATAATTTCAGAGGCATTGCGTAATAAAATTGCGTTGTTTATATTGTCCGAAGATTGCTTTGGATTCATCACTCACCGCGCGGAAATATACTTGGGATAATTACCGAATCCCATCAGATTAGATATCAGCTGTATCAATTTATCGCAAATCATTCAAACATAAACGAATTCATCTTGCAAGCAAAGATCAGGCCGAGGCGATAACATGTTCTTGAAAATCAAATAAGAATCCGAAAATTATTTCGATTTGAATAAATAGATACATGTATGTATGCCTTCTGGATTTCTTTTGCTGCCGTATTTGATGAATTTGAAACAAGACTGCTATCTAATAACCCTAGCAAATATTTATTGTAGGAGTGTATGCATTTTTGATTAAAAAAAAATCGAGTAAGACGATTTGTTAGTTGTATTTAAGAGCCAGCACCACTCTAGGATTTTGGAAAACTCAATTTTCTTTGGGGGGGGGGGGGCTTAAACAATATTTTAGGCTTATAAAATCAATATCCTTATTATCGAAAATATAGTCTTATAGCGAAGAAATTTTTTTAAAACGTTCAATTCTCGATTTGAAATGCCTTCGAGCGTGCGCTGAGTGTTCGTAAAACTTTAAACGCATTTTTCTCAGAACCACTTTTTTCGAACTGGGAGGACGGATTACTTGAACACCGTTACGTGGATCGAATTGAAATTTTGACAGTAGCTTCACAATCACATCCTCTATGGAAGTTTGTAGCCGTTATTTTTATTTAACGTAAACTTTTTTTTGTAAACAATTTAATGTTTATTTTTTGGCCAAAAATCGATTAATTTTTTCAAAAGTCCACCGTTTCTAAAATATTTGATTTAAAACAAAACCCTACGCATTTCCATAGGCGATAATATATAGATTATAAAATTTGTTGGTTTTTTTTCCAGGTCTTATACTTTACGAGAAATCCGTCCTCCCGTGAAGGAGTTTTAAAAAGAAGATGATTCCAAAGATTGGATCTATCGCCGCTATTTTGCATCAAATTGAATACGTGTTAAATAAACCCTCTGAAAAGAAATCATACTTCTTTTCCCATACTCTCAAAACAAATCGTCAAATTTATGCCTTTTTTCGACCGTTAGAGTTGCGTTAATCCTTAATTTAATGAAAAACTAGCTGGACGAACAAAAAACTTTCGATCTTTTAAGCGACAGGCACGATCGGATGATCGTATTAGCAGCTCTCAGTATAAATCACTAGATGTTCGAATAAGGGAAGCTGAGGCAAATTGTCGCACCAGAAAATTCTCGATGTAAGGGAATAAACGAACATTTAACGAATTGAACTGAAGATATCTAGGCCTTGGTAAGCGATCATCCACTTTTGTCTATTATGAAAAAATTGTATTACTTATCCGGCTAGTTATACCTACGGTTTTTAATTGTTTACTTACGAGAGTGTCACTTCCGTACGCACTGCTGTCGCGGCCTACAACTCGATGAAGAAATCGTCACCAGCCACTTCCGACACCTCAATCGTGAAAGATATCAATCAGCACTTTATCGCCGTGCCTGACGAACTCTGAGGTTCCATCCATCTTAATCTGTGCTGTCCCCCTCCAGTAAAATTTGCTATCTGAAGGTTAGCAAATTGCACCACGTGGTCGTCGGTGGTGTGGCCAACAATTATCTAACATTGTTCGAGTTATTATGTACACTTCAGAATGTAAAAATAAACCGGGCAGTCAAATTTTAATAGTAATCATTGAAACAGTAAAACTGTAAATCACATGTATGAAATTTATTATGCGTACACTGAGATAAAAAAGTTGTCGAATCGACGAAATGTGCGTTGACGGGCGGTGAAATGAAATGACTATGCCTTGAAGAAGAATCATACGCATAGTAGTCTGAATAGAAAGTTAAAACCCTGTTAATATCGATTGGAGAAACGATTTCTTTAAAAATATTTCAAAATAAATATAACAATTGATCGATGAAATTTGTTATGCAGTCGGTTGAGCCATTAATTTCAAAATTGAGCCGTTAGCGAAGTGCTTAAATTTTATCGATATTATGATTAGTATCTATTTTTAACTTTCGTATCGTTACGTTGTACTGAATTTCGTTCTCTCAATCGATTACGAAAGTGCAGCATTGTAATTTGTTGTGATTTGAAAAAAAGAAATGACAAAATGAATGTTAAGATTGAGACGACATTCGTTAGCTAGTTTACTGATACGTCTTTTCTCCACGACTCTTTCATCAATTGACTCCGTGCATACATTTTCTGCACCCTGTACTTGTACGTGCAACAGTCGAGTATCAGAATTGGAATTCTCACAAAGTTGAACCTCAACCGAAAATAGATGACACATCTCAACACAATGTATGTTTTTTTTTTTTTTTTGATTTTGTATTTAAATCAATAAATTTTCATTCCATACATCGAATGATAACCAAGATCTTCATTTATTACTTATAAAGTTGTTTTTATCTTCTTCACGTTGATGAATAAGTATTGAAGTTTTTGCTTGATAGTATAAGCGGCAGGTAGCAGGACTTTGAAATAAAAAGCGAACTTTATGTTATAAAACGATTTCTTCTTTTGTTAGTCACGTGGAAGAAATCAAACTTTGAAACTTAAAACCCAGACTAAAATATCTTGTTGATCGGTGTTGTTATTTATTATATTACATCTATCCACGATTTGTTTATAATATTTACCTATTTCTTCTTTTCGTGTGATTCTTCTTCAACAAAAAAATATGTGTTGGCATAATAAATTACACGTATCTGATTCATAATTTTACCGTTGTACTTATTTATATTGTATCTTAATAATCTTATTTAAAACTTTGTATCCGATACACCATGCCTATACAACCACGCGAGTTATGAAATCGAAACTTCGCACGGACTTGCCGATTCATCGGTGCGCCAAAGAAAAAAAAAAAAAAAATTGTATCTCAGGTATGAGCACGCTCTGCAAGTTTGATGATAGTTACTTCTTCGATATGTACGAGAAAGGCAAAAACAGCGAAACCCCAGTTTCAAACTCTTCATTTTTTCTGATTTGTTCGAAATTTTGGTTTCAGACGCACCGTTTGAAAAAAGTACGAAGTGATAGATTACTCGATTAATTTTTATCGATCGAATGGAGTCGTGTTCGATTATTTTTTTGGACTCGGTTGATGGATGTATCGATTATTTTCAGCTTAATGGCCATCGCCAGTAACGCCGGCTATATTCACAGTTAAGGGAACGTACCCATACTACGTGACCCGTTTAAGGGGGGGAGCGGAGTCTTTAAAATACTACAATCAGTCACAGGAGGGGGGGAGTGGCTCAGCTTTTTGTCACGTAGTCGATTTTACTGAGAGAAATCTCGTATTTTTTAGACCTGTATTTGAATATAGCGCGCAGTGCTTAGTGCTTTTTAAACTCACAGTTGGTGGCGCTGACGCACATATGCCGAGACGTCAGCCAATTGTAAACAGACACTGTTTGTCAGACAGTTTGTATTTCAGTGAAGTTAATACTACGTGAAAAATAAAGGGGGAGATGGGGGGTCTTGGCATATACTACGAGAAGTCACCGAAGGGGGGGAGGGGTCGAAAAATCTAAAAAAATAGGTCACGTAGTATGGGTACGTTCCCTAAGTACAGATGCATCTTGCATTTACATTCGTACTAAAATAAGATGCAGGCGAACTTTTAGCTCCTTCGTCGGATCTTCACCGCGACAATCCTTCGGGCGCCGTAATAAAATACAGTAAACTATGCACAGCATGGATTCAAACTGAAATTATTTCAAGGATAACCACTCGGTTATTTAACTTCCGGGAACGAGCACGTGAACCGTGAATATCTATTATATAATTTTACGAATATTTTCGTAATTCGTGTGCCACATGCAAGGTGCCTTTTTCAACGGTGTACGAATATAGCAGTATTCACATGTTTCAAAGCGTTTGTCGGTATACCTTCTATCCTCGTTAACACCTCAGTATTGAAACACGTATGGATACTTGTGAAGAACTCGCCTGTCATTCTTGACGTAGCAAAAAAACTACCACGTTTCGGGTTCTGGGGCATGGTCGTTGACCAGTACCTGACGGTGAAAAAAAAAAAAAAAAAAAAAATAAAAACGTTTTGAGTTCTACTTCACCGTGCGGGATAATTTATTTCGCAACTCGACTAATAAGCGGGTTATCACTTTTGCCAAATCATTCAACCTCCGTTCATCACGGAATGGCCGAGCATTCTCATGACACTCATACATCTCGAAATTATTTCGAAAAAATAGCGCTTTCAGCCTTTCATAATTATCGTCTTCGATTAGGTCAGCGTCTATAATTTCATACGAGTTCTAGCTCAAGATAATTAGTAAATTCTGACAGACTGATTCCAAAATGTGATACATGGGACGTGACAGCGCAGAGTCACAATCACTTACACCTTTATCGGTATAATTATATTCATGTATTTCGTAATTTACTCTTTCATCTACCAGATCTTAATGCACGCCTTACAATCTTCATTGTTTCTCGTTAATAAAGAATCAGTGACAATTCATCAAATTGTCGGGTAAGAATAGGAACTTCCACCAGGTCTACCACCAATACAACAGACGATGATGTTATTTTATGATTTTTTAACCAATGTACTTAATATTAGATAATCATGAGTGCCCTGACGCACTAATATTGTGATTGCATTATTCATCTCCATTTGCGATATATATATATATATATATATATGTATAAATATTCTAGCGTAAACGAATCCCTGTTAAAATTAGATATCTGCATCACAACACCAGGTTTGAGAACGATGTATATTCTGGGATGATATTATTCAATTTCATTTTGTTCGTCCGTCTGATACAGAAATCCTTAACTTTCACGTGGTAGTGAATTATATTTTTTCTGCAGATTCTAGGGTGTTTGAGAAATTTTACGGGCACGAAGAAACAGACCACCGTCCGGTCCCGCGAGGAGAGATTTTGGGTTGAAGCGTAGAGGGATCATCGTTTCATCGCATGCAGAGAGCTCATAGTTCGATACAAATTTGAGAATTCCCAGTTTCACTTGGAGCTGCCCAAACCGAAGACCTAAAAACCAATTTATTACGTTGATAAGTATATCTGCAAAAGTCCTCTGCTTTATAAATCGTTAGCGACTTATTCACTCTTCGACCCTTACCAATGCAGTTACGGGGACCGTCGCCGAAGGGCAAATAAGTGAAGGCAGGACGCTTCGCTTTATTCACTTCGGTGAATCGCTCTGGGTCAAACTTATCAGGCTCGGGGTAATATTCTGGGTCGTAGTGAAGCCCAAGGAGAGAAATATACACCGGAGTTCCCCGCTCAATGACCAGGCCGGATTCTGGCAGTTTGTAGTCCGTGTTTGCAACTCTGTCCAAAAAAGGGACGGATGGATATTTTCGCAGAGTTTCAGAGACGACCTGGTCAAGGTATTCAAGACTCAGCACCTGTAATAGAAGTTCGGTCGATAATTGTTATCAGTGATCGTATATCGTCTTTATATTTTGTGCTATAAATTGATCAAGGTTTCCGTGACCTTGAGGTGCTAATACTAGCATCAAGCGGTACTTTATAATGGCTCTGATTACTCTTTTACCATTTCGTAGGTTATTTTCCCTCCATTATTCGCTAAAGCTGATGTTATCTCTTCTCGAAGTTTTGATTGGATATCTGGGTGTAGAGCCAGCTCGTAAAGGGCAAAAGACAGGGTGCTTGATGAGGTTTCAAATCCCGCGGCAAAAAAGGTAGCCGCTTGTCCAACCAACGTGTCTCCTTCGAGTTCTACCACGAGAAAATGTTTTACATCCCTATTTAGCGATGGAAATCGCAGAAACGTGGAGAAAATTATTATCTTACAGAAATTAAGCAGTCCGCAAAATCGGCTGAAAAACCATGAAAACCCAACGTGAAAACAAAATTTACACGGTATTTGGCGGTGGCGAACTTACTGAAACCTTGGGAATCTTCAGAATCGGACTGTTTCAGCTGAATGAGCAGGTCGATAAGATCTTCTCTACAAACATCGCTGTTCATTCGCGTATTGAAGGTTTCCGTGAAAACCTTTCTTATGAAATCGGAGGAGTCCGTTGAGAAGAACTTCAAATTCAGCGGAGTGACTAGCCTTGGAATAAAAAAGAAGGCGGCAAACTCAGCACCGCGTTTGTAAGTGAACTCAAACATGCTTCTTCCGCATTGTCTGAACTCTGCTTTTGGATGGTTCAAGCAATTAGCTCGCAAGCCAAAGGCGCAGGATGCGATAACGTCCGTCGTGAACCGGGCGGCAATCTCTTTCGCTTCGACGATGTTTCCATTCCCTGAAATTACACGAAATTGCTAATGCTACTGGAAGCATGTGGTGGTGTGCGAATTGGTGATGTAACGAATGTAAATTAAGTTGAGTATTCGCGAATGCGAATGCGAATATACATTTTTAAATCAGGTGCCATTTCTCTGTGTCTAAATATTGACAATTGATTAACTGACAGGTACACCGTGCAAGCCACGCGCACACATTAGCGCCGTTTGCAACTTATTCCGAAAATTGCCAAGTTGATCCGAACTAAGCCGATTGTTTGTTTATTTGACGACAAACTGATAACAAAAACAAATGAATTTTGAGGTTAGAGTGAAATTCAAACGCGAAGACAAAACTTTATAATAATATTTCATTATCAAACCAATGTTTTTTGTTTTATGTAATATTATTTTCACAATTTTTATAAGCAAAATATGAAGTATTTGCGACAATCACATTCGGAAAATGTTCGCATGATTTTTGCAAATTCGGATGGGAATGCGAATGCGAATATTCGTTACACGACTAGTATGAATACTGGCCGAGGAAAGCCCACCTTCCAATTGAAGAGTACTTAAATGAGTGTCGAGATCTTCGCCAACTACCAACATCAGGTGGAACATCCGCTTTATTTTTCCAGACGTAAAGATAGGCGTAATTTTATGGCGCAGACTCTTCCATGCTGGATTTTTCAAGAGGAATAGATTTGCGGATCCTATAGGATCGGATTCCGCTGATTTTGCATATCTGTCGACAAAGTAACTGAAATCCTTGATCAAAATCCGTCTATTGATTTCAGGGTCTCGCAACATCAAAGCCGGCTTATCGAAGATGTAAAATCCTATGTACGAAAGACCTTTCGCCTGTTGGTAAACTGCGTTGAGGCATCCGGAAGCTGATTGTCGGAAGAGACAGCAGTCGAGGAAATTTCCAAAAAATGGTTTTGGCGGAACCTCTGTTACATTTCTCTTCGGCCAGTAATTGAAATTTCGTGTCATATAGAAGTAGGCCAGCACGACCATCGAAAGAAATACGACGATGACATCGAGGAACCAGTGCAGAGTTATGAGACCCATTGCTTTTCCACAGCTGAAGCACACATTACGAGAAAATATTTTCAGAATTCGATGTTGCGGTACAAATTCATCTCTCTCGAAATCGTGAGTAAGGGAAACGTACTTGACAGTCACTGAATCCAAAAAGATTAAATATTGCAGGCCTACAAGAATAGTCGATCTAATCGTTGGAATGAAAACTTTTCCAATTTGCCGACCGAAGCGAAGTTAAGGCAATAATATGAACTCGAAATCGAAATGAGAATCTCGAAATCATTTCTATTTGTACAAGGAAATTCAGTTCCCCTGGATTGTCATTTGCTTGTGCAAATTCATGAATTTGACAATTATAGTCTAATAATTACAGAAAATATTTTCTGTAGAATTATTTACATTTTCAAATCGATAAATAAACCCCGGTGGTTTGTTAATCATACTCGATCGATTTAAAGCAAAAAAAAAAAAAATTAAAAATTCTGGAGTTGGTGAAGCCGATATCATTTGAATCGGATCCTTCTTAATGTAATACGATTTGAGCAGGATATTATGATTAAAATTGAAACAAACAATTTTTTCTCTTGCTTTGGCAGTCCTTGTTTGTATGCTTTACGGTTATTCACTCACCAAGTAACACCTTTGTGTGTGCTTTGTTCACGGTACCGTCTAAATGAACAACTAGAAATAATCACCTTACACTTTGAACGCACAACTGAATTTGAAGATCAGTTTCGCTTCTAACCAGTTTTTGATCATTTCGATACACATGTATATCTATACGTGGTATCCACTTGCTTGGTAACTGTACCGCATGATCAACAGCGTCGTAACGAAAAATCTGAATTCATGACACGTATGGAGGGGATTCTTTATCTATTTTTGCTTTGCTACTAAACTTCACTTTCAAGGAGTGGCACATAACGCCGTGACTGATGTAGATATTACAGAGCACAGAACTTTTATCAATTCACCGATAAGTTATTCTTAAAACTCTCTGATGAAAAGATGCCGGAGCCTTTTTATCTCGAAGATAATTTACGACATACTTTGAATTACGTACATTTTCAATTCCAAACTTGTCTATTTCGTCAGCTGTAAGCAAATACAATGCTCGTGATTCTTGAAATAATTGCGAAACCTATCCTGTAAAGTTAGCTCAAATTATGCAAAATCGACGGCAAACCACCACTTGCGTCTACTTTTTTGTAAGTGCCTCAGGTATCGAACATATTTTGAGAACTTGATTCTGATGAATTCTTTAAATAGCTGGTTAATGACAAATGCTGATATATTTAGTGAACCCTGCAGGCATCTGCACAGCTGTTCATCATACGGCGGAAATGAAAAACATATAGCAAAATCAAACTAGGATTTCGAAGTTAAGCGTCGGAGTTTACTATCAGTACTTCTTGTGTCCAGAATGTCTTTCAGCGTTTAGATTTTCACTGTTAAACTTGCATCTTTATAGGACTCATACTTGCGAAGGGATGATTACTGGCCTCATCTAGGTAATGTTTTGATATTGTTTTAATCGGTAAAATTGTTTGAATTTTTTTATTTGATGATAATTTTCACCACCCGTTATATCTGCTATGTTTTCATATTCAGAAGTACGTTTGAGTTTCACCTTAAAAATCTGCGAACGTCGTTTTACTATTTTATGAGGTATTTTTTGGGCTTTGCATAGAAGTGTTGATCTTATAGTGTTTCTATGAATGCTACCTACGAAGACTTTCTTAATTAGATGGAGAACGGTTGGATCGTTTTTTCTACTTGATGCTCATCGCTGTTTGAATAATAAACAATCAACAGGTTACTTTGACAGAAGGTTTGCCGAAATTCGAGTTCCCCTTTTGCGCGAAGTGTTTAATATAAAGTGGTTTGTACTCTCAACGCCAGTCAATATCGTCACTCGTAATTATCAAATCTATACTTTTGCGTTATATGTATGCATACAGTATGTGTGTACCACGGACATGGAGTCGACATCTCGCTCTGGACATAAGATATGTAATTATATATTTTCGCGTTCGATGTGCGCAGTCATTATTCGGCACTTGACGACTGGCCGTTATCTCAGCCATTTCGTATCTTGTTTGATACTTTGAACATATGATTAAATAAGATCCATCGTGTATCCGCACAAAATGTGACCTCGAGTCCGTGGATAATGTCAAAAATAATAGCACACGTCTCGCCATAATTATTTAGAGACTACCACATACAAAGTATTCGTTTGCTGACCCGTATCAGCTAATAATAACAATGAAGCTAAAGAAAAACTTGTGTTTTTTTTTATCCACTTCTTACCACTTGACTTGACCATCTATCTTAATTTCTTGTTTCAAATATTCCCAGCTGACACAATACATAGGTGAATGATTCGCTAATATTATTTCAGTTATTCAGTTATACGCTGTGATAAATTTTTCTTCCGATTGATTAGCATTTATCGGGTACATATTGATGACAATATGCATCAAGATTTTTTACTTAAACCTCATTCAATAATTGGTCAGTTGACTTTAAAAATTTACAAAGACTTGTTCCAAAAATTAAACAAAAACGACAGTAATGAAACAGAATCTGCAGGAATATGTTCTCAATGATTGATTTTTTTTGCGTAAAATTTAACATCTATGCTGTAGGAGGTACCTAGTAGTCAATGTTACGAAAAGTCGATATGACCCGTGCTTGGGTTAAATGTCTGAAACATCTTCGGTATGAAATATATCGAGGCCAGCCAGCTTTCATTCGTCCAACAGCCTCAGCAAGCGGCAGGCGTAGAATATCTGCAAGTGGTCGAAATAACAACCTAGAGAAGAACATCCTTACCATCATCAGCTGAACACTCGGCACTCGGAAGGATAAATTCGTAACTACCTTACCAGCTGCGATTCGGTACTGGGTTGCCGCCTATAGATAATGTCGGATTCTATCATAAGATTCCAGATTTCTACGGTCCGGCATATTTTCAACCGACGATCACGGAGGCCGAACCATTTGGCGATATCAGTAATATCGCAGCGGCGGTCGATAGGTAACGTCCAGAGTGTCGGTACGTTACCATCAATTGACCTCGAGAGTCATATTCTGTATCCTCAATCGAATCACGAAGTATTTTACAGCGAATCTTATAAATCTGATCTTCAAGGCTGTAAAAGCAAGTGAATAATGTCCTGAAGTGAACAAAAGTATTTCTTAGTGCAGTTTGACAGCGTTGAGCTGTGCGAACTGTTAGTGATGTACTTTCGATTATTCCGATAATTTTTTCATATCGAGATCACATATCGATGGGTATAGTGAAAAATACTTGAAAATAGATTGAGTGACTCATAAAATTTAGATCGCACTTTAATTCACGTTTCCTCGTACAATTCACAGTTATCAGAAGTGTGAAATGTTCCGGTGGATCATAGCTGTCGGCGGACTTTGGCTCAAGCGATGACAGAGCTAAGCAAGACACCCGCTTTCATCAAAGCATGCATTGTGTGTATTGACGCCCGAGGGTGAATCCACCGACTCGTGAATTAAGCATGAGGTAGTTAATGAACATCTTCCCAGACTATGCCATCCGTAATAACACATGATCGGATCGCTTTCCCTCCCCGTTCTGTTCAATTCAGCCTGTGGTTATTGGCCTGAGCCTCGCCGTCTGTGCTTCACCGATCCAAAACGTAAAGATTTGGTAACGCGGGAAGCACTCGATTTCTGTCAAAGCTTCATTTTTAACAGCCTCGCATTGCATTCCTTATAATTGGAAAGTGTGAATAATTGAAAAGTTTCGATAATATGAACAAAACCGTCGTGACAGAAGCATAGTTAATTTAGGTGGATGCCACTCTATCATATATGGTTCTTTTACGAAGGGGACACAAGATTTTTACATCTTAGAGTAGACAGAACTTATGAATGATAAAGAATTTTTTGTACAAGCAAAAAATATAAAGAAAGAACGGCGTTCGAAATCACCAAACAGTGTCATCAACACCCTTCGACACCCTACGTACGATACTCGTATCGTGTATCCTACTCTACACTTACCAGCCCAAACAGACGGACCAGCCCGCATAGATATATAAAAAAAAAAAAACACAACAACGGAATTTACATAATAGTTTTTGAAAATCTTCTACAGTGATGAAATTCACCCGTTGAAAAAAAGCGTACTTATTAGTCAAAGCATAATTATTTTAATGGATTTATAAAACGAATCTGACAACGTTCGACAGAATTTTCGTTAACGAATTTGAAATCAAACACCTTGTATGCCGCTGTAAACACCTGACGAGGTTATCAGCTAACGTAGCAAGGACGTCTGAGTCGTTATTGTCGAATTTTGTGTTCTCAAGTCGACAAATTAAGATATCTGAATAATCACGAACAGTGTTCGCCGGGGAAATACAGCGTCAGGGGATTATTGGGGCGATTTTCGTGTTAACCGTGAATGTTTGGTGGACGAAATTGACGAATCGACCGCCGCGTCTCGATGCCGTCGTCTACGTAGCTGGGCGCCCGGGATGCAAGGGGGTAGCTGTAAGATCGCCATTAGACTAGATTACGTTTCAGGGGGCGGATCGTGGTTGGAAATTACACGAGACCAATAACTGTTCCCGTCGACTCCGTACGACGTGCTCTTCGACGAATTGTGGATCCGAGGCGGAATATTCCGGCGCTAGGTTACCCGCTACGTGATCCTCGAGGCCTCCGAATCTCTAGCAGCGTCGACTGCGTCCCCCTCTTCCAATTCCCGACTCCCCAGGCGCCTACATCCACATGCATGCATACCACGAAAACACACCCTTCACGGGTATTATCCATTTTCCGGAAATTTTCTAAATTTTCATCATCAGAATTCGATCATTTGTCACTCGTTCGCCGAAATCTTTGTTATTTTTTTTTTTTTTTTTCTAGAGTGACCAAGTCAACGTTGAATAAAAGATGAAAAAGCGACCGAAATCAGTGCTTGTTCGCTGAACAGGGTAAATCAGATACGACCACTCTTACAATTAAAGTTCGATGAAAACTTTCGTCCAATATCACGCGCAATGTTTTTTTTTTTGATGATATATTCATTCCAAGACTTCGAAACACCATATTCTCTAAGCCAATCCTACGAAACTTTGGTGAAGCGAAAGTGTTCCGGTACTTCGGCTGGATTTCTTCTACATTCTATTCGGTCTTCGATCAGTCGGGTTCCCAGTAATACCCAGTCTCGCAGCATAGCTGAGCAGCTTCAATCTGTCGACGCCTGGCAGCGAAATATGATATTCGGTCTGTCCTGGACCAATTCTGGTGAAAGTTTGTCGATCTGGCATGGGAAACGAGACCGAGTATCGGTGGGGGGGGAAGCTCCTCAGGGAGCGCGCGGATCTCCAACGCCCTGACCAACAGTTTTTTTTTTGCCGGTGCAGGTGGCGTGACAGCAGTACGAAAATTCCTAGGTAAGTCAATATTTTAAAGGCTGACCAAAGAGCAACGAGCCTAAATAATTTCACGCGAGTAGAAATTGACGCGGGGAAGAATTCGACGACTCTGGCAGGACCCTCGGCCCTCGGCAGAGGGCGATAGGGAGACACGTACGCGCGCACTTAACATGTATACGCAACGAGATGACCCTTTTCAAACTTGGGATGAAACGGGCCTTCGGCGGCTTACAATTTTCATTCAATCGGCGGATAGACACGTGTAAGTTGCCGCATCTTTCGGACAACTGAGAGTCTGAATTGGCTTGAATCAACTCGTGAATTACCGGGTAACGAATATCGTGGTCTTCTGCCCCCGTCTCGCCGATCCGCCCGGCAATGAAATGATAAAATTTGAATTTGAATCGAAAGGCAAGCCCCGACGAATTCTTTGTCGAATTGAAGGATAGAGCTTTTTTGGCGCGGTGTTATTGTTTTCTTTTTCTCATTCTTTACCGGACCCGGAAGAGAGCGCGCCTTGACCAAAGGTCCTCGGCCCTCGCTCGAGCAACCCTTTATTATTCGACCCACCCGACGATCACCTCCTTCTACCTGCATTCAGCTTCGGTCCACGCGCTTCTGCGATGACCCTGTGACCCGGTACCCGACACCCTTGTCAGCTGCATTGCCTCGAAAAGACAACTTTGATTTCGTTTCTAACGGTTTCGCGGTCGTCTTTCCGAATCCTCCTGAAAATCTTTGTCTACTTTTAATTTCAGACTTGGCTCGATTACGAATTAGTTTCAATTCGCAGTAATTTAGTAGCTTAGGTTATTTCAGCCTTGCGTTCATTTTACGCCTCTGTGTAGGGCCGACCAAAGCAACTACAGTTTTCGCAGTGTACAAGTTTTTATGCGACCACAGACAAAGCTTACTACTTACTACTTTTGGGAGTAACGCGTTTTCTTTTTTCAAGTTACTACAATTCTTGTAACCGTAACCTAGACTGTCGATCCAATAACTGGCCGCATCACTGTAACAGTAACTTCAACAGTCCTTCAATTTCCCGGATATTGTAGTGAATCCGACAGCATTTTTTCCCATCGTTTATGGGAAATTCAATTCAATCCGATTGTACAGTAACATTTGATAGTACCAATTCTCCTTTCGTCCATTAAACGATATTCATTTTGGCTCTGACAGCTGGTTCCCGCGGTATCGAGGCACGTATAGGTACCCGATCGGTGGCCGTCGAGTCGCGTAACGCTCGTCCGTTCGACAAAGCGCGCTGTAGGGTATATTTGCAGTGAATCGAGACGGACAGAAAAATACTATGTATCCTTCGTCGTGAGATACGAGGATCAAACGAGGGGTTTACACGTACTAAAGTGCCCTTACGAATCGTATCTAATTTCTGCCAGCAAGAGTTCACATGGGCCGAAGGGTCAGTCCGACCGTCGTCTTGGCCGCATTGGCTCTGCGTAACGCACGGCTGCCCGAAAGGGTGACTAAAATTTATAACAGAAAATACACGCAATAAAATGTGTCGCAAGGACGTGCGGGACACGCAATATCTGTACCTGGACTAAAGGGGGGCCCGTTTCGGACCCCGTGCAGGGGCCGACCCGGAGGATCGTTTAAATTCCTCTTTGATTTAAATATTATCATGTCAGAGGGGTGGAGGTAATGCATTTATAATTGTATACGGGGGGCGGGGTGGGTCATCGGTCGGACATCACTGACCCTTCGAGTGACCCGTCGAGTGACCCGTGGATTGACCCTCGGAAGCGACCTGCACCCAGTCTTCCGGCAACCCTACCTGCACCCTACCTTGCAATATCGTGTAAGGCCCGTGGCACGGGCCCCTCCCTCTCTCCTCTGCAGGTTCCTTGGTATAGGGGGGGGTGATGCTCTCATTTTCTGCTTCGGGAATGAAAGCAGGAAACTGATTATTGGAAGGAAGTCGCCAAAGAGTACCTAGATTTGTGTCTACGGGTACCAGCGAAACTTGGACCTTTGACACAAGTTTCGTGTTTCTTTTCTTTTTTTGTTATACAATCTGTTGTTTTAACAGCGAATTTTTTTAGCAGGCTCACTAAGAGTATGCTGTTTGATTTTTTGTTTTTCGTTTTCGAACGTAACATACGGCGATAAAATATATTAGGTATGCAATTTGAAGTGAAATTTTCTTGCGACTGTTTTCCTAATAAAAAATTATGGCAATGGTGAAACGTATTTCGATTTTGCACCAGGCTTTTTCACCCTCGTGTGCCGCAGGGCTGAATCTCATTTCGACCTGACCACTTTTCGCAAGAAAAAATACTAATTTATAGGACTTGACCCGCTTGGCCAGAGTCGGTCTCACGTGAAAATCGGCATGTAAGTGGGAAACGGAATGGAAATAGACGAGGCAACTCGGTGGATCCCCGCGGAGGGAAGTCCGAGGATCGGACAGTGAGTCGGAAAAGCAGTTCGAGCGTTCTAATTTCCTAAGACGTTGCAATATAACGGTTAAAATGAAATTAAAACGGTACGAACCAACCCTCCGGCTCCGGATCTCAGCGGGTCTTTCTAATTGTTTGGGAGGCCGACATGCATACCTCGTATAAATTTGCGACCGTCCATCGTCCTGCAACCCCTTTCCTCGTCTCTCCCTCAGCGTCCATGCACGCTCACTCGCACGGCTGTTCCTGCGTACACCCGGACATACATAGATACGAATGTATAACGTTTTCGTACGCGTAACGCGCACGTAGACGTACACCTTGATACTATTATTATTGTCCTTGCATTATGATTATTATCATTATTTTACGCGGCGTCCAGGCTCCACGGGGTGGGCAGCGAGGCTCGGCTTTGTTCTTCTAATTTATGCCCAGGTCTTTGTCTCTTTCTCCTATCCTCTCCTCTCCTCTCCTCTCCTCTCTCTCTCTCTCTCTCTTTTGCTCCAACCCTCCCTTCCTCCCTTGCCAAGTGTCGCGCGCAATGTCTCATGCATGCCGCTTCATACATCACAAGTGAGTTATAGAGTCCAGCGCACTAAATCTTTCCTCATAATTGAATTATTGCCGAATTTCGGCCAACGAATTACGAATGACCAGAAGCGAGGTGCTGCGGGACTCCCTTTTGTTCGACCCAAGAATAGCCCTACAGATCACAGATACGCGTTGTGCTAATGTTTATTTAAAACTATAGCCTACTTCCCTGCAACCGTGGTTCCCTACTGTTCCCGGAGTCCCACACTCGACCATCTATCTCTCATTTTTATTCGCCCAGAATGGCAGTCAGTCTGGCCATTATAGGCAAAAACCCTTTCCTTGGTCTTGCCCGTACTCGTCCTCGTTCCTTGGAATCAGGAGCATCGCATTGTCCAATTGACCGTTCAGCCTGACCGAGTCAATCCTTGACACCGACATCTTCGGATTAATTTTCGCGTTGCAAACATCTAGAACACAACGGATTTCGGAATGAGCCTAAAACTAGTGTATGCGCAATATGTACGTATTCAGTCGATGTCGTCGGAGGGTTTTCGGGCCCGAAGGTGATCCGAGTTTGAATAACGGCCGTGCGGCTGCGCGGACAGACCAGACAGTGGTTAACACAATTAAACGTCTTCTTCGCCTTCTCTTGGACCTGGTGACCCTAGGGGCAACCCGAAATTAATATTCAAATCCTTAGAAACCACGCGCGCACCGGGGCTTAGAGCGAACGGCGACCATCTCCAACGGCCAAGTGCCTCCGCCTTTGTAGTTGCAAACGTCCAATGGCTCTGCCTTGGATAGCCAGCCGCTCCTCGAACCTTCGTCGAAGATTCTCTCGCCCCAGCGATGCTTTTTTAATTTCGTTATTCTCTCACCAGAGGCCATCGGTGACCTATACCAACGCTCGCTGTAACGTTCAACGCGTTTTATTGTGCGTGAACACTCTTTAACCCCTTTTTTCATCCCGATTCTCTTTATACCCTGCTGGTATCGCCTGCCTTGCATTGACCCTTTTATAACGTTTTCGGGACATCCTTTGGACGTCGGTGAAGCAACAACGGAAACACGACGTATGTCCGTTACTGAATTTTACCTGTAGTAGAGGATTTGCTAGATGCGATGCAAATGGCGCTGACACGCTATTCCCAGTGCTTTAATTTTTTCTCACCTTAATTTCCGCCAATCCAATACGTCGAGTCAACAGCAGTTATCCTATGAAGTTCAATGGGTAGCCTAAGGTTTTCCTTCCGTGAGTTCAAAACTAGGTGAGTTGAAAACTTGTATACCGGCCGCAGTTCTCTTCTCTCTTTTTTTGGTTCAGTATAATATATATATATGTTTTTTTATTTTTTTTTTCTACTTATACGCAACGTTTTTACGTCTACACACGGAAATAATGTATAAAATGCCGTTACGAATTCTGTGGATTTCGAGAATTTCCACGGTCTTTTATGGTAAGGATCACGTCACTTGATCCTCAGAGTGATATTTTATCTCAGAAGCAGATCGAAATAAAGGGGGGAAAAAACCAAAATAAGAAAAACTATGAGGAAAAAACTGCCCCATTAAAGTAAATATCGGACTGTATTTACGGTCATATTGCGGACAAATGACCACGTCTCAATAGCGATTCAGCGAGGGGAGAGAAAAAGTCAGGTTACTTTTCATAAAATGATTCTTAGAGGAAAGAAAAAACATTTGAAAAAAGCCGAAAGTATAAAAAACTGCTCGGTTGTAGAAGTATAATCGTAAAATGGAAGAAAAAAAAAAACGTTGAAAAAATCGAGCATTGTCAATGTCGTATAGGAAATCGTGAAATACGATCGCTTTTTAGTAAAAGGAGACGCAAATGTAGGGTATCGAAGTTCCCAAACCCCAACCTGACAAAGACAGACCATGAAATGACCATTCAGCTTTTCCAGTTTTTGCATTGTGGTCGTGTTACATGAAAAATGATCATCTCTTAATGCCTTAAGATCTTACGGGGACGCCAGAGGGACCGAAGACTAAAAGTGACACACGTGCACACGAATGTAGATCGTTCGATTCAAGCATATCCCGAAAATCGACTGTGAAGTTCATCCCAGAATAAAACACCCCTGCACGACGTATTCTTATCGACTCATATTTTTCTTTTCATCCATATACATGTCTCAACCGTGATTGCAGCTGTGGTTTCTCTGTTCAGTAAGGTAAACTCCACGGATTTATAAAGTTATTGGAATACCTATTTGCCTTTTCAACCGCAACCAATTTTTTTCTGAACAAATTTATCCAGCAAGCGTTTGAACGTACCTGACGAATATCTCTTCAACGACTGTCAAGATAGGCTTTTTTTCGTTCTCAGTTGATAATCGACCAGATTCGGAGAAATGAGTAAAATGTAAAATCCTCGGTAACAATCGTTACTCGTGTTTTATCACGATTCTATAATCACTGGAAAATTTATCCACGAATATTTTCGTGATTTGATTTCCACGCCCCGAAATCTCTGTCTTTATGTATAGTTTGGAAGGTATACGGTGGATGTAAATAAGAGTTCGTACGTGAGTCAACGACTGATGTGTGGGTGAGAGATGCGCGTGTGGGTGTGAAAACGGGCAGGCCGAGCTCCTAGCAAGCGGTATATAATTGCAGGGTGGCGTTCAAAACTGGCCAGGACCCACCCCTAACTAGCAGAGGTTCCCTGATTTCTTCTTCGCTTTTTCTTTCCTTCCCAGAATATTGCGGAAGCTTTGGGTTCAGCCATAACTTGGAATGGATTGGAAATCCTCAAGCTATAAGCACGTATCGCGTGACGTCAATCGGCTTCAGTACTACGGTGAAACCCTGCTTTTAACTTCCTTGATAAAATCCACAGCTGCGGAATTTCTTCCTCTTACGGAACAATAGTTATGACCCGAAATCCAATGATCTGTGGATGCCTCTGCAGAGTTTCTCCGCCGTGCTGGTTGTTGGGAATTCGAAAAATTTCATCGGGGATAGATACTCGTTAACTTTGCTCCGACGATCGCCACTTGTAGCCGTCAACCTTTAAAAAGTCTTCCAATGACGCCTGAACGCCTCTGCCGCACGCATAAAGAATAATTCCAACAGGTAATTCGAGTGTCGGCCGATCCTCGTTCCGCGCGAAAACGCCGTTGGCAGTAATCGCTGGCTACTTTTCTTGTACCCTGGCAAATCTCGGAACAAATTCTTCCGCCGAGTCCCGAGGCCATTCTAAGTGAGAACCTCTGCTAGGAATCTCTTTCCACCTCTGCTCCTTCCCCCACACTGTACAGTCCACTCGGCTCACCTCGCAGCCTGGAAATTCTTTTTCTTGGAAATGGGCCTTTGCCCTCTCCGAAAATGCGCATTGGGATTGCATCGCGGTCTTAGTTGCCGTTCCATGAAGCCCACCGCTGATTGACTGATCGCGTTTGAACCATCCAATTTATCAATCAATTTCCAAGAAACGGATACAATGGCGTCTAAATGGAACATTACAAGATCTTCTTTGGCGTCGCGGAGTCGGAGTTTCAAAAATCTGTTCTTGTGGGAATTCATCACCGCGTAACTGGCGGCGAAATTTTCAGAGTTGAGCAGAATTCGGTGAAATGTTTGAGAATGAAGAGGCCCGCGATCACAGATTATTTACTATCTCTATCGATTTCTCGTGGCACCTCGTACTTTTCGGGTGATAAATTCGCGGACACTGGTGATTCGTTTGATGATTGTTCCATTCGCTCCTCGCTACGAAATTTTCCTTTTCCAATGTAATTGCCTCCTCGACGAGGCAGATGCAGCATCCCCCAGCTCTTTTGGAAAATGCAATGGCTTTCCTGAAGCCCCGGTGAACGAGGATCGTCTCTGTAACTTCCCCCATAACTCGAACATCCCCTCGGCACGCCGCAACGCAATCTTCCCTTTATGTAAGAGACATACGAAGAGCTATTCTGGTCCTGGGAACGTTTTTTTCTTTCTCTTCTTTTCTTTTCTCTTCTCTCTTTCTTCTCTCCCTGTTTTTCGAACTGTAATTATTTTCACAGCTTGGGTCTTCTCGCACGAGATCGTACAATGGGATGAATCGATCATTGTAGTACGAGTACACATATCGTACGTCAACTGAAAACGTCGCGCCGATATTTGGTGGAAGCGCGTCTTCTGAGTTAAGTTCTCCCTTTTTCACCGTCTCAGTCGTTCAAAGTTCAGCTGGACATACGTTGTTTCTATTAAGGAGTGGGTACAGGTTGGACGGTTTAAAATTATATCTATTTTTCGGTGTTTTTTTTTTTAAAGATAATGAAGATTTGAGTCTGAGGGCTGTATTATTTACAGTTTCAAGAAGATTTTAAAATTTTTTCAACAAAATTTATAACAAAATGCTGGCATGGTGCATATAAGTAGCAAACCACTCCGAACTCGAGGGCTCTGCGGTGGCGCATCTCCTGACATCATTCTCCAACTTGTAACAGATAGAAAAAGTTTTTGGAGCTATAAACACATTTTCGGATTCTAGCTCAAGCGAATAGCTCGAGTGTGAAACAATATATCCAAATATGTACGATTATGAAAAAAAAAAAATTCATTTTGTGACCAACATGTTGTTTAAAAATTTTATGTAAAAAAATTCAAAAAGTATAGCCACGAGCTCGAGTCAATGAACAAGTCTTAAAGATTGTGTCACAATTTCGAGTCAATCGGATAAAAAATGCTACTTATACATGCCATGTCGCCATTTTGTTATTAATTTCAATGAAAAAATTCTGAAATTTTCTAGAAACTATGAATAATGAAGCCCTCAAAATTGCTCCAAGTATTTTCGTTTTCTTCTTCTTCAAAAAAAACAAAAAACACCTCCATCTCCTTAAAACCGTATCGATTTCGAACACTCCACTACGATCTTAGGATAATAAATGTTGCGGGTAATTTTTCCGCGGCGTCGCGGCATCAGCGCTTAACTAATCGCGACGCCTATAAGTGGGGTGGTTACGACACGGCGAGGCCGCGAAGCATCGAGGTTCGTCGTCAGTCCGGGGTGACTCAAGGAAGGGACTCAAGGAAGAGCCGGGAGAAGGGCAGCGGCACCAAGAAACTATGTTAATGTCGCTCATAAACCTCGGCAACAGGTTCATTTCTCGGGTACCCGCGGCTGCTGCGAAAATCTTGAAGAAATGCATTGCTCGTAAGCGCAGCAATATCTCAAACGGACACCTGAAAAATCCTTACGCGGTTGAAATTTCTCGTCCGTGCTACGGTCTCCGCTGAATTCGCAATATCCTCCGACCTTTTATTAATCGGGGACAAATTCTCCCTGCGACTTTTTGATCCGTTTTTTACACTGCGAGATTTGTCAAACGGAACAACAGAGGAGGTCGCAGATTCTCTAACCTGCGGCGTAAGCCACCGTATCCAGGACCAGCATCGAAGGTAGAATATATCGCTTGCATTGACGATTAGTGCGAAACAACGGTGAGCCTTGTACGGTAAAACTGTCCGCCGATGAAACCGATCTGAACGTTATTACCGACAATGAGACGACGAGCTAGCGGAAGATCGAAGAGAGGAAAAAGCAGATGGGCTTCGGTGCAGGAGTGGAGGATAAATTTAGCGGGGGTTGCGGCCCAGAAGGATCTTCTCATCCTCGCTCGTTGAGGTGGAGCGGGGCAAGAGAGAAGGGGTGTGGGAAAAGCTACTGCGGAACGAGTATATAGGCTGCGGAAGAACGATTTCTACCAGTGTGACGTCATCAGATTTTCAACGCAGCTGGCTTCTTCTGCCGGGGCTTCGAGATTGATCGCGAGATTAGTCTAAGTAGCTGTGTAGAGGGGGTTTGGCTCAATGTCTTCTAATGAGCTCCAGAAATGTCTCACCGAATGTCTGCCGTGTCACGAGAGACGTTCAACGCGTGGGATTTCCTTCACGAATTCATTTCAGATTCATACGATTATTTGAGTTGCGATTTTTGACGATCGACTTTCAAAGCGGGATCGCGACATTATCAACTTTTTTACTACTCTCATCGCTCTTTTCTCACGTCAAACGAAAACGGTAAATATCATGCGAGTCATGTCATTTCTCGATGTTGCATTAGGACTCTGTTGTCTCTCGTGAGTCGTGAAGTCGTGAAAATTCAGACAGTTCTTTTTACGGAGTTTCAGATTCTCTTCGAAACGACGCTTTTCGAAAAAAATTTTATCGCCTGTTCGAAATTCAATATAATTTTTGAATCACGCGAACGACACGTTTTCGGTGAATAATTTACGATCGTAGAGGACCTAACAGCGGTGTCGTAAATGCAGCGACATCTTATTTTGAGTAACAAATCTGTTTTACTGCCAGTTTATAATACAACATGTCGTTGCTGCTGTTTGACCACTTCTGTTTTCACCGTCAGCATCGTAATTCGTCGCGACAATGACGGGGGTCACGTCTCACGGGTCAAGATCATTACAAAACTATTAGCTCCGCTCTTCACCTTATAATCCTCTGACATATGACCCGAGTGACCGTCCCAAAACCAGATATCACGGCTTACACTGGCTGAGCTGGAAGCGAGACGCGGGTTATACCTTCTCGACGCGATACAGCTCGTGCATTCCTTGCTCGGTGACTTCTTCAGATCGACCCGGCCTCGACCCTGTCCACGCGATGGCGATCACCGATCATGACCCTGACCCTGACCCTGTTCAACCTGTCCTTCGGTTCGACTGGCCGTTACGCATCGAGAGAATCCCGTGCTGGACACTGGTCAATCTGGAAGTAGATCGGCGGAAAGACGGAAAAGGTACGGGGATGGGTATGGGGAAGCAGTTGAGTTGTTATAAATAATTGTAACAAAGGTATGCGCTTGACCCTTAGCGCGTGCTCCGATTGTCGGAGAGGTCAACCTGATTTCGCTCTCTCACTCTCTCTACTTGTTTTTCTTGCGACAAAACTGGATTCCGAAATGGGTAAGTTACGCTGACCCGCCCGGACACTTCTGAAAGAGTTCATATATCCCGTTTGACCGATGTCCCGTCCGTTTTTAGACGTACCTCGACATATGGACGTGTCGTACCCCGCAAACCTGACTCCGACGACCCGTTGCTCCCACGGGACGATCCCGTTCGCCAACGAGGTTTTAACCACCGTTAACGACTTTATCGCCAATTGTATCTACGACAGTTACGGGAATTTATTCATTCGAGCCGGGCTAATCTTCATCTCAATTACCCGTCCGTACGTCAGTGCCTAAAAAGAGGGACCCGATCTAAGGCCAAGATCAAGATAACCACCTTTACTTCGTACTTATTATAATTACAGCATATCAACAATGACTCGTTTTGAGAATACAAGATCAGAATATTCCGACTGAACACTCGAAGGTGCCTGAATAGAGTAAAACCTTCGACAATCCATTTTCGATACTACTCACTTTTCATCGTAGTTGATTTTATAAGCATTATCTAATTTCATCTCAATGATGCATGATGTTAGGTGTAAATTTTTTCAAGATGTGATTGACGGAACTTGACAATGAAATCAACATCATACGCATTCACGAAACGTGGTGGTTGACGTGTCATTGATATAGTTATTGCTTATCCTCTGACGCTACGACGACCTATAGTTGATGTGAGAGTAAATAAGTTGTTGAAATGCAAACTGTTCATTGTGCAATCCTCTTCGTCGGATTCTCTCTTACAGCTGGTATAAATTTAAACAGCCTTCATATAAATCAGCGGAGTTGAGCACAAGAATTAAGTCGGTAAAAGTGATTCTCGGAGAGCGATGAACATGTACGAATATTTGCGAGCCACCTTTACTTTTACATCGTAACCGATATCCGAGGTTCACAAGGCGAATAATTATTTCAGTTAAAACGCCATGCAGTATGGATCTATATATTCGACGTGGCCCTCCTCGAAGTACCGATACGGAAGCCGACATCGACGAGGACACGGTGAAAAGATCGTAAATTTTCTCAGAGATATACATTACACGTTCTTTCAGACTGGCGCGCGTTACCGTATTTGCATAGGTCCGCCGGTGTAAAAAGCAAATGAACGCCTCCGGGGCGCCGCTAGCTGCGTTTCTACTCTACCTTCAACGTTTACCTCTTTACCCACCGCTAAAAGGATTCAATTCAAAAAGTGGCGATTCAAGAAACTGGAACTCCGAAACTAGAACTGGTAACGCGCGTATTATTGCCCGGGGTCCCGGACACGAGCGAACTCCCTTGAACCGCCTGAACCCGGGGCCGCAGGCCGGATGACCCTTCCGAGTCTGCCTCCCCCTCCCCCCTCCTGCCTCCCGGTCGCCGCCTCTCCTCTCCAGTTCCCTCTCTTACTCCCCACCATACACCGCGAATCTCTTCACTCTACTTCTTTGGTCAAAACTTAATCCTGAGAGAAAAATTCCAGCTCGATTTACATGCGTATGTATGTATGAAACGAGCTGCATGGTCGGCCGGGAAAAATCCGTCCCACGCCAGGCGTATAATCCCAACTTTACTTTACATGCCCGGTGAATGTGATTGGCGTTTCAGCCGTAAACGGTTCTTTTTTCACGTGAGGTTGGAAAATTAATCGTTGTAGTTTGTCGCTGAACGTTGCCATCGAAAAAAAAAAAATAACACGCGGGAGCATATTTTTAATCAGCAATCGCGGTATACGAACAGAAAATACAATCATTCGACAGAGCAGCGCGTTATTTGTACTCATGATAATTCGGAATCGTTATAATCTTAAATTTTGTAAGGACGAATCGCGAATAATCGGCCATTGGCTGGTTGGATGACTACGAAAAGGCTCGCGGTTTGCGTGGAGAAGCATTAGTAGGTATCGTACGATCTGTGGCACTGCAGCAGAAAAAATGCCTGCCGGAGGCGGAATCTGAAGCAAACCTGCAAGACGAAGGTTCAACGTCTCCTCACCTTCCGAAGTCGACTTTCCACCCTGAAAAGGACTTGGTTCATTTTCCGTTCGACTTTTGGTCCCATCCGCACCTGCGTCTTCGGTAAATCGGGATTTCCAGGTACGAAAGTGCACCGATCTCTCCGCTAGGTAAAGAAGCTTTCGGGCAAAGAAGTGGATGGTCGGTTTGTTGTGAGGCTTCGGCTATCTAGGACAAAAGCCCCCCGCCGAAAATCCCGCGGGATTTCCTGACGGGACTCCACTCGGTCTATACTGGGATGTTCTCTGCCCGGCCCGAAAGAAATATGCCCCAACCGTTTTCCATTATGATCATCGTCGAGATCCATGGGTATCAAGGGGGTATCGCAAGGGGTGAATACCGTCTCTCCCCTGTTCGCAGACAAACTGCAGCCAGCGGTGCGATCGCACGTACAGCATGTGCCACCTTGTGCCTGATTCGGCCCTAAGATTTCTTTTTCTCCGGCACGTAACTCTACGCTCGGATGCAGGAGCCCGCGAGATGAGCGAATGGGTGCATGGCGGTGCTGGCTGGGGGGATGGGAAGAGCTGTGGGAACGTTCTCACAGCCTCGGGAGATCACCTGTATCCACTAAAGCATCCCTAACCCGGGGCGGGATACTCCCTTACCCACTCTGGCCCGACAGGATAGCGGAGATTTCTTCTCGACGAGGCCCAGATGCAGTCTGCCTCGGATCTTCACGTTTAGGTAATTTGTTAACCCCCCGCGGAGCCGCCAATTACCCACAACCTTCGGCGACCCACTAAGAGGAGAGGCTTTTCGTATTATCACTCGAGCTATACCCGAGACGGCTATCGAGTTTGACGGGATGAACGAATCCACTTGATCTTCACATCTACGGATGGATAAATATGTTATATGAACTTGTCGGACCGTGACGTTTTACAAGAAACCCAACTCTTCGTCGGGATCATCGGAAACGATTCTATAGTTGCTCTTCTGTTCGGTCTGTAGCTAGAATTTTAACCATATTTCAACGTTGATGTTATGCACGTTCTATTTTATTCCGCTCATGGTAGGTTCGTGATAGAAAGATATATTCCGAAAAAACTAGCTTCGAACGGGTCGGACAAATGAGAAACAATAATAACCTCAAACGTTTGTCGAATAAATAGGAAATAAACCTAGCTTTGGAAAACTACAGATACAAGTATAAGATTAAATTATTATTTGTGCCTTGCCAGTTGGGAAAATATTTATTTTAGAATCTTTTATCTGGTTCCATATGATTGGTATATGCAGGCATACATAAATTATACGAACTCGTTTACTTATTGATAGTCTGGGGCTGTCGATTGTTGTTTTGTATGTTGCAATAACAATGGTAATTAGGTGTACGGTTATTTCCGAGTGAAAAATCGCATCTCACTATTCATATTTACCATATAAGAGCGCAGGGATCATGAGATAACAGATAAAGGCAGTACAAAGTGCCGTTTGCGTTCGAAGCGAAGCGAACAGACGGTAAGCGAACTCCTGAGCGTCTTCCCCTTTTAATTTTAATTTCCTAGCGAAATCCCCCTTCTGTAAAACGATAGACGGAGGTAGAGGAGGAAGGCAGAGAACGGAGGGAGAATTTCGTCCCATTTTCCACGCACATCTCATCCCTTTTACATTTTAATTTTATCCCCTTTTTCCCCTTTTAGAGCCGTCGCGACGCTCGGCTTTTGAAAAGTCTGGGGGTCCGTCGCGCCGCAGCCGTGGATAGGTCGCATCCCTTTAACGTTATAATTCTTTCGCGACCCCCCTTTGCGCACCGATTTATAGGCTATATAGACGGTGAATTTCTGAAGAGAAATGTTATGCTTCGATGGGGAATCAATGCAAAACCGTTGGCAGAGTGCACCCGGGAAAATTCTGAGTGTCGGTCTTACGGGGATTACTCGCTTCTTCGCCATGCAAAACCATCTCCTCAACTCTTTCCTTTTCACGCCACGACCTGCTTTCGCTCGTATCAATACCTTTGGCCAACCTACCGGAGCTGCGATCGGGAATACATTAACGGTCGCCGCCAAGCTGCACGGGAATCGGATCAACGTCAGGCCAATTCCAATATCACAATAGGCTTATGATATGTCCCCCGGTTCATGCGTTTCAAACTTCGTGGACTAGAACGTGCAAGGTAGACGCACATGCAAAGTAGGCAAGTAACGGCTCGAAATCATAAATAATGGTTTTAATGTCGCACAGTTCGTTCGATCACTATTGAGAGCAGTTACCTCGAAACTTCCTGCGGGACGCTGCAGGGGTCAATTGGAAAGGGGCGAAGGGCGAGGGGGGGAAACGCGAGATTACAATGGTCTGTATCTCATCTGTAACCTCGTCCGCGGGTTAGGTGGCTCTCGCGGCAGGCACATCCGTCTATATGGACCTCCAGGTTCATCCCGACCCACCGACTACTGACCACACTCAACGGGCAAACAAAAAGGCGTCGTGGAAGACCCGAGCACGTGTCCAGCCCGCATGTCTTAGGATTAAGACAGAGCGCGGCCGAGGCCGAGCTACAAACACCCGTTAGATCCCTGTCCTAAAGAAGTCGAACGAAGAAGCGCGACAGAGACTCGCCGACCACTTGTCAGGGAAGAGGGCAGTGTGAAAAAGTCGGAATAAAAAAGCAGGAAGAAAGAGGAAAAAGTACATCATTGAAAGACACCGGCACGCGCCGGCTGTTACACCGATCTCGAACGGAAGATGAGGCGTTGAGGAGCTTGGAAGGTGTCTAAATATGTGTGACGTACTTTTCACAGGTACCGAAGTCTTTCAACAGGATACAGGCATTTCTTTATCCGCGGTTTTCACGCATCCGCAAATATCGGAGCTCCGTAAAATGTTCCAATTAGTATATCCCTCAGAGCGTGCGAGCAAGCAATTCATAAACGACGATCAAAACTTGAGCTGATAGTATACAGGATACAGGATAAGAACCACTCGGAAAAGTAGTTGCGTACCGTTTATAGAAAGTGAGTCAGGTGTTTCGTAATTGAATTCGAACGTGATTGGTCTCATTGAGTGGCCTTGAAATTTGGCCTTGTTTCGTGCTTCCGGACATTTCCTCTGATGTTCGAGTTGCCAGGGTCGAAAGAGATCTTTCGACCAGTATCATTCGGTCGTCGTTGATCAGGATCCCAGGTAAGAAATAACAACGCCAATGGGAAAACCCTGGGAAACAGTGGAGAGGAAATAATCGACCGAAGAAATCAGTTTGAAGTTAAAAACACTGGGATTTTTGGACTGCGATGAGACCGAAATGGAAATTAAATTCTCGGTGGAGTTTACCCCTTTGCCGAGGTGGTGGAGTCGCACGGTGTTTGTGTACGTATGTGTGGAGATTCTACGTACGTACAGGAAGCGAGAGGAAGAGAGCGGGAGAGGAATATAGAGAAGGGGGGAGAGTGGACCACGGGTCACATTTGGGCGTTGCCAACTTGAGGATATCCAGTTACATTCGCAAGTCGCGCAGGCTACTTGTACCCAGCACCGGCCACTGGTTGAAGAATTTTGATGTGCCGACACTCGCACACCGGTACATTGATAACAATGGGTGCTCTCTGCTTGTCGTAATACTGAATTTTTTTCTTCGATTCTTCTAAGCTGCGAATCAGTGTGCGTGACTCTCGCCGGCCCTTCTCGACCACCAATCTGTCTATTCTAGACTCTTGCAGGTCTTTGCCTCGGTTCTGGACTTCGGTGCGAAATGTACGTTACGGGTCTTCGAGCAACATGGCGGAGAAACACGGTCAACGGGCTGTATCTATCACGTCTATGACCAAGAAAGGCTTGTGTACGTTAGGGATAATGTTAGGTCACCGGTGGAAGTTGTCCGTTACGTTAGGGAGGTGTAAATCTTCCCGTGATATTTTTCAACAATTTTCTTGACCGCGATCAGGTATGTCTCGTACTCAAAGGACGATTCTTTTCAATGACTCGGGTATCGTACACGATGATGAATGTGATTGAAACGGTAAAATAATATTTGAAATCATGTTTTATTACACAGGTATGTATAGCCAAGTATATAAACTTCCATTTACTGTACTGAAACCTGATAAACCGCGTACGCGCAGAGATCCTTGGCACAAATCATTGTACCCATTTTTAATCAAGATTTTCACTCGTTTTACCTTATCTCTAATGTCCTTGCTGATGACGTGCTAAGCAAACGAGCCTTTTTTAGAAAACTGTATTCCTAAATGCTGATCTCACTGTTTCTGACGAAAACCCTGGCTGCAGGAAACGCTCCTGTTACAAAAGTAACTTCTTTTCTTTCTTTGAGGAGAAAAAGATGTTTGCCACAGTCGTCCATCTCCGCGTCGTCAATTGATTTTTAATGTAAATAAGAGTGTGTTTTCTTCCGACCGATACGTGATTATATTTCCGCGTAATCCGTGTGCGGTGAATTGTTTTAAAGATGAAAGTTGTAACCGGAATGACAGCCGACTCAATACAGAGGGTCGTGTTTGATGTGAAGAAACCACAGAAGCGCTTGTAACCTCAAGTGCCGACGAGTGGTCGCGCTGACCTCCGTCTCTGCGTAACCCTTGTTCTACAGGCACTTAAAAAATGACTTTGTAGCTGACCTGAAGCCGATGATTAATCAGGATTAGCCGAAGATCTGACCCCTGGCGTACGTCCAGTTGTCCGTCGAGCGTTGAAGTGGTCATGCGACGTCGATCGATCACAGAGAATAGACCTCGGTGAGCGCTGACGTCCCCCGGGTGTCTTAGTTTCGCTGCGGTCTACGATGCGTCCGTACGTTACATGAAACTATGGTAATCCAACAATCATTATATCGTCGTTAAATTTGACGAGCATGTAATTGTACCGGTCAGAGGTTGCCGCGAAAGGGGGAAACGCGCACCTGACTCGTTTCGCGTCCCTTCACCCGCTGATGACTTTTCTCGAATTAGGCTTCAATTAAACCTTAACGAGATAATCCCAGTTCGCAGTGATTTCCTTTACTAGTTCCATATTCAGCCATGCGGAGAAAGCATGCCTTTCCACATATACGGAAATCGCAATTACGTCCAGGCACTAGCGATTAAATACGAAGTTTCGAGAAACCGCAAAGCCAGAATTGAAAATCTCCCACAAGCGTACCCGTCCTCGTACCGCAAGCGGAAGGTAGAGGAAAAAAAGAGACAAAGGGAAATTGATCGCAGTTCCGGGGACTCGGGGATGATGACGACGAAGGACCAAGAGCCAAGGTGTCTGAGACCAACGGCCGAAGGTTCTAGACGGACTGTTACGTTACGCGGACTTGGGATTACTGGGCTAGTCGTATCATTCCGTTATAGCTATCGGTGTTTTTGCATGACAATTAATCCTCGAGCTTAATGGCCGTGGTCCTGTTGGCCACCTGGTCCCGACGTTCCGACGTCCCGGACGACAATACGTTCGGTCCTCTGGTCGCCTCAGTTTCATTAGGGACAGAGGGAGAGAGAGAGTTGCGGGACACGAGATGATGACCTGCATCTTAAGTCCCGGCATTCCACGAGGGCGCGGTAATCCCACGTTACATAATAACCGACTGCGCCATCGCATCTGCCCTGCGGTTTCCTCCATGCCACGTTGGGATTGAGATCATTTCCTTTATTTTCGTTTTTTTTCCTTATCTTTTCTTGATTGCATCACACTCTCGTGTACTCTACGGTTATCATTCCATAAAAGGATAAGATGTTTGGAAAAATAACGACGTAGATGTCCTGTCAAAGAGGAAGGGGATGAATTCCTACAAGACCGATGTTCGCAGCGAGAAACGTTAAATATGAATGGTGTACTTTTGAAATTCGAATTTCCGCTTGAGATTTGTTGTGAATATGTAAAGGGGAGATATTTCCTGACGTCCATGGACAATGTCCGGTCTTCCGCAAGCATGACGAAGGACGGCGTTAGCTCTGCACTTCTGGTCCTTCACAAAGCACAGAAGCATCCTGGATATCGCGAAGAAATATCCTGCCTCTTGAATGGCAAAAATCGGTGGCTGTGCCGTATAAGAGATCACGTGCGTTTACTGGACAGCTTGCAGAAACTCCGTAGCAGCAGCAGCGTTCCCCGGGCCACTCTAATATGGGCACATCGCTTTAAACCGGCGAGGGTGAGAGCGGATGGGCGGATGGGTGGCCGGAGGTTCAGGAGGAGGAGTAAAAGGAGGAAGAGGAGGAAGAGGAGAACGGGGGTTGGTGATTCTAAGAGGTCCGGCGCTCACACACGGCGGCCTGGTGCGTGGCGCGGGCAGCGGGGGCATCGGGGTGGCTGGTCCAGGGGGCGCCAGTATTGATCTCGCGGCCCACCCCCGGTCGGATGGAGGACCGGGTGGATAAGATGTCAGCGTGCGTACATACAAAGTAGCCTCTGCCTACCACCGAGGGCCAGGAGCGACGCCGCCTCTGTACGGACCAGCCGTCGCGTAACGTCCGCCGCGGCTGGCCATACGCGGACCTAATATCCCGAGGTGGAGTCTTTGCTGGTTCGTGCGAGGCAATCAAATACTCCTTTCTCGACATCGAGGAACTCCAGGCTAACTACCTACGCGTCAATGTCAGACCCGCGAGACGATTGACGCATCAATCGCTGACGCTGCGCGTTGGGGCTGCGGATATACGTCGGTCTAAAGAGTCTAATCTCTGCTGGCGATACGATGCCAGGGACCAACTCTCGGCCAACTTGGACGAGGACGTTTTGTCGTGAAGAACGAAACTCTCCTATTTTGGGGAGTGATCGACTCTTACACTTCTCATACTTCAAAGAAAATCCTGATCGCGATACGGTTACTCAACTGTAACGTAATAAAGGTTAGGTAAATCTGAGCCGGGCGGTGAATGTACGAGGTAGAGAGGATCCGGGAAAGATAGTGCGGAGGGAAAATGGTCACGGGAGTCGAGAGTACCTACGACTTGACAATCTTCGGGGTCAGAAAAGCGGTGCTCTCGGCATTCTTTTATTGTGATCGAGATAGCCCTGGGGATGTATGGGGTGCCGCTAAGGGTTATACCGGGGGCCAAGAGCGCCGGGCGGCAGTTGGCGAATATCTCGGCACATTATTACGCGCAGAATTGATAATAACGAAGAGATTGACCGCCACGATAGGCTGCGAAAGAAGGTCGAACACTAGCTGTCGTACATCCTGCGGCTCTTAACCTTTTTCCTGGGACCGGTCTAGTTTTTCTGCGCATCGGGAAACTGGAATAATTTCTACCGAAGTGACGGTCGCTCGGAAGTTTTCCCAGCCCCATTTTGCGACCTGTACAGTCAATCAGAAATCGCGACGGAGAATTGATCGCGTCGTCGGGTATCCTGCAGTGACAAGTGACGTCACTATCAATTTCTTCTCCGTCCGGGATAGGCGGCAGGAAAACTCCGAAGGCCCTTGTATGGAAAGGGATGAATTCGGCCCGACGACCGTCGTGCGGATCGCTCGCACGACTCCGAAGCAATTTACAGGGCAGTATCTCGCCGCTGCGTCTCATGGGGGATGCGCAGAGACGCGGGGGAGGAAAGGCATTGTAATTCAAGTAATGTAAGCTTTATGCAAAATACATGTTAGTTAGTTGTGCAGGAGATAGAAGCGCGGCTTGCTGGGTGGATGCGGAGGAGCACGGCGGGGGACGCGAAAGCGAAGGCCTCAGCCTCCACTTTTGCCCGACCACCTCTCCCGAGGGAGAGCCTGGACAAGGCTACTTTCTCTTTCTCACTCCCTCCACCTCTCCGTTTCTCTCCCGCTATCTCCTCTCCCTTGCTTATACGCCTACGCCAATCCCCTTCCAGCTAAGGGTGGTGGACTTGGCATTGGCGTAGTGGACACTTTAAAGAAGGTCCGAATTATTCCACCAGTGAAAGTGGATCCAATTCGAAAACTGATTCACGGTACGATCACTCCGAGTTGACTCTCCGCAGCACGAGAGGGGGAAACGAAATCGAAACATCCAAGGTACGCAATTTTATTGCTTCGACAAGTACCTACCGTGAGAAATGTAATCACTCCGGGTTCGAAGTCACAGGATTTCTCTCATTGACGGATAAATTATCCTCTTCAGAGACCGATATCGAGGTGAAAAAAAGCTGGCTGAGAAAACAGCTCGCGTCGGTGTGGAGATAATGAAACGTTGTGTACGACGGGAATCCGAAAGTGGTGACGTTGGAAGTCTTGGTGACTCGAATTTGGGGGTCATTCTCGGAGTTTCTGCGCCATTGGACGTCAGAGATGGCCGCCGGGGTGTCGACCACGTCGGCCGGACGCTGTGAACTAACGGGGTTGAAGCTCTCCGCTCCCCGCGGTTCCTACGTGTGTTCTCTTCCTCAGGAAAATTTTAACAAAATCCATGAGACTTGATGCGATGATTCCGGAGGGTCAAAATCTGCGGAAACAAAGGACGATCATGGGGTGAACCTCTAACCTCACTCGTCTCCAGCATCCGATCAGCAAATGCATCTCTATAAATCTCTGGCAGATCGACAGAGCGCTTTTATTTTTCACGATCTAACACCACCGTTCAGATCGCTTGCTCCCGATTCTTGGAATCGATTCAGCAGCCATCGGTCCGATTCAGCCGAGATAACCTTATTCGCGAGCTTATTTCGTTACATGTCAGCCTTGATGCTTAATTCGTTGATATCTTAGCCAGACTTATCGTGCGGAAAGAAGAATTTGAGCTTCTTGTGTATGAACATTTTATACAGTTGTTAAGAGCCAGCATTTATTCCTAATGATGCCAAAAGAATAACAGCTGGAATGGAGAAACGCCGATAGGATATTACGCAGGAATCGGATCGCCCGACCGGATGTGCTGATCGATCTACGGAGTTCCTCGATCGTATGAGAAGAGGAGTAGTTTTGACCCTCGGCAGCTGGGATTTCGGCATTTTGGCATCAGTATTCACTCGCGACTCGGTATTGATCCTTTCGACGACCGGCAAGTCTAAAATTCACGCCCTCTCGCCCCGAATCTCCCCCGCTGGCCCATAACTCCCCCTCCCCCCCCCAGGCCGCTAGCGCTCTCCACGCCTGACCAGTCCCCCGACACCCCCGCCGGTCATTATTTGGTTAGTTAGAAACAAGCGAGAAACGGCCAGTCCAGCATGCATCATTAGGCTCCGAGTTTACTTGCATCCCATCCTCCGGCCTCCGCGGTTCTCGGCTAACCCTCGCCTCGCCGCCCCGCCCGTTAAGGCTTTACCCCGATTCCCCCTTTACGCTAATTTATCTTAATTACATTCTACGCGCGTACGTGAGCGTGTGTGCCCTCGACTAGCGCGACCAGGGTGAGGAGGCGGCGGGGGCGGAGGCGGAGGGGGAGAAGGGTTTAATCTCTGTACCGGGGAATATCAGCGAACCTGGATGACACGTTTGCCTGCCCACCCTCCCCCCTCGGAATGTAGATGGTACTGTCACGGCACGGACATACACGTTCGAAGTTTCGCCGAGGCCGGGCGGAAGTGGAAGAGACCGCGAGGTCTCAATTGATTCGCGCCTCCTGCAGGACGCGGGGGTCGCTTCAGCGCCGTTTTAACTGCCCCTCGGATGAGGAGGACGTCCTCCAAGGGATGTTCTCCGTCTTTCTCCCCTGGTTCCCCAACACGCAGCGAGTGCGATACTCACAGTTTAGCTAGTTTAATTTCACGGGCCCAGCTAGGCTCGGCGGCGCAGCTCCTGGCTGTATAGTCCTGATGTACAACGTTAATTATGGGAACCTCCTGGCCCCCATATCTCGAACTATAAGATCCCGCATCTAATTTGCATGCCGGCTAAGCCAAGCTAAGCTAAGATCGCCAAAACGACTCCCAACGCCACGAGGCTCCCCGGATAGCCACGTTCGCCCGCGGGGAGTGCGGGGACGGGGGAAGGACCTACTCCCCTACACCTACCTCCGCCCAGAGATGAGCTACGGGCAGTTCTGGACTTCCTCTTGCCTAGAAATTACCCCTTATCTCGTCCGCGCCCCGGCATCCAACGGTGACTCCGCATCCTAAGTCTCGATCCGGAGATAAACGTCCTTGACACGAGACCCGCGGCTGCAGCCTCTCCAGAAGCCATCGTTAATTACAGAAATATTCAGGAATATCAAGACGGGTAATCCTTCCTCTCTTCTCAAGGCGTCGCTGAACGAGATGCGTGTAGAAAAGAAATAGACTCGGCGAGGATGCAGCAGTGGTGGGGGAATCAGCCCTCGGATACGGAGAAATCTCTGTAGCGAAGGGGCCCTGGACAGTTTCCAATTTTAGCCGCTTCGGGGTGTCTAGAAAGTTCTCGAGGGCATTGTGCAAAGTTATACAAGTCCCGAAACCTCCGGTCAAGAACAGACAACGCACCACCGGGACTTTGCCGACTCTCTTGCCCGTCTACCTATTCGTCTCTCTCGTCAGAACACCGCCTCCAGGGTCACAGTCTTCGACGTGTAAAGCCGACTGGCGTTGAAAGTAACGCGATTGGTGTGTGTGCCCCCCCCCCCCCCCCCCCCGCCACGCACTTTTCAACAAATTTTTGATCCATTCCGTCATACCGTGGATGTGTCTGCTGCCGACCGAGTCTTAACCGGCCAAATAAACTTCTGCGATCGATAAATAATGATTCAGAAGCCCATCAAGTACGAAATTGTAACGTTGCAGAGTCAAGCGGCACAGATTACCGCGTTAGGCAGCTTGTGAATCTTTTATCAAGTTCGTAATAGTGGTAAGAACCGTTTAAAAATAGGCGCATAAATTGTATGAATTTTTAAACGACTCATTCGCATACGGTATTTGCAGTACACTTAACCCCTCATTGCATGAATAATAAAGGAGATGTAATAAAAAATTTACATTTACTCAAATAGTTTGAACAGTTCGTACGTACCATAAGACACAAAAAATACGTTCCGTTACACGAAGAAATGTACAATTATTATTCAAAGTTGGTTTTAAACTTGAGCAGCCAAAATTCAAATACGGCTTTGTATGCGGTAAGGGGTTAATTAAACCGTGATTCGCAATCCGGTAGACAAAGAGTATTCGTGAATAAAACTTGAATTATTTTACATTGAGGAATACGTTCACCGAATTTCTCAACGTGTGGCAGGAATTCTCCAAGCGGAACTGTATTCTAGTAAATTTTTGACAATGAGCGAACGTTCGTGGAACTGCGACGCGCGCAGTAACGTCTGTAAAGAAACGGTGAAAAGTCCGACGAGTGATAACTACGTATAGCTGGCATTACCGCAACATATTTGCGAATCTGGAGACGAGCAGACGTGACACGACCCTTGGCCCCCTTGGGCGACGAAATCTTACTCTTGTTCGGCGGTGATGTTCGGACGGTGAAGACCCGGGCGAAACAATGCCTCCGGGTTGCTGCCGCTGATGGACGCTTCCGATAGGAAACCTGCCTCCCCGGTTTCTCTGGCCATTATATTATTTAATTAATTAAGTTCGCGAGGCTCCCCCGCCCCCCTTGCCATTTGCCGCCGCCTCTCGCCGCCCCCCGCGCGCGTGATTAATAACATTGTACGCCCGCGAAGCAGTGCTCGGTGCTTTCGCTCTTGGTGCGCAACTGACTGTACGTACGTACATAGGCATGTGTAACATATCCATATATATTTATATACGCTCAGGCATGTACGGTGCAACCACCGGCCAAAGCCACCTTACGTTCTCCCAGCGTGTAGGCATATGCAAACGTTCGAATCCCGAGCGTATGGGTAAGCAAGTAATCGTTGTACGCACTCGCGAATACACCTAAACGTATGCACACATTTGTGTGCGTGTACGATTCTCGTAGAGGAGACGCCAACGGCTATCCCGCGACGGTAGCCCAAGTGTGTTTTTGCTTCTGGGGCGGCGTCGGACCCGCAAACAAAACCGGCTCAGCTCGTAAAACACACCATTTTTGAAACGAGATGCACCGCTTACTTTCGCCTCCGGTTATTATTCCCGTCTCTCTTCCTTTGCTTGGAATGAAAATACGCGAAAGAACGGTCACTTTTTTCGTCGCTTTTTAATCTGTCTTGCTTGGAAATTCAACTCAGAATTAACGCCGGTTTCGATATTGCACTTTTACTCGGACACAATGTCTCTGCTATGTCAGGATCCAAGCGATGAAAGGTCAAATCAGCAGTCGATCGTACAATTATTTTGCGCTAGTAATATTATGCAGAAATTTGGAAGAGACCTTTTTCACAGGCCAAACCAGCCGTGCTTGTACAATTGCATGTCATTTCGCAAAAACTCCTTTACAGATTCGATCACGTGCACGGACAAGAAAAATGGTTCTTTCGTTTGACAACGGGCCCAGTTTCACTTAAGTGCTCGTTAAAAATAGTTTCCGCGTTATCTTTACCTGACTGAAAAATGGTTCACAGAAAAGTAGACGCGAGAGACCGTGGGAAAAACTTGTACGTATATACCAATCTATATACACAACCTACACAGTGTAGTTTGCTGGAGATAGCATTGATCGATATTAACGATACCAGGCATCGCTTTTAAAATCTTTGTAGAAGTTTGCGAGTTCAATATATTATGGCCTTTCACGGACAAGAAAAAACTATTTTTCAAATACACGTCCTGATGACCTCCAGCGATTCATCGTTGAACTTATCTGATCGGTTACCAAATAGAATCGTATGGTTGGACTCAGCTTAATATCCGGACGTTTTAAGTAACGCCTCAAAAAGGCAGATAAGCGTGCTTCAATGCAGTGAAATAGAATAAAATCAGCCTTTGATAAATATCAGCAAGAAGTGGAAAGTAACTTGAAAAAAAAAAAAAAATCCTAAGGGTTTCTGGAATTATATCAGTAGTAAGAAAAAACAAGAACAGTACCCACCAAATTTTAAAATTAATAACAGTGACTGCTCTAACCCACAAAAGATTGCGAATTCTTTTGCTAAATTTTTCAGTAGTGTGTTTAATTGCATGTATGATGCACCAAATAAGTTTCAAATAATCTTAACTCAGTATTATTTAGTATTAATCACAAATATTTTGTAAAATCTCTTTATTTACTATATACTAAAAATGTAACAATCAGTGACCCTGTTATTGGCCAATAGGCTGTTGGGTCTATATATGAAAAATAAAAAAATAAAAAAAAAAAAAGAAACAAATTTTTGAACCTTCCACGCGAAGACCCATTACGATGTGGGGGGGGTTTGACACATACGAATAAAAATACCTGGAGAGCTACAGCATATCCCTCAAAATTAATTCTGAAGCGGCATTTCAACTACGGTAATTGATTTGACAATATTTTGGAAATATCTAAAAATTCCTTGAAGTTGACGGGATGAGTAGTTCCGAAATGGTAGACCGTGAAAAAAAGACAGAATCTCACAGACCCAAAGTGTACCCGGTGATCAAAAAAATAAGTGTGTACTCCGAAGGTTAAAAAAGTGTAATCGCGTCAGGCGACTTACCCCTGAGTAGGTAGGTGCACCAGGTAGTTTGTACAGGCGATTCCCTCGCAATGGCGCAACTTTCGGATGAAGCGGTAATCGATCGCCCGATGGCGCCACGCAAGGTGCCCGCACTGCGAGATAACCGATGCACAACAGCCTGCGTTTCGACGTGTTAACATTGTTGCCGTCGCGGGACTAGTTTCATAGTTACATCCTGTACTTGGTGGGTTTCTAGGCGGCAAGCGCGAGATTAGATATTGCAAATCGACGCCGGCTATCTTCGCCCGCTTCTCCGTCGGCCTGGCATTTCCTCCCCCGGTCCGCCACCCCTTTTTCCTCCTGGGAAACCGGCTGATAAGCGAGTGGCCGCTCCGGCTAGATTTCGCGCCGCGCGGCCTGACGCATCGTATTTCATTTTCACGGTACGAAGCTTGATGCGATACTAATCTCCGCCAATCCTGGGCTTAGTTCGAGTCCTCACTGCGACGGGAATGGATGATCGGACTCGCCGATCGTTCCCGACTAATTCTTAAACCTGCCGCACTCTTCCAAGATCCAAACAAAACAGTTTAACGCTCTGGTTTTTAGTGGGTCTACCTTTCTACGGTTCCGTTCCTCTCGTACCGAAATTTTTCCTGATCCCGGATATTTACTCAACACGCTGAGAAGTTCACCCGAACCGAAGATCCGAGAAAAAGTTTTTGAGGACAGGAAATAGCGATAACACTTGTCAACAAAAATTCACTTTTTGTGTGTAGCATAAAAACTTGTGACTGATTATGTTAGGTAAAAGGTTTAATATAATAGAATTGATGTTACAATATTTTAGATACGAACAGTTTCATTGTAATATGATTATCTTATTTATTCCAAAAATACAATTTTTATGAAGAAAAATTAGGTTATATATATATATATATATATATAGTGTTACAGTACACTGGTCAACAAAATTTTGTAACTAGGCAGGTGCTTACTAATTTCAAAATACCTATCTACCCTCATTATAAAACCATATTTACTTTGATTCGATCAGGTCTAGTTGTTGTTACGACTACAATTGACCGTTCATCGTTTTGACTTACCTTTTTTGATTCAGGGTGTTTTGTTATTTATTGTAACTAACTAACCCGTATTGATTGTAAGTAACAAACATGGATTATAGGTATTCAAAAATTAGTAAGCACCATTCTCATTACAAAATTTTGGCGTCTAGTGTAATTGTAAAACCGGGTTGATCTTGAACTCTCCAAGAACGGTTCAGGGGCGGATTTCCATGACGAACTCGATGACGATTTTGCCGATGTATAAAAACGTTGAAGATCACGCCGACGAATCGAAATTGGAGTTAGAATATGCGTGTGAAAATAGAATGTATGTGCACCTGTTGAGTGAAAAGGAGAGATTTGTATTTTTTCCCTCGCATCGGCTGACGGTGGAATACGAAGATCGCGTCCCTGCCCTGCCGCAACATCCGCGCCGGGGCGAACTCACCCCAGAGTCAGAAAAATGCCGAAACACCCCCAAACATCTCCCACCCCAGATTTACCCCGAGCCTCTGACTCTCGACCCCGCAAAACCGACCCCATTCCACCGCTCCGGCGAAACCGGGTCATTGACATATGTTTTATTAAGAGTTTTGTACTTTTATCCCTGGGCTTCGCCCTGTAATCTCCCGCACGCCCGCGGGAAAAATGCCGGAACCATTTACACGCTGTACATCCACTTGAAATTCACCCGAAATTCGCTGCCGCTCGCTCACTCGCTCGTCGCTCGCTTATTACACAGCATAACGCGCGCTGCTGAATTAACCATTCAAATTTCCTCATACTCTCTACTCGGCGTGATAATTAATCTGCGCGGGTTTTGTTATTGTCTCAAATTATCAAAATCACCCGGCATCGTTCCGTTCTTCTCTCTTTCGCCTCTTTCTTTTACTCACTTATGCAAATTGTCTTCGTTTCATATTCCTCGACCACCCAACTTAGTATGATGATAAAATATGTCAACAAAACGATTCGCGCGTCTTAAAATCGAACACTTTATAGACTTTTCCGTAAATCTGGTAAAAGAAATTTACCACTTCGACGTCTATCGATTATTACATGTTTCATTCAATCTAAATTCAACTTTTTTACTCCGACATTGAGTGCAGAGTAAATTTTGGTTACAAAACACCGGAAATAATCACAGGGCGGATAAATCTTGAGACGTGCAGCATTAACCGCAGCTCTACATGGTTATCAATCTCCTGGGCGACGAGCGTCGATCTTTGAAAAAGAAAAAATTCTAAGCCTTGGTTGACTCGTTGGTATAAGGAGGGGGCCACAGAGGGCGAAGGGGAGACGGAAATAAAAGACAGGGAGTAGAGAAAAAAAAAAAAAAACAGGAAGAAAGAAATCGAAAATGCCCTAGTTGCAATAAATCATTCGCGGAAGACAGTTATCGATGTATCGTCGTGGCGTCGTCAGCTGAGTATCGTACCTCACAAACACCACCAGACCGCGTTTAAAAACGTTCTCACACTCGTCGGAGCCAATAGGCAGCTGATATTTTGAAACGATCTTCTTCCACCGGCCAATAGATGGCGAACTTTTCATGCACCCGGCCCGGATGATTGATTACGGCGTGAAAATTATCGATTATTTGCGTAAATTTTTGCTCATCCGGATACTGCAAGGCAACTGCGTCTCGAAGGAAGTTGAGTGGCTGGATAAACAGCAAGGAAAATAATGTCTCCTGTATTTGGTGGATCGGAAAGTCAATCAAAGGTTGGCTGCCTGATTCTTGATGTACGAATGAAACGAGCTACGAAATTGTACGGATGCATGTGTCCAGGATTCTATTTGTAATTTTGGCACCCCTAAGCCATGAAAAATTTTCCACCCCGTCGGAGAGGTAGGGAGATGTATTATCTACGTGATGATGAATCGCGATCATTTTACGATAATGCCACAGTTGATTGTGAGACAAAAAATGTTGGGTATCAGGATTATGCTCACGGATGTGCGAACATGTACTTCTTCTAATATCGGTAAATCGGTAAATGAGGAAACTCCTAGTGCGACTGTGCTATCAAATTTTGTTTTCATTATCTATTTTTTGTCGACTCATAGTGGACTTTATTCAGCTATTCTTAGATCATACAAATCGGAAAATATACTGTTGTCATTTTAACCACGAAATCAGAAAAAGCGTTGCCATTTGCGTTTCATCAAAATTGTAACCGACTAAAATTGAAATACGATTTTTCACTCGAAACCTATGAATTATTAGTAGTGTTATTCAGAAACGTGATAATTGAAGAAAAAGGAGACTGTGCGAAAGAGGATAAATTATTCAAAAACACTGTCTCCAAATTTTCGAGATATCATGTACGGGGCTCTCATAAGCTTTGTTAAATAATTTGAAACTAATTTTGATTTTGTGGTTTGCTTACTGATTCGCGAATATAATTCGCATACCTCAAAACATTGCCTTCATATTTGTATTCACTTTGTTGTCATAAAATTAAAAATCGAATTACTCGTAATTTTCCTAATTTCAGCTTAAATCACGTTTTCTCCCCGACTTTTCACTCGAGCCCGTTATTTTGACGAACAATTAAGCATAAGCAATTCCCCCAAAAATAATGTATAATTCCAAACTCTAGGTTAGAAATATCGTTTCGGGTAATAAGTGGAAGGCAAATTTTTCTTTTTAGAATCAAATATCTTTATGCGTGAAGAAATGTGTAAAATTGAAGAAAAAAATTCAACATTTTCAAAAACGACGTGATTGACAGAGTTTTAGTGTATCTCTTTCAAATCAATTTTGAGCAACCGAACAATTCGGCAAAGTTCGATTCAAGACCAATTAATCGACTGCCTTGATTTTGTTGACATGACTTTCCAGTCACGAGGTAAAATTGATCGAAAATTAGTCGATTTCGGAAATAACCAAATTCTTACTTCTGAGAACTCAGAAACGAGGTGACAGAAAATTTGAAAAAATCGGATAAAGTACACGCTTTTGTAATTCGAGGAAAACTTATGGAAGAAGAATTAAAATCGAAGAATCACTTTGTTACTAAAAATAGAATGAAAATTATTAAGGAAGGAAACACGTCTGTTCACCTGCTAATTCATGGCGAATAACTAGACGTGTCCATGATTATAATTACATGAAATGGAAATTTCATTGCACGTGAGTGCGCTTCAACGAGGGCGTGCAATTGCCACAAATCCCTATTTTGCGATTATCCACTTTTCCCCGAAAAGATTAACAAGTGCCTGTGTTTACACGACGCGCGATTAATTGCCCCATTTTTGCAATAAACCATCCGTAACGGTGGCGACTACAACGCTTTATGCGCCTCAGTAATTTGGGTGCGGACTTTTCCGTACTTGAATTTCCAAGAATATCGGTGACAGCCCATTACACCCGCGCTATTCTCCTTTTAATTGCCTAGTTGAATTTAAGATATGCGACCAACGGGAGTTTTATTGCCTCAACAGCTACAGTTGCTACTCTGCAGCGTCGATGTGAGCACCGGCTCGTATACGGAATACGACAATTGGGAATCCCCGGGAATTCGTTTTAACAATAACCAAAAAGTTATAAAATTTGAGGAAAATCGTTTTAGTACGTTAGCCGTAGCGTTATTCTATTTAAACGGTATTGGGCAGTAAAATTTTCAAAACTGTTCAGAAATAATAAAACTAGAGTTTATTGTTATAAGGATTTTCGCCGCATCCAACTTTCGTTCGTATGTAATAAAATAAAACATGCGTTATAGGTATTGAAATATTTTCGTTGCAACAGTGAGCGAAGGTAAAGCGAAATTTAAGTATAAAA
The DNA here is from genome assembly GCF_021901495.1 of Neodiprion virginianus. Taxonomy (NCBI): domain Eukaryota; kingdom Metazoa; phylum Arthropoda; class Insecta; order Hymenoptera; family Diprionidae; genus Neodiprion; species Neodiprion virginianus. Next base: position 41,058,761 of record NC_060880.1, read on the forward strand.
ATGTCGATGTTTATAATTAATATCGACGAAAGGTTGAAGGAGGAGGTGGAGGTGGAAAAGATAGAATTGTGAAATAATATAATTAGGCGAGTAAAGTGAACGAAGAAACGACGGAAATGAAAACCAATCGGCGTTCCCGAGCGATCGACGTTCGGGTTATTTATCTCCACGGAGAAGGATCCTGCATGCATTTAGCTAGCTCACGGTAGGTACTCGTATCCCCGTATGGAACACACATACGTGCAGGTATCTCTGCACGAACGCTTGTCCATAGACTGATTTACGTTGGCATCGAACCGGCGCATCGAAAATTAATGTGAATGCCGGTAAACTGGTATTTCGGTAGGCTGGGAAAAAGGTATTTCAGTATTTACCAATAGTCTCAATGACATTTCTTCCTTTTTCATGATAAGATCTCGGCTGCCAGACCGGGCCGAAAATTATTGGTTTTTGCGGTTTGAGTTATTCCCTGCTCTCTCTCCCTCGGTAATGCCGACGAGAAGGACGGGGAAGGTGAGGAGAACAGAGGAGAGGAGCCTACATCCTAAGCCGAAGGCTAGACGTTTCTCATAATTAAGAACTAAGCATCTTTACCCACCCTCGAGCACGTACCTAGGCATTCCTAACGCGAAACTCCTGAGCCGATGGTCAAATTTTTGCAAAGAATTGAAAATGAAACTACCAACGTAACAACTTACTGGAAAATTTAACCAACCCGAGTCGCTGGGAAAACGGTTGAGTTGTTGACAAAAGTGGAAAAAAGAAAAAAAAAATGGAAATAGAAAAGGTACAGTCTACAGGAATATTGGATACCTAAAGAGTTCGCGCTTGAAGAATATGAATGACTTGATATATTGTAGTGAATTTATGAACTGAATTTTAGCAGTTGAATGAATGCATCAGTTGATCTTTTAAAAGCTCGATGAAAATTTTTGGAATGCCTTCATCATATTGAAACTCTAATCGTATGATGAATTATAATTAACAAACACGAAGTGGCACTGTTTCTATGGCCACAGCTATAAGTATACATATATCGCCCTTTCCAAGATTACGTATCTTTGAATGACGGATCGGAAGTCTCAAAGATTAGAAAGAAAATGTACATGGTTGAAATAAGGTGCCATGGGAAAACTATTGTCACGAGCTGTACCGAATAAAAGAGAATGAAACGAATTTTCATGCGAGATAAAAGGAAGGAACTGTTCATAAAAATTTGTGCCTTCTTCTTTGTTTTCGCGTTCGGGACTTGCATTGTTGATTTGTACGAAATAAGTGTTGATTCCGAAAAGTCGGCAATGGTCCGCCATTCAGTCCGAAGGGGAATAAATTATTTCGATTGATGGAAGAAGTATATTCTTGCGTTAATTTTATTTCAGTTCTTACATTTCTGTCATTCATTTTGTCATGTTTTTAGATTTTTTTTTTACATTTTTTTAATTCATTAGTACGTTTATTATGCACACGCCGCGATAAGTTTCCTGCTACATTTTACGCCCATTTTCTTACAATCTCTGACTTGAAGATACGTAATCTTACATGGTAAGGAACGATACTAGATTCAAGTGTAAAACACGCCAATGCTGATTAAACGTCGCTGAGAGAGGCGGGGAGGAGAAAGAGAACCACGAGTGGAACGTAGCGGTGAAATTTTAATTGCCATGAACCACAGAAAAAAAAAATTAAAAAATTAATATGCGGAAAGCAAAAGGAATTTTTGAAGCATACGCTGGACCAATTAAGTAAGCCTCAACTTACTTGTGGTAGCCTTAAATTGCAATGGTAATACAGAAACTCTTGCACGAATATCAGAAGAATAAATGATATGTGCAAAGATCTTTTTCAATTTTATCCACGGATAACGTAGCTTCATCGAAAATATAAATCCAACTTCTTTTTTTGCAAGGGATTTGTTTACTTTTTTCACCATCAAAATATTTTTAATCTTCCACCATCTTCGTCCACCTCTGATTCGTAAAAAAGTAACACCGATGAATAGCAATCATCATACACGATGAATGAAAAATGCATTGTTTTTTTTAATGAATCTTATAGAAATCAAAAGAGACCAGTAACAGTTAATTCCTACAAACGCAAGGAAAAATGCAGATTCAGATTCAGGTATCTGCAAATTCTGACACGATGGATTTTTCCGAGGAGACGAAAAATTTAGCGATGCGAATGAATTGTGAAATGTATGAAGCAGTTCGAGATTTATTTTATTCTGAGGATCATCAGCGACTGATTACAGGAGTCGTTTCAAATTCAACGTAATCAGAATAGTATAAGGACTCTATTGTCGTCGGATCTCAAGTTGATAGCAGGTTGAACATTGATTGTTGGAATCGTTCGAACAAGAATTTCGATTTTCATTAAAACAACGCGTTCCTCAAAATTTCGGAAAGTTCCTAAAACTTTCATTCCGATCATTGTTTGTTTCGTCACTCGGTAAATAAAGTTCTTTTTTTTTTTTTTTTTATCCGGAAACTAATCTGCAGAAGTGATGGATCGGACGATCCGTCGATGCTTCCACGGCCACCGATACCTGCGGCATAAGAAGACGATTGGATAAGAAAGAGGTAAAATTACGGCGAATGTAAACGCGGAAGGGAACGATTACCGAACACCTATAATGCGAGGTGTACGAACGCGCGGAGGCGGCTGTAAAGCGAGGGCTACGGAAGAAGCATGGGAAGTAAAAAGTTCATAACCTATTCCCTCGACGCCGGGAGACGTATAATGCGACTGAGACTGCCTCTGGCGATCTTACGGCGGTCCAATTACCATGAGAAGGGCTCTAATTTCACACAATAGCCGGAGCACCGCTTTTTGAGCATTCGGAAGACGCCGAGCACCCCGTGCTCCTCGGCTCTGCACCCTCCGCTAATTTCTGCTCGAAAGTATGTACCGAAATCGTACGCGCAATGCGCGTGACGCAGCCTGCATCTTGCGCACATCTAGGAACGACAAAAAAACAAAAACAAATCGATTATTTTTCCCCACAATCGGTTTTCGTTTTCTACTCCCGCGAACGATTCTCAGCATCCGGAAAGTATCTTCGAATCGTCTCTAATTTGCCCTCGGCGGCATCTCCTCACATATCGCGTGCCAGCTTGTCAACATAACCTGTCCAAGCGTCGAACCTTGGTCTTCCAGGTATTCCGAAGGTGGGGAATAGACGCACTCGTAATGGCCGCTCATTTTCGTATAATTACGCACGCGTATATACATATACGTATATATACACATACATATCGTATACATAAATGCATACATATTTATGTGCGTATGGACTCTTGGATTGGTGTTGACACATTTAAGGCCACCGTTCACGTTTGGTTCGCATGTTAAACAAGCGGTAGCGGAATGTCCTGGTGGCTTTGAATATGTCAGAACCAATCTTAAGGGTCCGTACGGGTATCTATACACACGCCTTGTTTCTTCAAGCTCCAATAAAATTCGATTAACACCAAAATCCATTGTTGTTCGCTAGCGCAAATCTGCAGGCATAACAACATCTTTTGTCGCGCGTTGAACGCGGCCCACGCTGCATGTTTAAATGAGACTCTTTGAGAATCGTAAATGCGAAAACTGCTACACCTCGATACTCGATGTTGAATTGGCGCGGATCAGCAATAAAATCAGCGCTTCATTTATTTTAAAACCGTTTTATTTGTCACGCGCAAAAAAATGGTGAAAAGTGAGTCAGTGCGGGGTATGAATTTGCACAGGTAAAAAAGTCGGCGGAGAGAAATAGCCAACGCCATTAGCTCGCGACCGGAACTCGAGCTATGGAAGGTAATGCAGTTTCTTTACATTTAAATTGCATTTCGAGCTTGTTCATTTACTCGTGGTAATCCTTCGGTAAGACAATTTTACGACTCGTAGAACATTGAAAAAGTACTATCGGTTTCCGGAATAATATCCGATGCGGAGAACGAATATACCTACTTAGCAAATGGCGAAGATTTCCCGCAGATTATCTGCATTAGTGTCGTCATTAAGTATCCCTTGATGGAAAACCAAATTGGTAATTATCGCCTTCCCCAGAACCATATTTTACTATGGTATGGTAGTATTTTTAACGTCATGCAAAGATCACCGTGGCGTTTTATCGTTCACATTTTATCTGTAGGGTACGGACGAAATAAAAAATAATAACATCCTGCAAACCCACAATGTTTACAAAAGTTAACAGCTGAATACAAGATAGGAGGCTGACATCAAAGCGTCGCATCGACTTAAAAATCGAGCGTGTGAAAATACAGATTTTATAATTTGATTGTAATTACTTTTTAGAAAGCAGTCAACTTGCTGCGATAATAAGAAAACTATGCATTAAATATGATTGTAATTATAAAAAATGACCAAAACGGTATTTTTCTTACTTACCAATTAATTTATCCGATTATACACTGTAAAAAAAAAAATGCCGTGCGAACTTCCATAGAATATTTTTTGCTATCGATCCAACACTATTTGACGTCAACCTAACACTATCGGACGTTCAAATTCCGAACGGACCACGAAAATTGTTCTACAGTCGCCGACGCCGGATACTTTTGGTAAATTTTTTACAGTGTGCGAATCGACGTCTCGTCGAAGCTTACGGGCTTATCTGATTTCCATCCGACTACTCGTTTCGACAAGATACTTGGTTCCCGACGTCGCTCACCTGAAATTTCACTTTGGTAACTCATGTTTCACCGTCCCCGCGAATGATAATTACAACGCATTAATTCCCCCTCCATGGATTAAATTCCGTGCCTACGGTAAAGTCTGACACTGGACCACGCGATGTAGGCTGCGGGTTGCTGCGAGGGCGGGGTGAAGAGAAGGGGATGAAGACGAGGCGGGGAGTGCAGGAAGATGATTAAAATTTCAATTCATTTTCCACGTGGACTGGCCCGGATCTCGGGTTCTCCTCGGCCGTCGGGCCGCCGCGGCTGGCGCAAACCAACCTCATTTCGCTCGGCTGCGGCTGTGAGCATTCCATTGGAGTGTTTCGCGGAGCGTGCGGCACTACACTTTGTTATAATTTTCTCTCTAATGATACGTCTCTCTGCCTCAATGTCTCCGAGTGCCATAATAATGTCGACTCCGGAATGCCGCGGTGATCTTCTTGTTGTTACTTTAATACCGAGGATGAAACATCTATTAGTCGTACCTCGAAGCAAACGCTTGCACGGCCGGATCGCCGGTGCAACTCGGGATACAAGCCGCAGCTCCTGTAGTTTCGACCTTTCGTTTCCTTTCACGCGCGTTGTGTCTCTTGCTTTCCAAGATTTTCTTTCAAGTGAATCACGGAGAGAATAAAAGAGCAGGTTTAGCTCAGAACTGCGGTAAAAAAGGAACACGTCAGGTTTCTTGGTAAAATATGCTTTGGTAAAATGAAGAATTTACTCTAGGAACAGTGGAAACCACTGTGCGTAAATCAGAATCTGCTAGATTTCTGGTAAAAAATATAGTTGACGTGTGTATTTTTATTGACAAAAACCTTGATGTCTTCTGTCTTCCAGCAGTTTCGAATAAAATCTGTTCATTTTCTTCTCTCTGTGATATACTTTTGTTTTTTTCTCATTCATGTGTGATCCGAAAATTCGTTTTGTTCTACCTCAGATTTTAGATTTTTATAGAGTACCTACTGAAAGATGAAAAATACGAAATATGATCTGATTTCCGACAGACAAGATTGCAGATGACGGATGAAAAGTTTCAGCTGTTTCCTTACGGGAAAAAGAACGGTCACGACTCTCGATTATTGAAAATCTTTAATTTGTAAACAATTCGCGTATTTTCGATCCAGTTGATAAAACGATTCATCTTACAACCGATTAACGCCTGATGTGCCTTTTTTCGTCACTAATTTTGACGGCATTGAAAATGAAGAAAGAGAGATCCCGATGTTGGAAAAATATAGAAGACGGAAAAATGACGCGAAGGATATTATAATTTATTACTGATATATTAGCGATTTCCTTGTCGGTTGGCGAGTCTCGGGCGTTAGAATTCCCTTAATAAAATGGGGCGTGAACGGCAACGCCAGCAAATATCCAACCGATAGGGGAATTTCGGTCTTCTCGGACGGTGGCGGTGTCCAGTTTTGGCTGCGATCTCGTTCCACGGTTGCGTGCCAGGCGCTGTGCGGGAGGGGTTGCTAGGGAAGTTCGCGGGTGAGATGGGCTGCTTACGCTGATTCAATCTGACAGAAAGCCCCTCGCAGCCCTCGGCGTCCCCCGCGAGATCCCTTTCCGTTGGATCCGGCGCTTATCCGCTCGCCATCCGCACCCTCGTCTCTTCTTCTTTTAACGGTTTGAAATAAGTTAGCCGTCGCGCTCTCCGGAATAACGAATCAAACCCGCGCCTCGCGTCGTCTGCCCAACATTGCACTCTCTTATTTCCAACTAAATTTAACTTCTACTGCGGAAACTTTTTTCGGACAAGGCCACGGAGAATTGTTGTTAATATTTTTTCGCTACATTCCCGTCTTCGTAAAACGTCTACGATGATCCTCGTCGGCGGTAAAACCCGTTGCGAAAGTAACCGCAGCTAATTCAAATCATTCAAACTTTCGATGGTACGTTAATCCCGAGTCCTGCCCTTCCCGATACACGAGCTTTGTCTTGTAACGCTCTACTCGTCAAGTGTTGCGATATTCTTGTGAGGTTAGGACAACACGTTTGTTTAAAGCGCCCGGACATTTCGGTTGAAAATATCAAAGGTTTGTTCCCAAAGATAAGATCCATCCAGTTCGTTTCGGTTTGCCTGATTTTTGATCTTTGATCGTTCGGTCGAGAGGCTTCGTTAATACGTTTCTTTGTCTACTGTGAAACTGTTGCCGGTTATAGCCTGTTACAGCTTATAACCATGAGACGTATGTAAATTTAAACCCGGTTTTATTGCCCAGTGCGATCATTTGAAAATCCTGGAAGAATTCATGCCCGCTGCAGCAGGTAATTGGTTTATACTAGGCATAAAAAAATAGAGGAACGCCCGCGATCGCGCGGCGCGCTATTACGCAGTACGTGCGGACTCGGAGCGAGCGACAGAGAACAAAGAGAGGCGTAAAGCAGTTTTCTCTGGGTATACGGGACTCGTTGGCTCCAGCGGAAACCGGAGGCTGTTTCGGTGGCCGGGCGGGCCGACCGAGCTGCTTTAGATTTTGCGCTGGCGGTGGAAGGGGGAAATTACCGCCTTTGCCAAGTTTGCGTTATATTCCGCAAGTCCGGCACGTCGAGCAGGCTGAAGGGAGGTGGCGGGAAAACATTAATATGGAAATCATTCCGCCTAGAGACTACGTAGCAAGATGGCCTACGCTCCACACGCCTCTCACACTTGTTCGACAATTTCGATTCGCCTGAGATTCTCGGATACTAGAGTGCAATTATTTTCCTATACGGGAGTAGAATTTCCCATGCATAAGAATATCGTGCGTTAAATTAACAAACGAATCCAAGGAATACTTGGAAATCATGAGTCAAGAATGATACGAAAATAGTATACAGGTATGCCTATAATGCACCAATTGCAACTTTATTATACTATATACTTGTATCATTTATTGCACTTCTGTACCGAGGCGCATTATACCTGTACTCATTTGTTTAGCAAGCTTGTGATAAATAGCGAATCGTTGACGCAGAATTCGGGAATTTGTGATACCAGGCAGGAATGAGTGAATAGGGATGATAATTGAGTGAGGTGATGTGTGTTAACGAAACGGTATAAACAAAAATAAACGATATACTTTGTTGATTAGATGCACGATACGAACCGTATCGCAAGAGAACGGTGATACAACGGACGTTTGACGAAGGCGAGAGAATGCGCATAGATAACACGCAGACATGATTTTGCGACAGTAGACAATGCGTGAAATACAGAGCTGATTTGTTTCGAGGCGCGACACGGGCCTTTAGCGGCTAAATTCGAGGTATAGACGGACAGGTGAACAATGCACCCGAGTGCGAGGACGGTTTTGAATAGCGAATGCAATTAGACTGTAATGAGCGCGCTACGATACTTTGATTTGAACGGTCGAGTTCGCAATTTTGTCAAAACAGTCATTAAGTTTGCTGTGACGTGTTTTCTCAATCAAGTACGTATAAAGCGTACGTATTAAGTATGACAGAGCCAGCCCTTGCTTGACTCGTGTAAATACCAGGCTCGTTTACTTAACTATGTGTCACGTAGAATAATTAGTTTCAAGTGAGTGAATGTGTCATCGTTGCGACAAAAGGGAACACTCGGACATGCGGTGGGAAAAATGCGAACGGTTCTCATTGTAGAACGTCATACCTGCGTAGGTGTCGATACGAGACGGGAACAGTCTAGCCAAAATTCCAATTAGGCCCAGCTCTCTCGGAATTCTATTGTCCGTGTTATCTTGCACAAGCCTTTTACCCGATATGTCACTGTCTTCGAAAAACAATCACTGTGCGATACATGTTACTTGATTTTCGCGCAGTCTTCTGTTAAACAAAAAATTGCATCGCGTACACGTAGTAGACTTATAATTAAAATTGAACAGAATGATTGTGCCAAACCATTATAGGTTTCGAGGACGGTGACAAAGATATACTAAACGGTACTGGCAAAATTGTGGACCATTCGTTTTCATAAAATTTTTATTCTTCGGACGAGTTCATTTCTTAAAAGCAACATCGTGATTCTGGGTAACATTTTTGCGAATCTGTATGGATGAGCACTCGAGCTCTGGAGCATCAGTGCGGAACTCGACGCTGCTACCCTCTCAACCCGATCTTTAATCCTCTGTTATCCAGGTCCCTCTGATTTCTCAGGCTTTACTCGCTGACAAAATATTATTCAAATTGCGAAACCGCGCGCCCTCTTTCGTGGCCTTATACTCTTTGTAATACCCGACCGTAAACGTAATGCGCTCATATCCACGGCATAACCGCTTAGAATGGGACGAAGCGGGAAAAGTCGGAAAATAAAAAAACAATTGCTGCAGGGTTTGGGGGTGTAATTTTATTTATTTCATTTTTTATAACTTTTTATCGCGCCAACCCCTCCGTAACTTCTGAGTATTCGGTAAAATATACAGCTATACATATGTTGCACGTTATCCCATATATTGTAGGTACGTATCAAAAATTGTAGATTCAACCACTCTGCGAAATAACTCGAATTGTTCAGAATAATAATTAAAACTATTAATCTTGACAAATTGCTATTCAACTTTCAAACCTTGTCGATATTTACGGAAAATTACCGAGCACCTGTGTACCCATCTCAAGTGACTTTCGAAAAGATATATATATATATATATATATATATATATATATATATATATATATATATATATGTATATATAGGTAAGTTTTGGAGAGCCAAGAATAATACAGGAACGAAAAACCTTCGAGTGAAATTACAGTCCGCCAAAAATATCGCAATGTAATGTTCACCTGCGCAGGTAGAAGAAGCCGAAGAACCCAAGAGCTACGCCACGGGACGTCAAGAGACTTTTGGCCAAAGGCTACAAGTATTTTTTTTTTCTTTCCACCGGTGAAACCTACGAGTGCGGTTTGTCGTACGTTATGCGCAGCGGCGCCGGGAAATTGAATCAAATATTCAATCGATGCTTTTATTGAATCTAAAAGGAAAGCGCAATGCTATAAACATGACGGTAAAACTCGCAGGCGAAACTAGCGCGGGCCAAGCCAGCCGACCAGCCCATCCTAACCCTGCAGAGCCCTCGTGCTGGAAGGTTATGGCCACTTTTTGCGTACGAATCGCCGCATTACAAGCTTTACTGCGCCAGTTTATTTATCATCCGATCACACCGATACTCACCGTTCCATTATATCCAACTCCATACGCGCATCGGCGTGATCGTTTCTCGGCAGCCTTCCGCCACAGGCCAAACGGCCAACGACTTCCGTGAGGCGCTGCTCATATTCTGGAATCTTTAACTCAAATTGTATCGTTCATTGGGATCCAGTCGCTCCTTCGGAAAGCTTGACTTCACTGACACACCAAAAATAAAATGACGGGAAATGAATTGTTGAAAATCTTGATTTTTGAAAGTCTCACTGATTAGCAGTCAGTCTAATGAGTGACAATTTCGAAAATCAAAACTGCGAATAATTCATCTTTCGTTATTCTATTTTCGCATGTTTGAAATTTCTATACATCGGCCATTCGAAATATTAACCCGTCCAATTTTTTATCGCCAACCCCTCCGCAAGTGCGTTGTGCACTTCGTACAGATTGCTGCGACGAAAACACAGCCTCGACCTCTGTACCTTGGACTGCCCTGTAGCGGGATTCCGTAACTCTCTAGCGACGATTATCTTCAGCGTTAACGCCTCCTATCGACAATTGTCGCTAGTAGTGATTTTGTACGACGCAGTTAAGGGATCGTCTCAGTGTGAAATTTTCAAAAAATTGTTTTTTTTTGTTTTGCATTATCGTATAGTATACACTGTTCTAAACATTCTCTCAAATTTTCAAATCGAAATTCAAATTATTACGGTTGCTACAGCGTTTCCCTTTTGTAGAAAGGGAACGGTTTTTCTACCTGCGCGTGTACTAAGGTGCTAAGGTTCTATAACCTTGCAGAATAAACTGTCCAAGCATTTCAGTTCGTTTTTGACATCCACCACGGATAGACGTACGAGAGAAATCCCCAAGAAAAAAATCAAGACCTGGCATCGCCGATTGATCGTAAGTAAACGATTTATATAAACTTTTCCAACTTCAAACTTTAAACGCGTTTTTCTCAGAATGGTGTTTTTCAAAACGGTTTCCACTCTCAAAGGAAGAGTTTTAAAGATATCTAGTTCCAATTTCGGGAGAACATTTTAAACGTCATTCTTTATCGCGCTATGGAAGCTTTTTTTTTTTTTTTTTTGAAAACTTCCTATTTTTTTATACGAAAAACTGTCGAAAAAAAGGGCCATATTCGACACTTTTTGTTCAAACCGCCGCCATTTTGTCAAATTTGAAAATAGAAAAAAAACCGTCCATAGCGCGACAGTAACTTTCCTACAGATCAATAATCTTTTTGAAATTGTTTTTTCAGATCAAAATTGCGGCCGTCATCGTGGAAACCGTGCAGCACCTTTTTTTTCACGTGAAATTACAACAATTTATACAACAATGATGCACTCAATAAATAAACTTTAAAAAAATCATTTTCTATTCTTCATAAACGTATTTATTTATAAAAAAAAAACCGGACCGATTAGTTTATTTGAACATTAAAAAAAAAATTTGCGAAAATCAGTGATTTTTCGGAGGGTCACACTGAGACGATTCCTTAACGATATTTGTCGCTAGTTCGAATCGTTAGGTTACGATAATTGTCGGTCAGCTGGCGATGAAATGGAAGTCTCGCCAAGGCGTAACCATAATCAGTGACACAGTGGACGATAGTAATGGTGCAACAACGTGTCAATGAGTTGCGCGTGAATTTTTCTCTAGCCTTCAAAATAGTACTTAGATTTAACAAGGATTGAAAACTTCATCGTGCAGGTGAATATGAAGATCCACTTTAACAAGCAATTATTTTTTTTAGTACAATAACATAATCGTTTTAACCTTCTCTATAAAACGGTGTTCATTATCTAAGTAATGGTATAAGACTCAAAAACATAGTTTTAAGGTTACGTTGACTCAATCCTCAATATCTTTCCAAATATACAAGTCCATTTATAAGATATCGTAAGGGTTGATTAAATAATAGTATTTAATCAAATCTCTCAATGGCTTTTTAATATAAAAAATAACAAGTTCATTTTTTATTCGCCGTAGAATGGATAAAATAATAATATTTAATCAACTCTTTCGATGCTGAGAAATAGACTTATGAAGAGGGCTCAGTCAAAGTAACCTAAAATATCTGCGACGTTGTCAAATTTGTTGAAAATCTATCGACATTTATCGATGCGCCTGTGACTAGCTTTGCATCGATGAATATCGTTACGTCTACGTTGCAGAATCACCCTACGTCGCTAGCATCGTCGATGTAAGCGACAACGATAATTGACGGTAGAGATTTACGGAATCCCGCTAGTGGAAGCCAGCGGGTAACGTCTGCGACTACGCATCGTATTAGTATGCTCGGTGTATTACAGACGCATATCCCTCGTCGAAACGTGGAAGCATAAGCGATATTTGCCGGTTTTTCATCACCCCATCACCTCCACTCATCGTCGGATTTTATTAGGCGGCTACGGTGCAATATAATAAACATATTCATGGGGGTGACGCACTCTGTATGCAAAGTGCACACGAGGAGACCAAACGGGAGGTGTGGTATAAGGTAGGTGCAGGGTGTGAGGTTTGAGGTATATAAGGCAAGGCACCGTGCGTGCCATCGGCTCGTTGTCTGGCCTGCAGGCGAGCGGGTGAAGAAGAAGCGGGAGAGGAAAGGGGGATAATAAAAGAGAGAAAGTAAGTGAAGAGGAAAAGGAAGAAAAAAAAATTGCAAGGTTACCCACATATTTTTTATTCGCGAATCGCTGCGCCGCGCGGTGAGGTTAAGCAGGCAAATGCTACAGGGGTTTTGTAAGGACCTAGCTTTGCTCATGATAATACATTCAGTTTTTCCCGCGTGCGCAGATTTTTTTCCCATGCCACTATTCACTCTCCCCCGCTCGCCCTCCTCCTCACCCTACGCGCAATTTTTCTCACCTTTTATGCGATGGGTGTAGTACTGTATATACGCATACAAGAAACACTTGAACGCCGCTATCTCCGTGTCGAACCTTTTCCAACCCTCCCCGCCTTCGCATCCCTTCCCCAAACGTGCCACGCTAATAAAAAGTTAGTGGTCTCCCGGAGCTCGAAAACTTACGTCTATTGCCAGCGAAATCAGGTAATTTCAGATCAGCCTAGGATTTCCCCGAAAAATAATGCATGACCTTGTTCCGTTATTCCGCATGCCGTGCCCGAGCTTATCCCAGACGAAGATCCCCGATCGCTGAGGACATTTTCCGAAGGTCAACTACGCGACAATAAAATCCTCCCTCGTCACTCGTGCCTAAATTGTCTATCCACGTTGATTTCAACGTGATATTTGAAGTGAGAGAGCCGAACGAGATCGACGCAATGTCGTAATCGGAGCAGCGCGGCTACGGCAGCCGTCTCACCGCATCAGAGTAGGTACCTACTTTACAGCTGTACGCGTGACGGCCCGAGACTATGCGTCGCGGAGGCAAATTGCGTCCAATTCAAATGCCTCAAGAACGGTGGGGCAATTACCGCGGTTATCACGGTAACGAGGAAATCGCGGCGAACGAAGTAAACAGCGGCTGGGAACTCCCGCAAGGTGCCCTCGATGGCGCGTCGCCAGTTTGAAAACCACGAGAAGCGAGCGCGACAGCGGTCGTAGGGCGGGTGCACCGTGCGCGCGACACCTCGTCGGTTTGATGGGGATGAAAATCATAAGATTGGTAAGGCCACGCGACGTCGAGCTATCGTGAAATTCCACTAGAACGAGCAAGGATTCCGCCTTATCTATCTCGCTCCCTCTTATTCCCTCTTTCATACCGGGCACCGTGCGCAGGACTAGATCTCACGAGTCGTTCCGCGCGCCGAGGACGACGGGCAACGGGCGAGCTGAGCTCAGCTGAGGTTAGGTTAGGTTAGCTTAGGTTGGGCTAGCTTGGTTTTTCGGCGGTGTAAGGCGGTGCGGTGCGTTGAGTCTCGTGCTTCGGCCAGGAGGGCCAGCGAGGTCCAGGAGGGCGGCCAGGAAGGAGCGGGAGGGGGGGAAGGAGACGCTTGGAAGAGCGGCGCGGTGAGAAGGAAGAGAAGGAGGAGGCGGCGGCGGCGGCGCTGGCGGAGGGGGAGGTGCAAGAGCGAGAGGGGGAAAGTAGCGTCCTGCAGGACTCGCCGCGGTCTCTGCGTGCGGAGTGAGAGGTTCCCTGGGAGGTGAGCGAGCGAGAGAGAGAGAAGGGCAAGGCGATGTTAGGGGTGGGGGGAAGGACCGCTCAACATCTCAAATTTGGTTGGCTACCTCGAGCAGCCGGTTGCTCGGGACGCCTAGGGAGTAGGGGTTACGGCGCCTTGGCGCGAGCCGAGGACTCGAATCTCCTGAATTCCAACCGACAGAATTGTACCGGCGCTCGCCCAACGCGGGTCACAACAGTGTGTCGTCGTAGTCGTCGTGCCCACACGATATATCTTTTCTCTCTCTCCTTCTATCTCTCTCTGTCTCTCCTTCTCTCTCTCTCCCTATCTCTGTCCGCTTCGCCGTTCCTTTCGCACCCACACACCTGCATGCGAGCTCTCCACATTATTTATCAACGAGCAAAGGAATTTCCTTCCTTTTTCGTTTTCTCTCCTTTTCTTATCTTTTTTTTTCCTTCCCCGTTCCTTGTATTCCCTTCTTATTCTTACTCTCCGCCAGTGACGCTGCCACCTCCACCTACCCCCTCCCCCATCCCCACCCCGACCTCCCGCCCCCCTCTGCATCGCCCGCCAGTCCGCCTCTAACCTCCCGCCGTCGTCGCCCACGTCGTCCTTAAATACAGTTTTGTTTCGGCGCGGCCGTTCGACACATGCATCGCGCGCTATCTGTACCCCGGTACATGATAAGGACGTAAATATGTGTAAATGGATATAACATATTTATCCACGATCTTATACATCGGCACATCGCGGGTGCCCGTGCTTGTTATTGGTGGTTGTTCGACCGTTTGGAAACTGTGAACTGTACACATACGTATAAAGATGTGTAAAAAGGGACATTAAAAACAATATTCACGAAACAGTCCCGCGCCGGAGATGCGGCGTCGATCAGTGCGCGGCAAAGTGTCGAGTGATAGATTGTGACCTGAAGACAGTTCGTTTGGAAGATAATTCGGTGGTTTTGAGCCACAGAATCGGCTAACATGTAAATCAAACAATTGCCAAGTTCGTTTTTTATTTTTTATTTTTTATTTATTAACAGTATTCATTATTATCGTTTCGTACGTGATTGTTTTCACTTTCACGAACGTTTTATTTTTATTTCATTATACTTTATTCTTGTAAATTATTTATTTGTGGTTTTTTTTTTCACTCTCTGTTTTTATTTCGCGCGCTGTCTCTCTCTCTCTCTCTCTCTCTCTCTCTATATATATATATATATATATATATATTTCTCTATCTCGCGTGCTCGTTCTTTCTTGCACCTCAGTACGGTTATTGACACAGCCAATTTCACTGATCGTTTGAATCTCGGTTCGAAAATGTCAGGTGATAAAACATTCGCGCCTAGCGTCCTTTGGACAATGGACGAGATATTTGTAATGACGTGGATCATATGATAAATGTAGAACACGTTGTACATTTTTAGTTTGCTTTTTGTTCTACGCGTTTATCCACGCATCTAAAGCGAAAGAAAAAACCCTATACAATCTCAAAAGCATGTAAAAATGAATATAATAAAAATATTTGCGTGGAAATAAAAATTTCGCAATATTCTTGTTGCGTACAAAAACGAAAATCGATGATAATAATAATAAAGAATAAACGGTGTGAACGTGAACTTTCGCAAATTGAATGTTACACTATGGACTCACTAATTCGTAAACATGTACACGACCACGAGTGTTGTCTACGGCTAAATAAACAAGCAGGTGATTAATACTGACACGTGTTGATCCGCTTGAAAGTCGGCGCGTCGTCCTCGTCCCCGTCTACACACAGACGACGGCACAGACGAAAGACGAGAGAGAGAGCTCAAGCGAATTGTGACTGAAATGGCAAGTGTCGATCAACAACAGAAGCAGAAACAGTACGTTGGTAACACCGAGAGCGAAAAACTTCACTGCAAAGACTGTGGCATCTATTTCGAGAGTGACAAGAGCTTGGTAGTTCATCTGCAATATCACCACGAAAATCTAATGAATCAGTGGGCAAGCGAAGCGCAGCAGGAGGAGAGCAACAACAACAACAGCAAGGCTGGGAATCACAATAGCCACGTGACAGTGAAACGAGATAGCACGACGGCGCTGGCCGATTCAAGTGAACCTCCCTCTAGGCCGCCGTCCGAGGGAGCGTCACCGGCTCAGCAAAATTTACCAACGCCCGGCATCCAACCGCAGCAGCAGCAGCAACAGCAGCAACGACAGCAGCAACAGCAGCAGCAGCAACAGCAGCAGCAGCAGCAGCAGCAGCAGCAGCAGCAGCAGCAACAACAGCAGCCACCGACCTCGCAGTCCTTCGGTCACTACCAAACGCCAATGTTCCACGACGCAAGCTTCTTCATGGAAAATGAACCGGCTTTCATCATTCCCCACGAATACTCGCCCAGTCACGAGCCCGAGACGCAAACCGGCTACAGGTATCACCCCTACCAACATTCCCAGCACTATCCTCCGGAACGGGCTAACTCTGTAAGCTCCATGAGCCCCAGGAGCCCCTTGCAGTGCGACAAGTGCGGCGCTGTTTTCGAAAATGTAGGCCTGCTAGGTGAGCACGTTCGTGCCAATCATCCGACATCCCCCGGCGGTTATCCCGGTCAGCCGCAGTATCAGCAGATCGGTAATAGTCCGTCGCAGCAGAGCCAGCAGCAGCAGCAGCAGCAACAGCAACAACAACAACAACAACAACAACAACAACAACAACAACAACAACAACAGCAACAACAACAACAACAACAACAACAACAACAATTGCATGCGTCACCGCCGCAGGCTGCAAATTCTCAACAGCAACAGCAACAATCGGCTGGGTACGACTATAACAATGGGCGCGTGATGAAACAGGAGGTGAAACAAGAGCCTGAAGAGCAAGCCGAGATCCTCGATCTCGACTCGCACAAGGTGCAAACGCATCGCTATGAGGAAGAACTGATGAGGCTGCATCAACAACAGCAACAAGAGATGCAGATGCAGCTGCATCAGCAGCAGCAGCAACAACAACAGCAGCAGCAACAACAGCAGCAGGCGATGCAGCATCCCGGGAGAGGTGGACCGCACTCGGTGAGTTCTATGTTAGGATGGCCTTCCGCACAGCCTCACGAGTACCATCCTGGTGTGTCGCCGATGCCGCCAATGGGACCGATGGACAACGTGTCGCCGATACCGGACCAGAGCCAGTTCCTGAGGGCGCAGCACATGGCGGTAGAATCGCCGAGGCATCCGGGATCGCCAATAATAACCAGCACGCAACAGATGCCGACCCATCAGCTGTCCGGGATTCTACAGCAGCCCCCTAAACCACCGCCGGTAACGAATCAGTCGTGGAAAAGCAACGAGGCGCGCAGACCAAAGACTTACAATTGCACGGCGTGCAACAAGTGGTTCACCAGCTCGGGCCACCTGAAGCGTCACTACAACACGACGCTGCACAAGAACGCGGTTAAGCAGAGCGGACAGCCCGACCCGGCGAACATGCCGATTAGCGCCCACCATCATCCCGGCCGAGACCCGGTAATGGGATCGGGAAGGGGGCCGCCCAGGTCGCCGGAACTATCTTCTTCGGGGAGTCCCCCAAACTTGATGGCAGGTCCCTCGGGCGAGGCGGCGAGGGGCCTGCTCCACACGGCCACCCTCTACACCAACAGCAATTCCAACAGCAGCGAATCTTCGGCAACCATACAGCAGCAACCGCCTTCAACACTCCACATCCCATCCACAATGGTGCCCCTCAATTCCCCGCTGCCATCGCCAATGGCGGGCCACCACCACCCGCACCACCACCAGCATCAAATGGGTTCGCCGTCGCAAATGGGGGCCCACCATCCCATGAATTCGCCCATGTCGCCCATGGGGGTCCATCCGCACCTGAATTCACCTTCACCGATGGCCTCCCATCCGCACATGACTTCACCATCTCCAATAATGGGGGCGCCAATGAATTCGCCGCCGATGGGGGGTCCTTCGATGCCTCATCAGCCGTACCCAAACGCCTTGCCCCCCCACGTTACAACTACTACCAGCATCCCGGGTCTACTGGAGTCTATCACCAGCCAAGTAACTACTATTGGTAACGACCCCAGCGCCCAGCAACAACAGCAGCAGCAAAGCCACGAGATGCTGCCCGGTTTTGGGACCTTCAGCAATCACCAGAAGCCCCTGCCGAGCTTCACTCAGTTCGGTATCACCGGGTTTTTTATAGGCCAGAACCAACCGCAGGCCGTTAACGTGGGGGGGCTAAGTCCGGAGGAAAGCCTTCCTCAAGACAGATCCTTTGATTCCCCAGGATCAAACTACGATCCCTACAGAAACTCGCCACCCAGGTACGAGTCCCTGACCGCCATGGAAGTTGTCCAAGAACCCGATTCCCTTGCTATCGTGCAGTTCGTTCATGTTCCTCAGCAGCAGCAACAACAGCAACAGCAACAGCAACAGCAACAGCACCGTCAACCGAAAACTTTTGAGGCGAACAACAATCTGCCTCAAAGTAAGACGGAACCGGGTCCGAAGATCGTCAAAGACGATGTTACGGACATGAAGAAGGTACTGCTGATGTACAAGAAGCATAAAATCGCGGTCACGGAAACCGGTTCGCACTACATATCGGAGGACGGGTTTCACAAGTGCCTCGAGTGCGACAAGGTCTTCAACAAGGCCTGCTACTTGACGCAGCACAACAAAAGCTTTCATTCGGGTGAAAAACCGTTTAAATGCCAACAGTGTGGCAAGAGATTTCCCCTTGAGTACCTGCACGCCAAACACTTACATAAGCACGCCGGTGAGAAGCCCTACAAGTGCGAGTCATGCCCGAAACAGTTCAATCACAAGACCGATCTCAGACGGCACATGTGCCTTCACACGGGTGAGAAACCCTACGCCTGCGACACCTGCGGCAAGGGGTTCATAAGGAAGGATCACATGATGAAACACTTGGAGACTCACAAAAAGAAGAACAATCATCATCACGGTCACGGTCAGCACAATCAACACAATAACAGAGTGCTCATCGTTTGAACGCGTAACGCAAGGACACGACGGGCGTTGCGCGACCCCCTCTCCCTGTATTTATTTTACCTTCGCAAAAGCCCGAAATTGTTATCCCGGCAGCGAGTCAGCCGAGAGCGCGTTGCCGCGGCGGGTCGTTTCTCTCGAAACTATTGAAAACGTACCAAAGGAGGGTCGGCACTGGGAGGTAAAGGTTGAAATTTCTGTAGAGATTGAAGAGAAGAAAAAATTAAACTAAATGCTTCGTTATAAATAAATGAATATACAAAATAAGGAATAAGAATAGACGTATGTGGGCAGTTTGTGATTCGCACGGAATAGTTGCTGAAACGTGGTGATAACGGTTCTCGGACTATGTATTGATTTTGCTCAACGACATTTATTATTTCATGAAATCATTGCTGCGTACTTCAAATCGCTTTTCAAAACGAATGACGTTAATCAATCGTTGCCGTCACTGGGACTGTTGTTTTGCGCGTATTCTTGTATGCACGATTTTCAATTGTTCGAAGGGAAAAGTATCGAAACCAAAAAGAAGACGGATGAAGTAGCTTCATTGTTAGACCGGAATGCAAATGTAACGTAAGTTTGCAATTTTTTATTGGCATCATTCGGGATAAAAAATTTTTTTTCCATTTGACCAAGTCATTTAGTGGCGCCAATCGCGGTACACACGGCTGACCGATGATTTTTGCTCGGCTTTGTTGACCGCGACGGCTCGGACTAATGGCAAATCCAGTCACGATAACTTAAATGAAATGATTGTAAATCTTAAAATGAAACGACAGCGCGGTAATAATTAATGTTGAAACGATATCAAACCTTGAAGCTTATCAATTGTACAAAATACGTTAAATGTATAGGCATATTATTGTAATTATTACTGATTTAATATTAATTGACTAATTATAAATTGATGAAATCCTTAATTCTTAATACTCGTATTTTATAGTGAATAACTAATCTATAAAAAGCATATTAAAAATATTTCATCCAATGTGAAAACGAATGCGCTTTCATCGCAAACCACTTATCATTTCATTTTCGTTAGACTAATCACAACTTGTGTTGCGTGAAAGTTGAAATAACAAAGTTCGCAAAATAACTGATAGCAACGAAGAGAATGAATTGAAAAACACCACTGTCGCGTATTTGGATTTCGTTTCTCTTCGGTAAAATTTCAACTAACCTTCTCCGAACACTATCCCGTCGCATCTCACGAATTTCAATCGAAATAATGATAAAGTTAATCAAAGGGCACGTCGTTTTCACACTGGTTCCTTTTCTAAACCTAAGATAGACTAAGTTATTAAGAATCTTGCGCTTCTTCTTCTTGGCCAACGATCTTTGCGCTCGTCAGTCTCTGGGGGATTGTCTATCACCTCTGCGTCCCTTCGCCATCCATCGATCTGTTTTAGATGAAATGCAGAAAGTACACTTTGTAAACTTGAGCCGTGACTCGGGGAAGAGATTGGCGAACTCGAATTTCTTGAAAGAAAAAGTGTTGGAGTATTTACACGCAATGTAGGTAACTGCTGACCTCGCCAAAACGAAATTTATAGTTATTTTGTTGAATATTAGTTAATAATTTTTTATAAATATTGATAAGTTGAAGTATTGAAAAGTGTTGTGGTTATATACGAGTTAGTTGTATCTCATTGCTTTGTTCGTTGTTGTGTTTGCACTTCGCGTTTGTTCCAATTTTTGCGTAACTCATTTTAAATATATTGTGATTGATAGAAAGAAAAGAAATTGCTTCTAATTGCCTATAGTCATTCAATTGGGACGAGGTCTACCATGTTGTTGTAAATATTTTTTTTTTTAATTATATTAAATGATAACGAATTAGCACTCGCCATTTGTAACGTATGAAATCTCAGAACAGACTACCTCAGAGTTCAGGAATTAAATGACAAAAAACGAAGAAAAATAATTTTTAAAAAAAATCAATTATGTAACAAGAAAACGAAGGAAAGAATAATAAGTAAATAAATGAATAGTTAAATAAATAAATAAATAAATGAGAAATAAAACCAATGCAATAACTGTAAAATACAGAATACCTTACGAGGCGGACAGAGGAAATATAATGCGCATACTCTAATTTATTCGCATCCTGAAACTGTCTTATCTTCATGCGAATTGGATAAGTTTTGTCTTTTTGATGCTGTTTCCACGAATTTATTGTTCGAAATCCATTTGCTGCAATATACATATTATAAAATCAAGACCTTCGGTTTGAAGAAAAAAGAGAGTAAGAAACGGGAAGAGAGAGGAAAAAAAAAAAGACAAACGAGAAATAATGTTCATTTTAAAAAAGGATTAAATTTTCACAGAATCAGTTCCTCCGATCGTCCGCCAGTAACATGTAAGCGTAATAGACATGTAAATTAAATATACAAATATCCAGCATACGTTAGACATATCAAGCAGTATTACTGTACTCAGTTTAAAGGATAAGAAGCAAATAAATACATATTGTACTCATATCAGTAGAGATATCATTGCAAACAAAAAAAAAAACAAAAATGATAAATCTGGGCATTTTTGCAAAGCAATCTTTGACTATACATTATGATATACATATTATGTAACAATAAATCTTGGGCATTCGTTTGAGAAATGTACGTATTTACAATATTTACTTGTACGACGATATACATATTATTATTATTATTATTATTATTATTATTATTATTATTATGAATGAATAAATATATATATATTATTATAGAAATAAATATACCTAATTCGAAAGAATACAGTACCAAACAATGATTGGTTGTGCCAAACAATTTTTTTATTCCTTTTGTTTATTATTACCTAGTTTGTTTACTGTTTTAATGTTTGTCATCGATTTCTTCCCTTTCTTTATGTTTTATCTTATCGTGCGGGCATTTTACCGTGTAGGAACGGTGGCCATTTTTTCATTAGGAATCTCATATAACTGTATAGTTTATTGGACGCAAAGTTCCCACGAAAATTATCGAGTTGAGAAATGATCTTGCAGTTTTCTGAAAGCCGGTATTTTAACCACTCTACATACTATATTATATGCAAATACATACACATGTATCCATCACGTTACTAACTCGTCGTTGCCGGTCTTTTTTCTTTCTTTTTATTTTTTCTTCGTTTCGATACTCGTCTCTGGTGGTGCCATAATATTAAATGTGAGAAAAAAATTCGAACCCAACTTCGAAACATTCTAGTAGCGGAACTTGAAGTTTTTGTAATTGTAATAGTAATAATTATAATAATTACTATAATAATGATAACGATAATAATATTATTATAACGATAGTAATAATAATCTTAATCATAATTATACTAATAATGTGGTTTCTGTTCCTGTATACGGCCGATATAAAACTATCGAGATAGAATATAATAATACGACCTGTATTAGTTTAAACGTGTTTAATTATGTTTTTATAAATATATTTTATTTCATACACCTTACGTTGTTCAATTATCGTTTGTTTTTTTTTTCCTTTACTCCGCACTCATCCTGCCACCCACATACCTCGTTCTGTTTACCATTATTCTAGAAATTTTTTCTTCACGCATTTAAATCTGTTTCCATTAGTTTTTCATCCCCTGCTTACCTGCGTACAATCAGGCAACCAACATGAAAATACCATATCTTGATGAAATGTTCAAGTACCTATATTCAATATCATTAATATCCTCCAAGAGTTTAAATAGCTGTTGGTATGTGTAAGGTAATAACGATTGTCAAGAATTTTGTAACACGGTTAGAAAAACAGCTCAGATCTAGTAAATGAGAAGGGAGAGGAGAAGAAAAAAATAAATAAATAACTAAAAAAATAAATCAAATAACAATACCTACATGCAAACAAAGAAAAGCGAATAAGAAAATTTTCTCACCTTGTAGGCTGCACAGTGTTGCGATGTTGAATATCGACGTGAAGAGACAGGGCTGAAAAATGACGAATAAAATGTGCAAACAAATTGTACAAATATGCTTGGCAACAAAACTTATAAGAAATAATTGAACTCAGAAACGAAGAGAAAAATATCTACACGTAACGAGCTTCGCCAAGTCAACAAGGCACGTCTCACGATATCTCAAAGAATTAGTTTTAAGTATAAAATTTACCTGATGACGAAGCAATATTGAACGATCTGTTTATGATAACTTAAAGTAAATATGATTAAATGAAAAATGATGTTAGGTGTAGTCTACTCTATACTGTACGTCTTTTAGCTAAATTTTTATGTTTTTTAATTCGTTGTGAACGAATGTTTTGGGTATATATGAATTGATAAGTAATACATAAATATCAATATTAAGACGAAGAATAAGAAATAATACAAATATGATATATACAAATCAACGAGCTGCGCACATCAGCTTCTATATGAACCTAAATTATATAAGAGATTCAGTCGAGAACAATGAATTAATTGTTATTGATAAAAGCATTGTCGGAATATTCATAACTTTCAGCAATATCCTACAGCTTGTTGTTCCATCCTCGTGAATGCGAAAGCGGTTCAACGGATCCTTCGAAATTAATTATCGTTATACATGCCAGCCAGCAAGTTTACCAGTCAAGAGACAAATTCACGATCAGTGTTTGCAAAAACGTGAACAAATTGCATATTCAGCAATAGCCGATATTTTTCATATACTATGTCGTTCTGCAATTAACATCCGAAACCGTAAATATGTAGCATGGGAACTTCGTTCTTAATATATGTAACATGTGACTCGAAATTTTCTTAGTGTTTGACGATCTCGAAACATTTTAAAACACGAAGCAGGCATAATAATAATTAATTGAACTTGCCAAACGGTCGAAGGTGCGTTGAATAATGAATGGAAATAAAATTCAGGACAATTCTTGGTATTATGAAATTTATGAATGACATCTTGACAATGCCGTTACAAAAGTACCTCATGATACAAAATCCATGTACAAATGTTCATACGTTTTCAGAATAATAGCTAATTAATAAATAATGAATATCGATATAGTAATTCTATCATTTTCTCCGCCACCCATGCACATCGTATTTCCTCCACGACGGCGAACGACGCTGGTTCGGAAAAATTGTGCAACAATCCGATTGCGTAACGATTCACTCGTCGCGTGACGCGTCAATGCAAATGGACTGGACGATGAAATGGTTCTTCAAGCTGGGAGGACTCGTGCGTGGAGCATAAGAAAGAATCGCGAAAACAT
Organism: Neodiprion virginianus; assembly: GCF_021901495.1. Taxonomy (NCBI): domain Eukaryota; kingdom Metazoa; phylum Arthropoda; class Insecta; order Hymenoptera; family Diprionidae; genus Neodiprion; species Neodiprion virginianus. The sequence continues at coordinate 41,082,852 of NC_060880.1, forward strand.
GGCGGGTCGACTCGACGACGGAAACGATTTGTGAGTAGGGTTTGCCCGCGTTGCTTTTACCCCGAAAATCATATCCTGTGATAAATTACGAGATTAGCTGGGCACAGCGAGTCGAGTCGAAGACGCCGAACGAGAGCTGCTTTCATGTCTTCGGAGTCAGAGTCTCTCGCGCGGACCATATGTTGGAGCCAATTCTTCCATCTCTGCCGTCTCTCCCGCACCCTTTCCCTCCATCCCTCCCCTCCCCCCCCCTTCTAGTCAAGGCTACACAACTCGTGCGAGAGACGGTGACGAAGGCAGAGATAGAGTGTGAGAAGCCGAAGTAAGTTAGCCATATCATTAAACAAGCCGAAACTACTCGTACATCGTGTTGTACACACGTCTACATATGTACCTAATCCCAAAGCCCAACGCTTCACGAGTCGAGTACAAGGTGTGGTGACTTTGAGAAATCGGGAAAATAAAGACTCACCTACCTTGTATCTGTATGTACAGAGTTTTTATAATTTCGACGCGTTGTTATCAAGAAAAGCCTGACTTGAAAATTTGCATTTAATATTCCAATATTTCAGCCATCGATTTTTTTTTTTTTCAACAAACCTTTAGCCAGTGTTACAAATGCATGTTTTCTGAACGATCGAAGATCGTGACCCGTTTGTATTTTATATTCGACGACTCAAACGATCTTAAAAAAAAGAATTCTTCCATTTCAAGTGCTTGCGTTTGCTCCGCGATTCTCAACATTTTTCCGTCTTCAAGCGGAACTGATAATTTTAACGATAAGCGTAATCTGTCTTGGCATGAAATAAAAATTTTCCTCCTTCGATACCGCAAATGCAAAATATCCGGCATCGCTTGAGGCAAATGTAACAGTTATTGACACGCTTAGACCAAATTATTGTCCCTTTTATTTTCCAAGATTATAAATTTACGGTACAGATTGAAAATTTCTCGATGATTAGAACCGATCGCTAGAGGATTAGACGCTAAAAATATATTCTTTGGTAATTTTATAACTAAGCATCTACAAACATATACAAACAAAAATGGTGAATAAATGGGACAGGGTGAATAACTGGTGCCTTACTGCACGAAGTAAAAATCTGAACGACATCGCGTTCTTGGTGAAAAATTTCTCCCCGATCATCCGCGACGGTGTATCCAGATCCCATAACCGTCATTACCGTCCTCGAGATCCAGGGACCCCCAGGGATTTGGCGGGAGAGGCGTTGATTCTGGGCATTAATGCGTCCGTACGGCCTGCAAGAGTTTCTCACACTGCAGACACAGCTGTTGTAATGAGTTGCATCCTCGCGTCGAGGTAGCAGAGCTCGTCTCGTGACAATGCGGGTTCTTTTCGCTCCCCTTTATCTCCGCTACCTTTCAAAGTGTGAAGACTCGGGGGCTGCAGAGGCGGTGCATCGCCGATTTCTACGCCGTGAAAAATCCGCCGGCATAAAGGCTGGATTTCACCATGGTGAATGGGCGTTCCGAGGTTTGAAATATCGGTGTAAATTGAGGGATGGCCACTAGGCTAAAAATAATCCATGCGTCGAACAATCGAGTCCAAGAGAATAATCGAACACAACTCGATCGAATCGGTAAAACTTAATCGATTAATTGATCGTTACGTTTTTTTTTTTTTGAAAAGGTGCGTATGAAACCAAAAGATCGTATATTTCAGTATGTTGTCTTAACAGCGGAATAGTTTTTTGACAATGTACAGTTACATTCAAAATATTTTCCACTTTCAGGTCAAAACATTCGCTTGTCATCCAAATTGATATTTTAGCGCTTCGTTCGTGGGAGTGAAAAAATCAAATAAAAAAAAATTGAGTCGTTCGATTAATCGAGTTTGAAAAATACCGAAATTATGCTCAATAAATCGTGAAAAAATAATCGATTATTTTTTGTCACTCTTGTAAATTCATCCGGGGATTCGTCGTCGTTTACTCGTCGATAACTCGGATGAACGGCGAAGGAGGAATCGGATCAAAAAGGAGGTTTGTTTTCTCACTCTTCGGTGAGACGCACGGAGAGTTCGTAACTCAGGCGGCGTCGACAGAAGTGAGGCAGGTCGCGTAATAGAAAGTTACGAGACCTCGGGAAGTTGAGGAGAGGCGCGGCGGTACGCCGAAGAGATTGAGTTTCGTGTTATTTCTTGAGTTATTTCCTCGCCCCGGAGTTACTCCGAGTTTATTATCCCCGGAGAGCCGGGAGGAGTCGACCCGTTTCTTTCCTCATCTTTTATCTACACCTTTATAGGTTGGTACACGGATAATCTTTCTCTCCTTCACTCCTTACCCCGGTAATATTCTCACGCGCCATCGGCAGCAACGCGTCGTCATCGCTGCTATCGATTCCAATCACGTATCTCCCCGAGCATAAAACGGCTCGATGAACAAATAAGAATTCAAATTAACGCCGCGATTAGAATGAAAATACAATAGATCTAGAGCTCTTGTAATAGAAATTTCCCTCCTGTTGCGAGTGAACGCGACTCGCCCTCCGATGCATGGTCGATTCGTCAAGTCTCTCTCGGTAGATCGGAAATCCTTGGAGTATTAACATCGGGGCCGATGAAGCGAGATTGGGAGTCCGACGAGTCCTCGACTATCGTTATTAGCGGTACGTGTAAGTAATGTAAACACTTCGCAACGTCGTGTAATCAACCACGTCTACAAGGGATTATCAACGATGCTTAAAATCACCTTTCCATTTGGAAGTATATGCGACGTATTACCGTGCACGGTTTGTCGAACGAACTTTATACACGCTCTGATCCTGGTGTAAACGATTCGATCTCGACGATCATTTTGAAAATCATTGTGCCAGAGCGTCTTATAGGATCACTGTGCAGTTTCATTCCAGTTTCTGTTCCGAGGACGACCATCGAGCTGCTATGACTCGTTGTCGAAGGTAAGAAAACTCCCATAAAGTTCAGGGGAAGCAATTATTGGGTACCTTGATGGTGTATTGAAATTGAATTCGATTATTAGAATTGTTTTCGTGTTTGTATTAGAGGTGAATGCTTCTTTCTTCTTCCGTCACGCAGCCTCGTTCTATCTACAAGCGATGGAACGTATTAGTTAATTGGTCTTTGATTGATGCTCGGGGAATGCGTGAGAGGGCGAGGCGTCCGAGTCGATACTTATCTCATTTCTGATTTATTAACTAATTAATTTACCTATCGCCTAATAATAACCAAAGCCTCGATACCATCGAGGATTCAAATTCAATACGGTTACCATTATGTGTGCGTTATGCATGCTCTGTACAAAAAAAAAAAACTACGACTCAACTTTTTTCACGAGCTTATTCATTACCCATTAAAGCTTTTTTTAAATTTTTCTTTTGCTCTTCACACTGGTGTAACTGTTGACCTTAAATAACTTTTGAACGAGTGAATTTATCGGAAAATAATAAGAGAACTTTTTCAGAGAGAAATATATTCTCTAGAAAAATACGGCTGTGAATTTTCTATACTATGCATCGTTAGCTAGTTACAAAAATTGAAAGGAGCAAAAACCATTCTTTCCATGTTATTCTTACGGAAATTAGTAAAGTGCGATGCGCAACCTCTTAACGTTGATATTTAAGAGCTCAAATTTTAACCGACGTATTTTTATACCCGAATGGAACTTTTGAACCTGTTTCGAAGAAAATAAAATTATTTTTTTCAAACACCCTGGTACACATGTACATACAAGATCACAGTAACACGCGATGACCTTATCGGCAAATATCTCTGCACCTTCGTGATTTCATCTCTCGTCTCACAATCGGTTTGGCCTTGTTCGAAATCCACATTTGCCATATGTCACCTAATTTCGCGGGGTAGCAAGCCTGCGCGCAGCGATATATCACCAGTATACATATACATGTACGCATATGTGCACGTATGTATCACATACGATGCGAATGGCAACAGATGGCTTGTGCTTGACAGGGCGCGTCGTGAGTTTTCTACTTGTCAAACTTAAACGTTGTGAACGATAAATCAGGCGAATTAAAACTGAATAAGCTTTAGAAAAATGAAAACTTGGGTTGAATATTTTGCAAAGACACAGCAAGCCTGTTCGAGTAATAAAAACACGTGATACAACAAGTGTCCTTTCACGTGAAATAATTTGCAGAAATTTTAAATATCGTTATCAAATCATCCACGCACGGTGTTTCGTAAGTTTGAGTAACCGTAAATAATTGTAAGAGCATAAAGGCGGCCAACCTGGTACGTATTTCTACCTACAACCTCATTTTAAATATCCGACACTATATATCAAGTTACAGAATAGAAACAATTACTATACAAACTATCGAGAGAACCGATCTAAATTCAAACAATTATTCCATCAAAATGGAATAAAACCGGGATCGCGTAAGAAGATAAAAAATTTATTCGTCGCTCGATGACTTTAAAACCGATTGAATGAGAGTGAATTCGATTTAGGATCTTGTGCCGGTCACAATAGGCTTGTGAGTCAAGTATCGGCACATACGCCTGCGATTTTTTTCCTCCGTTAGCTATTGTTAGACCGTGACTTCTATCAGAGACCAACGGTCAAGTCTCAGATGGATATCGCTCGGCGTGGTAAAGCCGCGATAAAAGATCGACGCCATTATTCTGCTACGTCAATTCGTACCGGACTGCAAGCACGGATCATTAAAGCGAAATATCGAAAGATTCGCGGTGATTCGGTGATTCGGTGATTCCGATATTCCCGGTACACCCGGAGTTCGGGGATCCGGCGGGGAAGCGTTGACACGGACGGGCCAGATAAATCTCTCGTACTCCGCAGGATACCATTCCGTATTGAAAAGGACTATTGAGGTGCACGGTGCCGTGCTTTGGATGAAGGTGGCGCAGCCACTCTCTTTCTCCTTGCTCTCTCCTCTCCTCTCGATTCCCTCCCCTCGCCGCCCCTCTTCGCTTCTCTTCTCTTCTCTTCTATTCTCTTCTCTTCTCTTCTCATCTCGACGCCGTCGCCGTCATCGTCGAGGACCAGGTGCATCTTGAGCCTGGGAAGCTCAAACTCTGCTCTTCGACGGCGTGGCAGCAACGGCAGATGCGCGCCTCCGCGATGCGAGGCTTGTTTGTCTACGGAAACGGAGCGGTGGATCTCCGTCGATCTCCGGCAATCTTGCTTTCGATCCGGCCCTCAAAGCACGGTCGGCCGAGTGAAAGAGAGCATTTCGCGAGAATTAAACGCTGCTGCGGGGCTTTGGCTGGATAACGATAGATGAGGTTGATTTCACCGGTCTGGAAGGAAATCTTCCTCCTTGGAAAAAAAAAAAATAAAAATTTATATCACGGATACGAAGGTTTCAATGTGCCGAATCTATATCTGCTTTCCATTTTTTGCTGTCACGTTGTATATACATATATTGTATGATGTGAATGGCTTTTTTTATTTTTCATAATTCCGAATTTGTTGCGTTTTGTTGTTGCACTTACACTGCTTTAATCTATTTAAATAGTATCTGTACGTACGAAACATGTTCGAAATGACAGAAAGAGATTTTGAAGGAGAAATTAGAAAGAGAAGAGATTCGCCGTGAAACTCTGATCGACGATACGAAAAAACTACAACATAACTAGAATTATACCAGTTGATAGATTTTCTGACGATTTGAATGGTTGAAATTTTTTACTTTCTAACCTTTTTTTTTATAAACATTGCTTCTATCATTATTTTTTGATTTTAATTTATAAGAAAAAATAGCGTTTCATTAATGAAAAAAAAAAAAAAAAAACAACTAACAGCGTACATGGTACATATTTTTTATTACTATATTTCGAAATAGAGTAGGTGAAAAAAAGAGTTTTTTCTGCAGATCAGTGTTCACGAGAAGAAAATAGAAGTCAGTTAATACTTTCTACGAAAGAAAAAAAATCGCTGATTGGTCGATAGAACGGAATGATCAATTTTCGGCCGATTGTAGAAATTACTTTGAAGCGTCGAATCATTTTATATTCCCATCTGTTCCGAGATATGTTATCAGTTATTTGAACTGGAATTAGCAATATTTTCACCTCCAGATATCGAGTAAAAAATCACCACAATCGTCAACCTGTGTACCAGGTCCGTGAAATCCTTTTTTCACTTCTCCACTTTGCGTCGTAAAGAGTTAATCTGTCGCGCCCATTTGGCGTTGTCGAGGGTTGAGGGAACGACAACGAGGGCTGGGGAACACGAATAAGCCGAGATTTCAAGCGTCATAACAACCGAGCGCCCGTCGAAATTAAATAATCCGAACCTCTCTCTCTCTCTCTCTCTCTGTCATTTTTTCTCTCGCTTCCACTCCCCCCAACCCACCTGCACTTCCCCTTTCCAGAGGCAGGCTAAAACTGTTTGCGGGGGTGCAAAACCGTCCGCTAAATGCCTCCCCCCTGCGCCCCCATTACCATCTTTCGACGGTGATGAGCTGCGGGCGGCATTATTTTCCAGAGCGTAAAAAGAATAAACCCGGAATTACCGGCAATAAAATTCAAAAAAGAAAGGGGGAAACAAGAACCCCGCCCTTAACGGCTCTCACCCACCCAGCTGTCTCAATTTGAATTTTATAATTCAACGGTGTGTAGAGCTGTTTTAAAACTTTTATCTTCGGAATAAAGTGGGCCGAATAAATATATCTGAAAATTATAAGAGTACTCGTAACTCTGCTAAATATGAGGATTTGCTATAGTAGGTGAATCGATTTTCATTATTCGTATGATGGCTTTCTAATTTAAAAAAAAAATTTTTTTTTTGCCACCGCCCGTGATCATTATTGCATTTTACTCGTATAATTCGAGGCTTGAAAAGACCACACAGATTTCTTATGGAAATTGGAATTTTATTTTATATCACGATCGAAAATTCTCATGAACACGTGTCCCAAGAGACAGTAGTTTCCGAGATACAGGCTTCGGAAAAAAAGGTGTACAGATTTTTTGATATTTATGAATTTCGAGATTTTCATGAATTATAAAGCTTCAAGGGGTCTTGAAACCAAACAAATCATTCGTAAGCCTGCACGGTTGATTCTCAAAGATACGAAGGAAGCTGCGATTGATTCCATCGATGCATTGATGCCATCCATGCACTCGCTGGTTTACCGGAAGGAGGTGCAGCGTCGGATTTCGCGTGAAGAACGAGAACCTCCGACTCTTGCAATAACGGACCTCTCCTGTTTTTCACGCGTCTGCGTAGTCTCTGCGAATCGGCTGTGCAGTTTTTGAGCGATATATTTGAGTTCAAGTCCCTCTCGAAGCTTAGTAATTCGTGTAAAGCGCGTAATCCGTAGATATGAAAAAATCCATACACCCCCCTGCCGCAGCTTGTATCTCGGAAACTACCGATTTTTTGGCCTTGTGTCTGTGAGAACGTTTTATCGGGAGGATATATAGGTACTACAACATACTGAAAATCTAGCGAATTCAACCGATAGCCAATTTCCATAAGGATTCTTCTGGGTACCTTTTCATTAAACAAATGCTACTCGTAAATGCGATAAATAAGAGTAGTGGTAAGCGGATGAAGAAGTGGAATTGACCCAGAACGTTGAGAGCGTAGAGAGAAAAGAAGACAACGAATTACCCTCGGCCAATAAATAGCCCGGCAGCATGCGACTCATTATCCATAAAAATCTCCGTTCTCTCTCCCTCGTGCCGGCGTCTCTCTCTCTCTCTCTCTCTTTCTCTCTCTGTCGCCGAAGCGGTAAAACTGCTCGTCAGCCGCTCAAAGGCCGCATCGCGAAGGCGGCGGAGGGTGAGGTTAGGGGGGAGGAGAGCTAACCCATCCGCTAAAAATGTAGCCTCCCCCGGCCCCCACCCCCCCAATTCCTCATCCCTCATCCCTCGGCGCCCTCCGCCCTTCCAGCCGCACAGCCGCCGCTGTGGTGAGAGGGGCATTAGTAAAAACGCGATATTGTCGGACTCAACAGGTTGCCGGCTTCTCCCCCCCCCCCCCCCCCCCCCGGCCCCTCACGCCGCCCACCCACCCGCCTCCGCATCCAACGCCGGTCTTCATGAGCCACCGCTGTATTAAATAAACCTGATGATGGGGTGATTTCTCTCCCTTTGTTGGTGAGGAGGGGGTGGGGGAGGGTGTTTCAGGGGTTGTAACTCATCGAGCACCTAATCGATTCTTCCTCGAGCGTGCTGCCGCCGCCACCGCCGCGTCATACCCCGGGGTAGAGATTTGCATTTTTATCCACAGGGCGATGCGCTTTAATGGGGCGAAGTCAACGCCCGTGGAGAGAATCGCTCGGCCTGCGTGCTTCAAATTGGATCCCTCAAATACTTTTGTCGGTAGCGCGAGTGATTTCTTTTCTCTCTTCTAATTCCGACGCTATTTCTTCCGGTTTTTTTTCCTCTCCCTTCATTTACCAAAACGCGTACGAGGCATCTCAGTTATACCCTATGTACATATACGGAATGAACAATGGGCCATGGGAAAAATCGAATGGTAGTAATTTTTAGGTATGAAGTCGGGAATTTGATCTAAGAGTAGTTCGATGACACTGAATCGAATGGTGATAATAATTTTACAATCAACCCCCGAGATCATTATGAAAAGTGGGCTAAACCGTTTATCTCAGAAAGTAATAACTTTATCAAAAAATATGTCAAGCAAAAGTTTCGTCACTTGGGACAGAAAGAAGAAAAAAAAAATTGCAAAAACGTATGCTGTGTTCATATTCGTGTCTACAAAAACAAGTGAGAAAGAGAGCAATGAAAATTTATTTTCAAACAAAGTTAGATTACTTCTTACTGTAAAGCTCTATGTAACAAAAAAAAAAAAAACCGATATCTATACGAATTTAATGTTTTTTTTTTTTTTTACCACTTCAAACTTTGAGGTCTTCGTCCCGCCCCTTCAAATGATTTTTACCTTTCTTCTCCGTTATTTTTGAAGATACGAAAATGAGCATGGGATACGTTTTTTTTTTTTTCATCGTCCCCAACAACTATTGTCTGACATATTTTTCGATAAAGTTATTAGGTTCGGAATTAAACGGTTTATCCCTTGTTTTATAATGATCTCGGGGGTTCGTTGCAAAATTATTATTACCATTCCATTTAGCGTCACAGAATCACCCATAGATCAATTTTCCGGATTCATAACTAATAAGTACTACCGAATTTTCATGCGTATTTACCGGACGACTACAAGACCTACTCGATTTATTGTTTAGGTTTGTGTTATAATTGTTTATACTTCTGTAATATCTTTTCATTTTTCCGCAAAAAGCCTTTCTTTTAACATTGCTAGTACGACATGTTCTCCAAGTATTAATTTAAAACGTTCTTGAAAGTAGGGAAAATCCCCCCCCCCCCCCCCCTCAAAATAAACACACACAAAAAACAAATATCATCTGCAAGCCTACAAAAATAAATTTAGCTGATAGGAAGTAAAGTTATCACTGAGAATAATCCCGTGCAAAGGGGCCCGAGGATATTCCGCGTGCACTGTAATCCTTGAGGCAGGAAATCCCTGTAATCAGCTGCTAGCCAGATATTTGGGCAAACAACGCGGTAGTTCCTAACTCTACAAGTTCGGTATTGTGTACGTACCGTGTTTTACGCATGTGTGTAGAGGAGCGAAGAGGCCAATAAAAACACGTGTCCATGATCCATGTGTCCCGGAGATTCTCTGCATCTTCTTTCTTTCCGTCGTTAAATCTTACTACAACATCACAGGCTGAAAAACACTCTGTACATTTGCTGTATGTAATTGGTCGATCGTTGAATCGTTCCAGTTTATCGATCATAAGGAATGAATCTCTTTTATTTTTTCAACTCTCCAAAGGAAGCTCGTGCCCTACCAACAAAGGTGACCGAAGTAATGCATTTTACCGAAATAATAAAAATAAACTGCCGATGCAACAGCGGCGACCTTTACCCCAAGATTATCGAAAAATGGGAAATAATTCTCCGCTGTTCAGGAGTTCCCATAAACACATACATAAATGTACTACTCATTTTTCACTTCAGCCGAAGGCTGGTGTGCCGGATTGTTGTTGGATCCTTCGCTGTCCTTTTCCTTCTCTCCTTCCCTCAATTTTTCCTTTTCCAACAGTGAAACGTCGAGCGTAAGTCGTAAAATCGCGAAGGCAGCGAACATCTGTTCGAGGTATACGAGAGCTCATCATTCCGTACGTATGAGTAGCTGTATACACATTTCGTACGTCCATCAAGATTTTGACCGAGAATCCTTTTCCCCTATTTTCACTTCACCATCCGTCCCGTTTCTCTTATATATATATATATATTCCTTGCTATATGTCACGTAGTTTTGTCCCCATGATAAGTTTTATACCCCGCTCACAATGGCTGTACGGTGTATGTATGAAATGCGTGTGTTTGCGTTAACCTAAAATCGTCTAGGCATGTAGTTTTCTCAGTTTTGGTGAAACGAATCTTTTCGGAAAGGGGTGCGCGGAGGGAGCAGGCCGCGCAGTCGTACGTTTTTAAAGCGGTAAAAGCAAAAGGATTCGTGGGAACGTGGATAAGCATACAGGGGAGCGACTGGCAAGAGTTGGATTTCACAAATTTCGAAAAAAGCTAGAGAAAAAAGAGGAAGGAAAAAAGCGAAACCCGTGGAAAGAAAAGAGGGGAAACGCCTGTCACTTTGCCGGGGTCTCGGATTCTACACTCGGCTCTTCTGCTTACACCAAAAATTACCCACTCATATACCAGCCTTTCGAACCCGCTCGATATCCTTTGATTTTTCAAACACGTTTCTCAGCGGAATCGTGCTTCTCTATAGAGTATGAATTACGGCTTGTACCGACTACACCTGCTCACATCGAAACCAGGCTCCTCGATGTAACGGAGAAATTATGGTTTCCTTCAAACCATGTATATACATATATAATTATATATGTATTATACACCTAGTATGAAATCTCAAGGTTTCGTTGAAATGAACTTCACTGTAAAACCTAGCTAAAATCATACCTGTTTTCAGGAGTTTATTATTTTTTTTTTTTTCTTACGATAATGAAAACACTCGGAGCAATTTGAACTAGGGAGCTTTATTATTTATAGTTTGAAGAACATTTCAGAATTTTTTCATTGAAACTAACGTCCGGCGAAGTAGTGAACTCGACAGTTCAAGTGAAACTATCGCAGCGCGCTACTTCCAACTCCTAAAAATAAGTATGATTTTTGACCATCCAAGCTGTGCTCCCCCCCCCTCCCCCCCCCCGCGCCCTTTTAATTCCATCAATTGTTCTGAGGTGAAAACGGCGAAACTACTCGGAAAACGTTATCCCTTTTTTGTCACAGCCAGCTAGCAGCAGGTCTGAGAAGAATGACAGTTGTGGTCCGAAGTAGGTGGGCCAATAGGTGGAGCGGTGAAACCCTGAAGGAGACCGGAAGTGGGAGTCTCCAGAGCCCCGGGCGGCCGAAGCAAGTGCGTTGCCTACCTTGGCCGGGAGGGCTTTGCCTCTCATTCATGAGTTTCACGCGTATGTTCTCGGAGTCTATGGACAGGATATCCTCGTGATTCTGAATAAAACGACCTACATCCCAGAATTCAAGAATTCAAGTGTACAGGCACACGTGTGCAACATGCATTATGCGGCTGCCGCTACGCGTTCAACCTGCATGCAGGTGGGTGTAGTTTTGTTATACCTGGATCTCCCGGTAGGTACATTATGGGAATCGACATCGGACAATCGATGCGAAACTTGAGCGGGACGACATAAATTCAGGTTAATTTGGAGAACAGCAGGGGCGATCTGACGTGAAATAATTCTCAGATGCGAGTCAAGTTCGTCCCGATATTGCAACGACGATATTTCGCACGTCTTATTAGGATTGTCTGAATTTCATTGAATTACGAGAAGATTGAATAGTTCCACAAGAACTCAATTACTTCAAAGTCATACGAAAAAAACGTAATATTGGTTTTCGTTTCGGTCTTCCGTCGCGTTGAATGTTCCCAATGCCAACCTCGTGTTCTCCAAGGAGTTAGGCACAAATACCTGCTCGGAGTTCGTTCGAACGTTCGAAAAAAAACGGACAACGAGTTATGCCGCGTAAAATGGGTGAACGTCCCAGAATGAGAATGAAATTATTACCTACCTCAGTCTCTCTCACACGCGCACACTTATGAAATCACACGCGTAGTCAAATTATCACCTTGCAGCGTGTGGTTTTAGGCTAAACACCCTGAATCCGGGCGTCGCACCGTTTGAACAACTGTACTTGCGATTCTCCATTAATGAACCGCTGATTGCCGAGCGCGAGCTTTTCGACTGCGTTAATTCCGTCGGCGGGACGAGGATGTAGGCACCCAGGTACCTATCATGATCGCCCCTCGCCGACTCCTCGGGCGAATGGATGTTATAACCTTAAACCCGCTGGTTGATCGGACGTTTGTGTGAACGGGTGGGTAAGTCCCAGTGTAGGATACGGGTCGGACCCGAGGGGGAGAGGAGAGGAGGACCTTTTTGTCACTCGGTGCGGCGCCGCTGGTGCGGTCGCGTGCCGGACCGGAATCTTTTTTGTGGGCAGGTTGCACACGGACCGACTTGCACGTGGAGGTCAGTCCAGATTAACCTGGTTACCCTCGATACAGGAAGTGGCCGGTGAACAGGTGCCTTCCGGTTTCCCTCAATGGAGCAACGCCGCGCTCTCTCTCTTCTCCGGCACGGGTGCTGATGTTGAACTCGTCTCGTTTCACGCGGAATTAACTAGGGTGCCGAATGACGAATCAGAGGGACCAGAAACGAAGAGAAATTATCGTTAACAGTTAACCAGGTTAGCTGCTGGTCAGGGAATTCTGGAAAAACCTGGAAACGTCACGGAATTCTGAAATTCTGGAATAGTCAGGGAACTGTCAGGAGTCGTTTACTATATTTTTCTCATAGATATACGTACCCCATTTTATTTATGCTCTATATTAATTAGATCTGATGCGATTTTTTTTATCATATCGTCGGAAGTTTCTCTTCAACCTTTGAATATTTATAAATACTATCTTACAAACGATTGTCCGCACCGGCTAGATAGGACGGTGTAACCCGAGTGACCGTTCATACTTTCGTGAAAAAATTTTTTGTGAAATCACGTGGAAAATGCGTATATTTCTTTCAATTTGCTATAGCCAATTTATCCGACTTAGTCAGGGAAAATTATAAGAATTTTGTCTGGAAAACCTGGAAAAGATTTAGTGGCCACCCTGTAATTGATTGTAGGTATTGTCGATTGCAACGATCGCGTTGACGCAATGTCTGTCTGCCATCTATTTAGAAAATTCTGTTATACATAGCCACACGGTGTAATAGATACAAGGAGTGCGGAGGCTGGAAGACTCGAGAGAGGACGGCCCGCAGGAGTCGGCGTGGAAAACACTATGATTAAAGAAGGACTAGGCGTATCTATGAGAAGGCGGTCGCTTCAAAGGGCTCGTATACATGTGATGGCGTTTAATTTTTAAAATTACGGACGGACATTCTGCAATAATTAATATCGGCTTCGAGAACGTCGAGATAACTATGTATATATATGTATACATATGTATATATGTGTATATACAATGTATCAATAAACGTACTGTTGCAATATCCTTGCGATGGATTTTACGATTTTTCGAAATTGTTCCCTTTGAAATTCCGAATTACCGTTAGTAGGTACGCCAAGTGGAAACTGACGGCGGGGTTGTGTTTGCTTGGGCAAAATTTTAATTGCTTTATTACCATCGCTATCTGCCAGGATAATTATAAGCACTAGAGTTTAGGCTCAGTGGCCATAAAACGGATTTACGTGCTTCTCGTAAACATTAGGTTTGTGTTTCTGCCTACTTGACCATATAAACATAAAAGCCTTAAGCTCGGATTATTTCAATCGATTTATGATATTCAATATCATATAAAAACATCGGAGTCTAAAAGGAAATGAAAACACCCCGGACAAGACTTATGCGTGTTATGCAACGTTGGCCAAGAAATTTTTCGTATGAAATACAAATTTTCTCTCGAAATCAGCCTCCACCGTAATTATGATAAAAACGAACAAAGGAAAGGACTCTATAATCAGCAATGAATGACGTAATTATTGATGACTGTTGAAGATTGCGGTATACGATCAGTTTGACAGAGCACCGATAAATCAATCTATATATGTATATATTCGTTGGAACTTCGTTACACTTTCCATCGCCAAGAGTTTCTCCCTTTCGACAGGGGTGTCCCTGCATTCGTGAATCAAATCGCATTAGCCTCGCAGATGCATATTCATGGGAAACGATCGTCGGATTAGACAAATTTCAGCGGTACACCCTGCGTCTCGCGTTATTTCGTAACGTCGGCATGCAAAGGGGAAGGGCGATGGGCGAAACTGGAGACGAACGGTGATTTCGAGGGAGAATGAGAAAGGCTTGTCAACCGGAAGGGGCGAGAGAGCATTTATCAAAATAACACTGAGCCTCGTTCGGTTGGCATACGAATACTTTCGGAGGAATAAATTATATCCAACTGCATGCATGCCACTCGATAAAGTGCAGCAGCGTGCCTTCAAATGGTGGCAACCTGCATGAGTTTCTCAATTTTCAATCCCCCTTCAAGTGTGAAACGCGTAAACTTAGACCAGAGTGGCAAAAAATTTTCAGCAAACAATTACATGTTATTTCCGCGATTTTTAAGACCTAAAACTTAGTTTTCCCTGACATTTTCCCAGTTCTAGTAAGTTTCGAACACCTAAATCGTTCAGCTTATTAACTTTATATTCGGTTCAAATTCAATTTGAATTGAAGAAAAGTGCAACGTACAATAAGGTCAGTTTAAGCCAATTTCTTTTTTCGACGAAAAAAAGTAAACGTGTCCTACCTCAAAAGAATCATTTCTAATTCCCATGATAGAAAACAGATATATTCAGTATTTTTCATTAACAAATTGAAAATCCTCTGACAATTCCAGGTTTTCTAGATTTTCCAGGTATATCCTGTTAGGCGATTGAAATATCGGTGAAAAATCGTCTATTTCTTGCCAATAGATTGAAAACTTTTCGGTTGCAATTCAATATAAATTATCATTCGAAATATTAGGTGCAGATTTCAAAAGGCAAGCGGATTTTCGATTTCTAACATGCAGCGTGACTCCATTAATTTGGCAAACAACCGATTGACTCAGATTTGAAGATGCTCACATTGCAGCCGAGTAAATAGCACATGGAACGGATATTCCGAAAACGCGTCACGTTGTCGACCACTCAGGGGAAGGCAAAGAATACGATCAGATCGTTTCCTTATAGACTTAAGAAACGTCACGAATGTAGGCCCGGCTCGTCGACCGGCTGACACATTCGGCTGTACGCCGACCCGAAGTGAATCTAAGCTGCACATTAGAAACATCACATGGGTTCTATTCAGAGAGCGTGCCTCGAAGGCTTCGCTGTGTGTTTTGTCTGATCGCGAATCCTCGCAGAGGATTATGGGGCACGAGGCAGAGCCGAGCGCGAGTCTGTCGAAGAGGTCCTCGAGGCTCGCCGCCCGAGACCTTTGCTCCTTTGCTCCTTTGCTCCGCGTCCTTCCGTATGTTCGGATTTTTCACCGGTAACTTCGGCTCTTCATCCTTGCGCACGTATATCGCCCAACTATTGTACACCTCCTGTTGTGAACATATGGACAGCACATTTTTTGAATCAGATCTCGAGCAGTTGTGGCAAGATTTACAAATGCGGTAATAAGAGTCGTAAAACCAATGTTAAAAGTTGCAATGCGTTTAGGTAGATCTACTACGATTCATACGTAGATTAGACTAAAAAAAAGTGCTACTCACATAATCACCGCCAAAGATGTAAAAATCTCCAATTTAAAATTTACGTTACATTTTTTTTCGGTGTCATTTTGAGCGAATATGCTTCTGGCTTCTTGTCTTTGATCCTCAGCTCAAAGGGATGCGAACAAGTCTCTTCTCTGCTCTGTCGCTGACGATTCCTCGGCGGAATCTTTTATTTGACACCGCCGTGCGGATTGCGCATTGTTGCACGGGAGAAGGGGGCGTCCAAACTTTTACCCGAGTTATTTTCGCCCGTGATCTAGATTTTTCGAAGGGAGAGATAGGGCGAGAATAATGGAGATCATCCGCCATCACCATAAGAGACCCTGAAGGCCGTCGTGGAACGAGGGCACGACTCGTTCAAACTTCTCTTGTTAGTCTATAGCCAGTGATTCTCAAACATCGAATTACATCTTTACTTTAATTTTTTTTCACCCAGGAAGACCGCAGTGCTTGAAACGGAAAATATAGGGAGAAATTTCAGGGTGATATCCCAGGAATATTCGCTGAATAATGAAAGTAACATCATAAACTCCGGAAGTCTGAAAGAAACAGCGAGAGTTATATTTGACCAATGATGGAGAACGTACGGTATTTAATCGTGATATAAATTTTTACCGAAGAACCTAATTTCACAGATTAATGTAAAACAGGTATTCGGAGATTAATTTTAACCCACTGATCCTCAGTATTAGACCAACAATGAATACGGTATCTTGCAGAAGTTAAATCAAGTCGATGAATAAAAGCCATTTGGTCATTTCTGAACTGTTGACACTATGTGATTATTTTACAATAACACCGAACAGGATTAAATTAAAACGAGTGTCAGGTACTTCGAATCTTTGTTCCTGTAATCGTGGATTTTCTTCATTAGTCCGAAAATGTCCAAGAAAATAAAATAAACGAAAATAATTACAGTCTAACCGGAGCTGCCTTTTTCCCATTCTTTAACTGAAAATCAAAATTCAATTAACCGGAACGATGTGAACCGAGAGTGAATAGAATGCCTATAGTATTGTTAAAAAGAAATAATATCGGGTATTTTTTGTACTTCCTAAACCAGGGAACGCTGGAGGTCGACGCTTTCAAAACGTACAATAATATTGTGGCTTAAAGCAATAAAACTAAAAGCAGCCTGGAGTTCGAGATGGATGGTTTGCCTCTCGATACTCCGACGCGTCGTTTGTTCCTTATGCTTCCACGAATGAAGTAATGCGATTAGTTGTAAAAACTTAAATACACATGCCAATTTCAACGATTGCTTAAATTAACTTGTTACCAAGAACCGTCTGTTTCAGAACGTAGCTTATTATAGGTACGCACACGTTTCTCATTTCTGCAAATCGAAGCTCGTCGTTTTACTGTCTGTCTGAGAACAACAAACGTTCGTAAACTCTTCACAGATAGTTATTTTAATTTGGAAATGTAACAGTCGTTTTTTGTTTCAGCATCGTAATTGCTCGGTAATTCGAACCAGTCTACAGAGCACTGGTAGTCCGAAGTGTTGTTGTATTTTTTACATTTTGTCTTCCGAGCGAATAAAGATATGCGGTACATCTGTAGACAAAGAAACGTATGCTCAATATCTCTATCTGGTTCAGGGATTATACCGTGTCAGGAGGCCGAAAAAAGCGATTTTTCAAAGACTTTTCATGACGATATATTTCAACTTGTTGATATAAATATATATATATATATATATATATATTGGGGTAGCATTGAACTTTATTCTGATATTTTTTATTTGTAAAAATAATGATTTTTAAAGCTGTTATAGCCGATCCACAGGAGCAGTTCTAAAAAAAGGCGTCTTGCGGCGAGATATCTCCGTATTGGATCATCCGAAATGAAAAAACAAAAAGGTTTAGTTAATATAAACTGTTATCTGGTCTTTAATGGAAGCAATGAGCAAAATATTAATTTTTAACAAATCGGTAGATGCTAAAAAAAAAATCGACTTTCCATGTAAATTTTCACCTAAGTTCGTTTATAAGGTGGATAATATTTATCGAAAAAAAAAGACCTTCTGTCAAGGACCGACAGATATATACATAAAGCATGTGTAAAAATTTGGGATTGATCGGTTCAACCGTTTTCGAGAAATCTTGCTCGCCGACTTTGAAAATAGTTTTTAGAAAAACGCGTTCAAAGTTTCAAAAGCACTTTCAAACGCTCCGAGGTACCTTTGCAAATGTGCGCGTAACTTCGAGAATATTTGTCGGATCGAGATGAAATTTCCTGTGCATATACTTGAATGTACTTACGATACGAAAATAAAATTTAGAAAAAAAACTCGATTTTTGTAAAATCGTAACTAGGTATAACCCGTTAAAGTGAACGTTGGTGTTTATTTTCTTGCAGTTTCCTGTAAGCGAAGCTGATAAATTCAGAAGTAAAATTCTTACTACACGGTGCCTGTAACTTACGGAAAATTACAACCCGTGAATATGGTCCGTCCGATGTTCATTGGAGACTTGAATACGTACGTTCCAGCCAGGTACAGCCTGCGATACAATCTGAGCCAAACGAAGGTATTATCAAGTGGTGAATAACGTATGATCCGAGAAATCGGTGTCCATTCGACTATCTATTAATTTATCTCCATGGCGTAAAATAGATCTTATATATGACAAAATTTATGACAGTGATGAGAAATTTGCGGTGGTATTGTTGTCAGTGCAGCCAAAGCGTTTGTATCGGTAAAAGTCGGGGGGTTGCCTCACCTGCAGAGTTTCCTCGAATTGCACTGTTACCACCCTACAGACTCCAATGCTCGCCGTCTGGTGCAGAACCGTGACGACATAGCGGAGACCGCCTGATGCGTCAAGACAATAGAAGAACTGTCCATTTTTTCGGTTATATTTATGACCTAAGAAGAGCTCTGTCTAGTCAGTGGCAAGGCTAGATAATCAGAGCTTAGAAGACGGTTAGGCTAGCGCGAAGCATTGCAGCATAGAATAGCGTGGTAGCTTATTCTATACGAACACAAAATTCCAGCCTTCTGAGAACAGTTAGTTTGCAACGCTAATGAATATCGTCCTAATGAATCCTTGCTAAGTCGCTTCAAGATCTTAAGATAGCCGTGATTGATTTTGCAGACCCTCAAAACATTCGCCGCTTAAACAGGTTGTTTCGAAAATTTTTCCATCTACTGATGCGCAATTGTTTTGGAAAATCGTTAGGGTCTTGCCCGACTTACGGTTGAGTTATTTCTTCTCATTGTTATTATTATAATTTTCATTTGACAAACAGATTTTTCAGATTCTTATTACGATCGATCGTTCGTACTTTATTCTTTATTCGATTCCGTGCTGTTTTTCTTTCTGGCGTTTCACAAAGAGAAAACGAGCCGGAGATATTACGTCTGCGATGAGTTTGTGTTGGTTGCGTAACTCGTCGACTGGGTTCGATGAGGTTGAAAATGGGGGTTTCGCAAATCTCGTGTTACTCGCGCCGAACAAAGGTATCGTTTTCGATACTTTCACGTTCAAGGAAACCCCTCGTATATATAAAATCACTCCGTACTGAAACCGTATACGTATGTACATATGTCGTATAACAATTTGTCGCGCGAGAGCAATAGGCTTAATAAATCCTCGGCATATGCGCATGTGTATATATATATATATATATATATATATATATACCGTAACCAGGTCAGGTGTGAAGCCCAACAGCTTCCTGAGCGAGTATGTTTTTGATATTATTATACCTCCAGATATTTTTACACAGGTATAATATACATGCTTGTTAAACCTTCTTGCCTCAAATAATTGAACATCTTCGAGCCTTTTTTCTTCTTGGTATCGCTCACACGAGACACGTATTGCGGTAAATCAAATCATTTACATTGAATAAAAACGACGCCTTCGCGTCATGTGGACAAGGTTGCATCTTATTTTACGACACAGAAGGGACATTCGCATCTGTTTTAAAACGAGAACGAGAGGTGCCTCATCCCAGGAATTACGGTTTTACCAAATGTGAAAAGAAACCTTTCCACGTTGGGTAGTGGAAATGAATTCCGGAAATAAGCAGTTCCGCTTCGACTGTATAACACCCAGCCATATTTCGTGGAAAATTTTGTTGGGCATAGGAAAATGGTTCCCCCCTCATTCGCAGGAGCCGTATATTTTGCATGGATTTCCAGTGACAGTAAAACCGTCAGGATTTCCGAGCGATTGTCGTTGAGCCGTTGGACACCATTGTCCCTTTGACAACGGAGCGCACAGCGGGTGGTTGGACCCGAACCAGGGGGTGTTTAGGAACCGGCGACTTTGGCTCGCCGAGGATCGGCAAGGATCGACGAGCGGCGCGGAGAGGCGGAGAGGAGCAAAGGAGAAAAGGGGAAACCTAAGCACTTCCAGGTACTGGGCATAGCATCGGAGACGGCAAGGTGGGAGTTTTAGCCAGTTTGTCAATGCTCTCTCTTCGTGCACCGGTCGTATTGCAAAAATGGCAGAAGCGGATGAAAATTGCACGTCCTGCAGGATGCCGCGATTATCCTCAGCGCCGGCTCATTTTTATACTTCGTCTTTTCGTCTATTTTTCAAATTTATTTTCCCCATTACACCCACAGGGCGCCTGTCATTTTCGAAAGTTAAACACAGGCTCGGCTCGAATCGGGCGGCGTTCCTCTCTTTTCTCGAGGTGGGATAGCTAATGAGTTCTGCGATTAGGGAATGCGAGGCTTCGAGGCTCTGCTCGAACGATTGCTTCGCGTCTAAAACCTACAACGAAATAATATCAATTGATACAACCGGACTGAGCAACTTGAAGGTTCAGATTTGTTTATCCTCCACTTGTTTTTCGAACAATCATTAATTCCGCCACGTTCTGGCATAGATAAATCTTTGTTTTTTTCTCGCATGATCCATATCACATCTTATTTATAAAAATTAATACAATCTAACACAACGAAACCGCAAAGGCTTCAGATTACAGTAATTATTTGTCATATCAAAAACATGAAGGGAAAATTGTGCTGTGATTGATGTCGCAATTTTTCTATTATTTCTTATTAATATGATAACATAATGTTCTATACACGAAAGTTTCTAAATAGATTGTAGCGAAATAAGTCCTACAGTTTCAACAACGTCACGAAGGAGAAGTAAACTTGAAGATAGAACAGAAAAAAAGGTAAGTAGTTTTTCAAGGCTGAATCGGAAGTAAAGATGAAAAGAAGAGCGGCTCCTTCCATCGCTTGGGATAAATAGCTGCGATAGGAATTTTGCAAGATGGTGTTTGTGCGATGGACAAGGGTAACAAAGGGATGGTTCGGAGTAAAAATGACCCTCAACGTTCAGTCGCTTTTACCGTATGACGTTGCTAGACCATGATCTTCGGCGTAGCAAAGTAGATGAAATTATTCATGTTCTCCGCAGATACGCAAAGGCAGCTCTCCTCTTCGTCTTTCGAAGATGGCGGTGAAGCGGAGCCTACACTCGTCTCGGGGGAGGAAGAACCGAAACGGGATTTGTTTGGGCGCCTGTTCCAAATAGGCCTACGACCATAAGGAACTCGACACCGTTTTCCTCGACTCTCCGTCTGTGTTGCGTTACGCAAACACCTCCATCGCCCGTGAGCACCACCGTTCAAACCACTTTGAGATTCCGAATACGATTCGAGATTCACGTGGAAAGGCGGTTGGACCTACAGGGAATTCCGAAAATCAATTTCGAAATTATTCTTCGCCCATTTTCCTGGGCAGGAATTCCACTTTACTCAGATCATTGTACACTTCTACTAATCTGCTCTCAAATCAACCACGTTGCTGGCGAAAACTTTTCCTTCGGAAAAGTAGTCTGTTACGAGAATTTTCGTCAGCATCAAAAGGCGCTGGAAAGAACAAAAGGATACATTCGTTTGGTGGCAGTATGCTGTCAGCCGTAAAACATGCCGACAACACATGTCTCCAAATGCCACTCAAACAGTAGCTGCCTGCCAGGGTGCACACATACAAACCCAGTCGTATATTTTTTACGAGGCTTACACGGCACGTTGTTTGGAAAGTTAGGGTGGTGGATACTTTCCACCCCCCTCTCCATTTTGAAATATGTTTGCGATCTTGTAATTAGTTACGCGTGACCAAGCGGCATACCTCATCGTGAAGCCAGAGGTGGTCCAACCCTCATTTCCACCGATAATCCTATCCCAGACGAGGACTCTCCGACTGGACTTGCACGCTTGGATTATTGGCTAGGCCTTCGACTGCGAAATGTTTAAGCCTGGCATCCTCATCCGGTAGACAGGAATTTTATGCTTCAAACATACAATCCTTCAAGCTTCAGTTGAAACAACTTAGCGGGCGGTGCTCCTGGAAACAACGATGAAAGGGGCGTGCCAATAGCTGTGGAAAGGCCTGATTACCTTAGCTGAATTTTGAAACCATAGCCCGATAGAACACCGAGAGTACGCGTAAGTACGAAAACCGAAGCGTACGCTTAGGAATATCTCGATCCAGCCCAAATCCACCCAACGGATGAGTCCCTAAGCCTCCCTGGCACCTGAACAACTATTACCAGAGCACCGGCTACGGCACCTGGGAGTCCCCCAATGCTCCCGATCCACACTCTCGCTGGCGGGCATAGGGAGGGAGTATACACGAGTAATTGATGATCTCACGTGGAAAAAGTTTTCATCAGGCTATGGAGGGAATGTCCGTCTAATGCTTTTGATCGTCGTTCGTAATTCGGACCATTTAAGAATTTCTAAAGTTTTCATCCGCAAGATATATCACCGTGCTTCTGACAGAAGTATAGATAGTCCAATTCAGTTCAAAGGATCTTTCTACAGATATTATATCCTTCTTATAGTTTCAGCAGAGATGTGGCTGTTTTGCAAATAAAAGAACGTTAAGTTCGCGACTGGAACCCTGAGGTGGCGAGATTATTTTGAACGGTTTTGTGTTATTTTTATAAACCACATTTTCACACAGACTGGAACGAAATTGTTCTTCAAAGTACTAGGGCAGGCAAGAGAAACCTCCTTCTAGAATAGTTTTTAATTGAGGGGGAACTGGTGGACAGAGTTGACGGTAGTCTTCGCGAATCCAGTAGACTAGTTCGATTTCTCGGGGTCGAGACGCTGGCCGGGGGTCGACAAGGGGCATGGAAGAGGCGAGGAAGAGGAAGGGCCACGGGGGGAGTTTAAGGGGTGAAGGGGGGAGCAAGGGGGGGATACCGAGGGAGGGGAGATGGACGCGTGTGTGTGGCTATCGATCACCGGGAGGTCCACCCCCGGGGTAGGATTCCCCCCAAGCATCTCTTCTCCCCTTTGGTCCCCACCGGCCCCGAACACCCTCAACGTTACACCGAATTTACCTAACGTAGACGTAGAGCGAGCGCGCGAGCTACCAGGAGATGGCTGGGCGAATGGCCGGGGGTGGCGAGAGGTGGCTCTGTGGGAGTTGTACCATGTCCATCTCTCTCACTCCCTCCCTCTCTCTCTCTCTCTTCGTCTCTCCGTCTCTCGCTCCTACACTTACTGTCACTCTCGCTCACACTCTCACTCTCGATCTCGTTTATAGTCTAACTCTCACTCTCGCTCTCTCGCCTCACCTCGCCGCAGCCGCCAGCGAAAGCGAAACGAAGAGCGAGGCCTAGGATAGAGAGAGCTTGTTATGGACCTGATGGACCCTCCGTACCTAACGTGAGGGCGAACGGCGCCGGGCTCCGAACGGGAGGGAAGCTTTTAGAGCTTAGAATATTCAGGAGGCGAGGTCCTGGACAAGCGAAACAGATCCCCCGCCTTGTACCTCGATTTCTGCTCTTTTGACATCCAACGTTACGGCTTTCGCAAAAAATCCACACCACATACGACGAGCGGGTCTGGATATCGAAGTGCGGGGAAATGGAAAAAAAATCTAAAAACACACCGCTCTCGTAGAGCACTCACATTTTATTCTAAATCTGGATCAAGTACAAGATTCAAGTTGAAGCGTCTTAAAATCAATGCCATCAGTGTAGGAATCATTACATTGTTAGGCTAAATGCAAGTGTTTTACAGCAAGGTCAAAAGTTTATGGTTGGTTTGCAATCATTTTTCATTCTTTTGGACGGAAATTCAAATTGAGATTTCAACCGCGTCTTTGATTTGTAGAATAATCTCTGCTGCTTCTTCCTTTTAATTCTCCATCCAGCTTTGTTATTACGGTACAAAGTGAAGCAGAACCCTTCAAAGGCGGTGGAACGCAAAGAATCTGACTGGAAGTCAATAGACATTTATACTTATACCTAGAAGTGAAGAACTCTACTCAACCGTGGTCCGAATTTCTACACCTGCCATAAGATATTTCAAGCAAAAGTAAGCTAAAATCTTGTAAGCAATTTCATGTGAATTGTTTGGTAAAGTTCCATCGTCACGGTTTGCGTATTTTCAATTTCGGAACATTGACGTCAGATCGATAATCAGTGATGCCGTTAGTTATGAGCAGTGATTTTTCATGCCAATAAAATCATTGTCCCTCCAGGCAGTGTGGCCAACTTGTTGTAGATTGTAGTCCACCACGCAGAGCATGGAATACGTCGAGGAAACCAAAGATAAGACGATAATCCACCGAGCCAATAATCCGAATCACCGGTTCACTCCATAGATAAACTTGACACCAACACGAAGGCAGAGAAACAGGCAGGATCCGACGGTTGAGGAATGAGGGCCTCGTTTTGCTGACCTTATCGAATAAGCTGCCCGTTTCGTTCGACGTCGGGGAACACGTCTTCGATTTCGTATTCCGCGTTCGTCAGCATCTCGACTTGCCCTGACGGTTTTCCTTCGCCGCCCGAAAACTCCTGTGTGCGGAGGGTGCCACAGGCGGCATCGGGAGTGATGAGAGAACCAGCGACGCCGGCGAGGAGGACTTCTTCTTCAGCAATCAGCGGTCCGCAGCTTCTGTTTGTCTTTGCGCGTGATTGCCCGGCTGGTGTTGGCGCTCCTATGACGCGCGATGGCCCATCCACGGTCACGTACTCGTCAATATCTCTGTGTGCGTGAAACGCGCGGAAGAGAAACCACGCGTGGGTCTTCGCAGCCTACAGGGGGTTACATCGACTCCCGATCCCGGTTGCGCGTCCTCGATCGCAAAGAGGAATCGTCGGTCCTGACGTTGCGTGGCAAGGTTCAACCTTCCTAGCGGCCGTTTAACGAGCGGAAGCAGATTTCATGTGATTTTGAACGAGCTTTGACTTCGTACCCCAAATCTTTCTAGGCCCCCGTTTCGTAACAAGCCGCGATGTTACCATTTAGCGGGCTAGGGGATCCTCGCCTGACAACAACGAATCATGGGGTTCTGGGACGGTTTACAACCCCGTAGAGTATGCGTGACAATTTACTACAGCTGGATCATAACGTGGTAGATTTTTCTTTACAACAAACGATGGCATTAACCCTTAGGTGGTACACATCACCAGAATAACATTGCTGGCACACTGGGACGTTTGGAGACCCCAACCACTAAAACCCATATCACGAGTGTAAAACTGCTGGTTATTTTAATTTGCAAAATTTACCAGAGAATCATTTTCAGAAAACAAGGAATTGTTGAGAAGAAAAATTTGCAATTTCAAAAGAATCGGAAAAGTTAGTATTTTCACAACAAAAATTCGTAACTTTTCAAATTTTCAATTAAAAAATCCTAAACTTTTACTGAATATACTCGCGATATACCGCTTCAGACGCAAAAATCGTTCAGTAGTAGTTGCTGAAAAAAAGGTATTTGTTTTGAGAGTTGAAGTGATGTATTTAAGTAAATAGTCATAATGGACTTTTGCCTCACACTAAGAGTTGACGGCGTAAAATGCCTTATTTTCAAAACTTAAATTGGCTAAAATCAGAACGAATTAGCTGGGGTTATCTGGTACCCCGGTGTACCAGCCAAGGGTTGAATCTGAACAGGTTATGCGAATATAGAGGACATGACCCCGAGTAATTTTCATCAAATGGTAGGTAGTCAAGGTTTGTTTCCAGGGTCATTGACATCGTTTGAGAATTTGTTTTCCAGCTTCAGAAACCTTATTTTATAAAACATGACAAGAGTAGGCTGAAAGTGTACGGACCTGTAGCGTAGATGGTGTACGAGAATTTTGGAAGCTGAAGTGTGTGCGTGTTCGTGATATGAGGCCCGGTAGGAATTCGCTGCCAGGCGTAAATTCTCCCTTGCTCTCGGTAGCTATAGGGCTCCCCTTCGGTGGACTTTAGAGTCCACCCTCGGCCACCCTTGGACCACCCTTGGGCCACCCCACGACCGCTGCCTCCAACGACAACATTCTGCAGACCAGCGAGGGTGGTCGCTACCACCACCGTCGTCGTTTCCTGCTTCCAGCCCCACCTCCACCTCTGACACCATCAACCTCCTCCTACATCACCCCTGGCACCGGCTCGTGGTCCTTGCCACGCGAAAACCAGATCCAGTGACGCTCAAAATCATTGCATATCAATAGAAGACGATTTATTCATCAAGCACGAGATGAGAGTCATACCGTGTGAGATTTGGAATCTTCAGCTAGGTGTATCTGATGAAAAAAAAAATTATCACCATCGACGATAAATATGATACTGCTTCATCAGCTGATGTTTGATGAGGTTAAAAATTGTCGTAATGTCATTCGCACGAATGGAACGGGCTTGCTTATTTGAACCACCGGTGCGAAATATCATATTGGGTTACTGATAGACAGTGCGGTTGGTACTCTTCGAAGATAACATAGACTTGGATATCATCTAATGGTTGAAGGTGAAGCATTGATTTCAAATTCATGGTGGTGGAATTTTTGTCAATGCAAGAATTCCCCAGACCTGCAAGAACAGTTCTGTTGTCCGAGGCGATTTATTTATTTAAAAATTTCTACGGTAAGGATTTTGAGTGAGGGGCCAGTGTAAAGCGAGATGGTAAGCAGAGAACACCCTGAGCTCGGTAAGTGGCGTATGGAGATATCTAGCGCGGCTTGGATGGCCTGGGTGGTTGTTGGGGTGGTCGGTGGTGCGAGGGTGCTAGAAGCTGGAGAGAGACGGAGAAAGCGCGATGCATCTATGTGTATGTACCTATACATCTGTGTACATATGTATAAGTATACAGAAGGGAGAACTAGAGGGAGAGAGAGGGAGACGGAGTACGTGCCCGGACGGCAAGAGTGCGAGACGAAGACGCGAGATTCACCCACGTACACCCCGAACAGAGCGCGTGGACTCTGCTGATGGCCCTTGGCAGAGCTATCCGCTCGGCCCTCTCTCTCTCTCTCTAGCTATCTTTATCTCTCTCACTCCCTTCCGCCTCCCTCCGACCCCCTGTATTCAAAATACGTCAATACTGCACAGAATTCGGGTGTCGTAACCGTGGGGACCTAAGACGGGAGCCGCTCTACACACACATAGACATGCAAACACACACACGCACACACACACACACGATATCCTGGTTGGACTGGACATACCATACCACACCTCGGCTTTGCTCTCTGCGCGATGGTTTTCCTCTCCGCGATAGGATGAGAGGTAGGAAGATGGATTTCACGTTTTGGTGAGTCCAGTCCATCGGGGTGCAGGTGCCGAAATGGAAGAGGTGTGAAAATGGAGGTGAAATGTATTTCACAAGCTGCAAACGCCCGGCAACAAGAGCTTGACCGTTTACCCTTGCTTTCCGTATAACGGGAAGAGCTTGCGCCTTCCTACTATCCCGGCACTTTGCACATCGTCAACCGTTACCCGAATCATTACTAGTCGTGAATTATTGAATGGGTATCTAGATGGACACGTGTCACGTACTATCCACATCTGGCACCCTGCAGTGTAGTATAGAACAAAATTTCCTGACCGTCCGAGCTGGAGAGACAGCGAAATGAGAGGGTATCTACTCCACGCTCTCGGTTCGTTGTCTCTCTAGCTCGGACCCTAGTAGATGCTCATCGTCAAAAGCTTGTAGTTATAGTTAATTTCCAATGCGACTTTTTTCGGCGATGTTTTTATGATAGGAAGCCGTGGTGTCGGAATCATTACCGATTTTGAATTATTTAAGGAAATCTTGCCAGAGGTATCGAATTCTCGTGTATTGAAAATAGATAGAAGCCCTGCACCCCAGCCCACTCCGCCCGTCCGCTCGCCCACCTGCCATTTCGTGAATACTTTATACTATGAAATTTTTATAACCCATCGGATAGTACACTCTGGAGCTGTCAGGCAAGTCAAACCACTCTTCGGCATACTGACACACTGAGTAGAGTCTGCAATATTAAAACAGCCAAGAGAGACGCAATTAGCGGATTGGCCCGGAGCGAAAGTTACTGGAAAATCAAGCTCACCTCGAAGTGACGCCTCTCTGACTTCGTCGTTCAGACCTTTGCCTGCAAGCTTTTGGGCCACAGAAATTTCATGGCGACGATTTCCTGCGAGTTTAAACGAGAGCGTGATAAAGTATGCAAGCTCGAAACGATCATTCTCGTGTTTCTATCTGCAACTTTCGGGCCACAAAAACAGATCAGGAACACATTTCAGAGCAGCAAGGTGGGATTGGTGTCAGGTTCTTACCAAGATGCTAAGAAATTAATCGAAATTAAATCGTCAGCGCGGACCTATCTGCAAACGACGTGAACAAAAAAAACTTGACCAAGATTTAAGACGTTCGAGATCTATCGTTCCACAGGATAACTGTACTTGTTTCAGTCCTTGTGCTTTCACGCATGATTTATTTACCGGCAGTAGTTTTACTCACAGCCTTCGTCAGGTCAAAAGATACGCCTAGTTTTTTCTCGTCATCCTTATCTAGGATTTATCAGGACAGTTCGAGGTACGTAGCTTCTCAACAAAACCGGGTCTCTCTTAATGGTCGGTAAGCCTAGCTACCTGTGAATTATTTTCATTTTCGTTTACATTTCTCAAGCATCTCAAATGACCTTGAAGGCTGTTTTCCGGGCGAAGAAATTTCGTCGATCTGTAGGAAAAAGTGTATTTTTTACATCCGATTTTTCTCCTCCCACTTTTAATGTTATTCTTTTGTTTCCTTTAAAATAAAGATAGCTTTCGCTGTTGTGAAAATATCGGCATTCAATTTGTCCTGCGGTAGAATAACAGTTGACCCTAGTTTTGAAATATCAATTGGAGGGGCTCGACCACTCTTTGGCAACGTTGACCCTCCGGCCACGCCGAGGTCTGATGGGATTCTGACGCCTGCCGCGAACACCTTCACGATCTACACGGACACCCGCGTATTCACGATGATAGCCTACGTATATTCTTCGCCTCTGTTCACTCCAGATGCATGCCGTACACATATGTATCTGCATACGCCCGTATTTGACAAAAAAAAAATATAATAAACTACCCAAATGATAGAGTATAATGAAAACCAGCCGCTGAAGTATTTTTCGACGTATTCAAATGGAACATTGTACGAAAAAATTAGCCAATACCGTAAAACTTCTTGGGACTCGTCAAGTCGTTTATTTCAAATCAGATTCGTCAAGTTTGTATTCGATTCTCTAGAACTTCCGATTACTTTGCATGATTTTAATTTCGAAAAATATTCTTAAGGTATCAGCCAATGGAATTTTCCGAGGTATTCAACGATTGTAGATGTATTTGTGATAGTTTCCGATTTCCAGCGAGTTACCCTGATTACATACGTGTGTGGATACGAAAAGAAAAGTACGAATGACGTGTAGGAGGATATTCGCCCGTGCGTCTCTTCAAAGATGTCGACGTCACTCGCTTCTCCATTCAATTCGTGGCTCTGAGTGAGTGTCGCGTCGGTGAGATGAAAAACGCTCAAGCTGGAGCCAGGCCGAAAGGATCCCCATTATTGACATATTCATATCGCCCATTCGACAGTGATGAAAAAAATTGCTTTTCTACAATCTTATCTAATCAAGACTCATATTTATATATATAAATATATTTTATCATTTGTCTCGATTGTTTTATATAGCTTAGTGATCGAAATGTTTTTTCCTTGAAAGGAAACTCGATTTTTGTGTAATTGATTTACTCAAGTTTTTCAGAGTTGAATTCCATATTTTTATTTCAGCAACGGCACGCTTGGGTAAAACTTTCCACTGACTAGCATTATTGTTTTCGTCTAATTCCAGTTTCTAAGACATAACGTCGGTACATGTGAGAGATCAGAAATAAGTTGACATGTTTGACGGAGTAATCTACTGCTTGGGTAACGAATTCCAGGCGCACATTAAGTTTCCTGAAAATAAACACAGCGAGATCAAAGATTGATTTCAGTCTCACTGTACCCATAACCAGAACGTACATGGGAAAAGTCGCGTGAAAATGTAAAAACAATCGTTCAAAATATTGCTCCGATTGTCATCAACCCTTTAAAACTACACTCTTCCCCGCCCGAGTGCCGTGTCCCGGTGTTAATGCTCCAACTACGTTCCGCCGAAAATGATCGTATCCTTTATTCGTACCGACGAACAGACCGACGATATTCTTGCGGCATTCATTTGTCGGTCCATCCACCTATCTGTACATCTAGCTTTCCATCCGTCCGTTTGATCTAGACGCGTCCCGACGACTTCGACTTAGAGGCAGAGCAGACAAGCCACGCTCCGTCGAACCGTCAACTTTGATGCGTCCGCATCAAGGGGAAAATCGAGGAGAGGAAAACCTCGTCGACTCGTGCCTCCTCCTCTCCCCGGGGAGTCGCACGGTATATGTTCCTCATCTAAACGAAGCAGGTTCGCCGGTTCGCTGGAGCACAATTTTCATCTACCTACCTGTCCGTCTCGTCAGCTCGTCAGCTCGTCGGGCGACCGCGGCAACGGCGGTGGAATCGGTTTAGAAATAATTTGGTAAAACTGCGCGGAACGTTGGCCGCCAATGTCTGCTCGGGCCCTGAAAGAAAATTCACTCCGGTCCTCCTCGTTCGCCTTGTCTTTTATAATGCGGACACCAGGCGTGCCTTTGGTGGGGCTCCAATGTTCACAGATAGCTTCCCCTCCACCACCTCCCCTATCGCCCCTCCTCTGCGTCTGATTGTGAAAGGCGAAGAAGAGGCGGGAAATGCCTCCACACAATTAAGTGTCCTTGGAAGCTGCTCCGTTGCGGTGTGACCAAAAATTTTCACATTGGCTATGGGGTTGAAGAAAAATGCTTCAGCGGCACGTGACTGATGCTTTCTGAGGACGAAGCCTCGGAATTTTAAAAATGACAACTATTTACGCGAACTGTTCTTTACCCGAAAAGGGTTATAGCCGTTTTGCACATCTAGGTCATCATCTTTTTGGAAATTATATCTCAGGTTAATGCACTTTTACCACTCCTTGTCTCTCGGTACGTCCCTCGAACGGTGTATACGTCGCTGAAAAAGAAGACGTTACGCTCAGTTTAAAGACGTTGAGGGACCTCTCGTCATTCGCAGATGGCTACGATCGTAGCGTCGCATCTCTGAGAAGAAAAATAATGAAAACGAAGAAGCGAACGGATAGAAAGGTGGCCGTGGAGGGAAAATAAGATAAGGGGAGGGAAAAAGGTATGACGATGCGCGTTCGACGTGTAGGCTTTGCAGATGATACACGTTCGTGCCTATGGGTCGAAACGACGTAAAGAAATGTTGTGGTTTTTAATAAACAGAAATAACGCTTCCGCCTACCGCGTCATACCGGCCTCCGACCATATATATCCCAAATATTTTTTCCATTGTCCGGGGATGGTGTTTTCT
This sequence comes from Neodiprion virginianus, assembly GCF_021901495.1. Classification (NCBI taxonomy): domain Eukaryota; kingdom Metazoa; phylum Arthropoda; class Insecta; order Hymenoptera; family Diprionidae; genus Neodiprion; species Neodiprion virginianus. The sequence goes on from NC_060880.1 coordinate 41,114,287, forward strand.
ATTGTTTTTAGAATTTATCGCTTCACGGGAAGTTTGGCCACTCTCGGTAGGTATACCAGAGAGCGGGAGTCTTTCATCTTGGTACGAAGAGGAGATGGATGTATATAGGTACCCACCGACGGTTGAGATCTTCGTATGCGTGTATACCTGTGCAATGGATACACGGGCATCGAGAGCACCGGCAATAATTAGTGCATCTCGAAATTATTTATGTCCGTAATATAAATCACGTGAAACGTTAATTGCTTGCCAAAGATGATAATGGTAATTTTATTCAATTATATACATACGTATATATGTATATATTGTATATATTCTGTGTATACATATTACATGTACGCACAGCGCATCGTAAACGGTGTAAAGATACGAACTGGCTTGTACGACGTAACTTCGTAATCCACCCAACCGTCAGGCTAATTAGAAAATATTCCGCATAATTTGTACATCTTTCGTTGATTAATCACTTCCCATTCGAGTACACACGTAATCCCGCTACCAAAATTGTATTTAAGAGAACCGTTGACGCGTGTTTACTTACTCCATACTACTGCTCTTCGACGCCAGATAACGATATTACGTTTTTATTAACACTTGGGACAGGCGATTGCTGATCTATCAATTCGTCGGAGGATTCATGTACCTGGAGTTCATTAAAGAAGAGTTTTACAGGCAATCGTTGATAATCGTAGTATCACGTCTCTCGGATAAACATCTAGTCTATCAGAAGTAAAGGTCGACCTCTCTGAATAACGGAGATAAATAAAATCTAAGCATTATTGGCAAGGTATAATATTCCATTGTTCTGAACTATTACACGGGTCAATTTAATATGCACCTGTGTACCCGAAGGTGAAAAAAGATGAGTGAGAAAAGGTGTGAGTGCATTTCGTACGAATATAGAACGCACTACGGATACACACGTTGATCTCACGTTTGAGGGGTAATTATCTACCAGGCTCAATTTACATTCCTCAGGGATGATTTTATTTCTCAAACTAAAAGGAGGATAAAAGTTTCTTTCCAACTCTCGGGGGAGGCTGTCGACGGAGCGTTGGAATGGGACGGGCGAAGGGGAGGTTTGGCAACAGGTTTCACCCCTCGGAAGCTGTTCTAGCCACCCTTGGTACAAACTTTTCTAAAAACATGGGCCTCGCTCCGTTCGAAAGGAGGATACACGACACACCGCACATCGACGCCACAGGTATGCCTGCACGTATACTCACACTGCAAATGTGTGCGGTATACACACAAGCAACATTGGAATTCTACTCCCACTGCATGTGCACCACCGTATTTCCAATTTAAACGTTTCCTCCAAACTATCAACGTTCCTATACCAACCCTGATTATCCTTCCTTTCCATATCCAGGATCAAGTCCTGGAGCGGTAGCTGGTGATAAGTGGACGAATAATACTTTGGTCCAAGAAGCAAAAAACAAGGATTCAATCATGGAATTCTGCATCGTACTTCCATTACGGCGTCATGGGGAAGCAGCGACTGAGTCCGGGTTATTCGTTGAGGGGGGTAGGGGGGGGGGGTTGATCTGGGAAACGCTGTAAGACATTGTACAAGTAGAATGATTCATCCTCCCGGCTTCTCCGAATGTGTACACCGTACCCATAGCCGAGTCTACACGGAGGCAGGATATGGCAAAGGTGGATGGTGAAGCAGGGAGAGGGTGAAAGAATGGTCGAAGAGTAGCGTCAGAGGCAGCGGGAGGGAGGGGGAGAAGAGGCAAAGGGGGAAAGGGGAAGTCATGCATACAAGGCAGTAACTCAGCTAGTTTAGGAAGACGCGACACGCTAGTTGAGCTCGCCATTAGAGTCTTTTCAAAAAAATAAATCTTCAATTCCCGGAATTTTACGTTCTCGAAAAACAAGTTGAACTCGGCCAACGCTGTACACCTATACCCTACTCCCCTTGAGCATTTCCAGAATCGACTTGCCCTGAGGCTGACATGGAATGGGGGAGGAGTTGAAGGTGGTCAGGGTGGTCAGGGTAGTCGGGGAGCTTCGGAGAGGTTCGGTGGTATTCGGGGGGGTTTCGGGGATCATAGACGAGCCTAGTACATCCCATCTTCTATCCAACCTTCCTGGACAGAACGAGAGAAAGGGAGAGGGATCGCTTGAAAAACATTTCTTTTCGTAAGCTTTCCACCATGTCCATTTTACTATTATACTTGATCTTTCTCCTCAGTCTCCTAGTTCACAGGTGAACGCTGCATCACTTTTCCAAGTTTCGTCGACGTTTTTTCAACAACTCTTATTCCCACCGATGATTAGAAGACTTACGCTGCTATCGCTACGTTGAAAACTGGACAGAAAAATAATCATCACTCGGAAAGTTATAGATGAAAAAAAGTTTTGGGCGTCCAATCTAAATGAAAAAATAATATGACTTCATAATTTATTGAAAATTTGTTCACCTTATTTGATCCTTACTGCAGCCGTTACAAAGCGGAATTGATCGGAATGCAACAGTTTCTAATATGCAGTATTTAATGAAAAACGGCTAAAGTGAATGCAATTATATTATCGGTCTTAAAACAATTTAAGTCCAAACAATGTGACTCAGTTTTTCACATATCGCCGGTTGCGAGCTCGGATGCGAGCCTGGTTGGTTGGAGCATTTGACTCGACCATGTGAAAAATTTGTCAGTAAATGTTGCATGCAGTATACAGAGCCCCGGAGACGCTGGCTGAGGGGACAATTGCGGCATTGTCGAGTCATGGGAGACGACTATGTGAGAGACCGCCGAGAAACGTAGGGAATAATATTTACTTCCGGTGGCAAACTGTATCCGGTTTTTGTAATTTTACAGTTTTCGTTTTTTTCCGCTTCTTTGCCTACCCCCGCCTTCCCGCTCCTCTCCCCCCTCGTAACCAGATATTCTGTCATTCAAGTTCGCAACGCCCCCTCACGTCAGTTGCATAAAATATGTCTGACGGGCGCGCGAAAACTTTTTTGTAACCTACTGTGGGGGACGCGAAAGACCGTGAGGTCCTGAGCATGAAATATTGTGCGGATAATTACAGCACTTCGATGTATGTTACAGCAAACTGTACGTGCGTACCGTTGAAAATGTCTAAGGTTGCAGGTCGGGGGAAAAAAAATTATACTTTTTCCCATAATGTGACGTTCAATGAAGGCGAGATAGGGGGAGAGGGTAAAAAAAGAAGCCAAGGGGTGTAGAAAGAATTCAAGTCAAATCAAAGAAAATTGCATGTTCCCTTTGATCCGATTTACGAGAATTCAAAAGTTTCCTAACCACGCAGGGTGTCACTGCACCTCCTTCTCGTGTACGCGTGACGCAACCGCAAATTATAGCCAGTGCATTACCGCCGCACCTGGCATTTCTTTGGGCGCCCTCACAGTGGGCGAGCTTCGATTGGTTGAGTAGGGTGCAGGCAACAGTGTTGCTATTTCAACCCCTTTAACGATGAACATAACTCCCGTAGGATCCCGCAGTGCAGGAAAAACCCACCCCCGTGTCAAGTTTCGTCAGCAGTTTGAATTACATCGACTGCAATAAATTTAATTCCGAATTTGGATAATGCCTTTTGTCCTCCGTTGAAATTTTTATCAACGCTTAAGCAATTCTCGTTCACAAACATTGTACTAGTATCAGACGCAAAAACCACAGACACGCGTACGAGCAGTTGTATAAACACAGATTCACAGATTCGAATTGATTATAAATTTCCTGACGTGTCCTTTCAAATGGTCGAACCGATTCAATAAAATGATGTTTGCTTTGCTGAGGGTGCGACCAGAAAATTTACTGCGTGTCATCTTGTGGCTTTCAAAAATTTTGTTCGAAATATCGTTAATGTTGCACAATGAAATTTGAAATTCACTTTAATTTCCAACAGTAACTAAACTCGTGTTTCGTTTCGTCTAGTAACTGGCATGAGAACGCTTCAAGCTATGTGGGTATGATTATCGCTTGACACCTGCACACGATAACTGTTATTACTCGTGAATTCGGTTGAATGCCAAGATCGTCAGTGTAAAAAATAAGGAAGAAGCAGAATTTGTGAAACCGTTCAATTATCGTTCCGACCATCGAAAAAGAATGATTCTTGACTATAAACTCAGCCGGGCAATCCAATCCTCTACTATACCGCGATACGTTGCGGTGTAGGAAAGTACGAAATGTCGAAGAAGGAATATTCTTCGTTGGACAGCTTGAGTCTCTGGTCACGAAGGCGAGAGCTTGGTTGCACAAGGTTATGATGCCCTGGTTAGCACGTGTGCCAAAGAAGTTTCGAACACATGAAGACCAAACGCCTTGAGGGAATAACGCGCGGCAACGGTACGGCATATAACAACCACGTGTTGTTTTGGCCTGATATTTTCAGAAACGCTAGTATACGCTGACTGGAAGATGAAAGATCCGCGGCATGAGAAAAGAGAAGAGCGAGAAGGATGGAGAAGATGGGTACGAGAGGGACGGAGAGCGTAACGGAGGAAAGAAGGGGGGAAAAAAAGATAGAAGACCTTGAGCCCCTGCACCTATACAAACAGCCGGGCTGAAAAGCAAATATTTTATTGTGATGCAGGAATTCAGAACGTTAATAGAACCCAACCTAAATGACTGATTGCTGTAGGCGTGCGAAAGGGAAAAGAAAAACTTATTTTATCTAAAGTAATGTTTTTGCTTCCAAGTCTCGAAAAACCAGCGGCAGACCTCGATGTTCTGAAAATACAACAATAACAATATTTTTCGAAAAACTCTCACTACTTCTTCTCTTATTCTCCGATCATGTACATCGCCCTGGACATTGCTGTGAAACAAAGCCTCCATTCCTCGAAATCAAACGATCCTGCAAATGTTTTTTTCGATTTTTTAACGGATGCATGTTATCCATGCAAGTGACGCCGCGTTACTTTCTGCAGTGTGTTACGTAGGCTCAACAATGGCTGAATGCAGGGCTACTCGGAAACGTCAACAAAAGAGGGTCCGCAGTAGGCTGAATCGAACCGACGAGAAAGCTCACCACCCGCGTTGCGGCGCCAGAATTCTACCAAAATCTTCGGAGGAGTAGGGAAGACGAAGAAGGACGTGGAGCAACAAGGAAGGTATACAAAAGAAGGAGCAAAAAAAGAAGGTAGATATGCTAGCACAATAGTTTCTCAAAGCAACAAGTCTTGCACCGAAATCCGGGACTTTTGCCAGGAAATATTCTTGCGTCCACTTCTTTACGCAAGTTCAAAGCAATCCGTGGCTTAGTGGATCTATCGAAACTCATTAATAAATACACTCTTGCATCGATAAAATAACTTTAATATATTCAGATTTTTCAGAAACTACTTTTAAATAAGAAAACTATAACTGTGCATGAAATTCGACGTAAACCTTACGGTTAAATGGCCCGCGTGGTGTCCATACTGCGTTAACAAACATGTGTGTAATGAACAATTCATTTTTGCCATGAAAACTGCAGATGTATCAATATCAAAAAAAAAAAAATGCGCGCTAGTTATTCAACGGTTGATTATATATTATATACGTGAAATTTCGATTCCATTCATCATCGGACAAACTGAGTGATCACTTGAAACATCAACCGTACCTCAAACTTAGTTTATTTTGTGATAGTTCATTCGGAATGAACCAGGGTTACAGATTGTTTTCTTATTCCTTTTTTTCCAATACCTGCATGGTGTTCCGTAACTGTTAAATAATGTTTATTACCACACCGAATCTGAGAAAATCAGGCATAAATAGCGTCATCGGACGAAAGAAGTGGAGACTATTATCTTGTGTTGAAAATTCTGATACATATAGCATAAGAAAGTTTATATAATTGTGTGGATTATCTATTTTATTATCATTATTATTATTATTATTATTTTCTCACGGATGCGTTTAAAATTTTGGTACAAATAAACCGTCGAACCTCGATACAAATTTGATAAATAAAAAAAACTTCAAAAAGGAATTATTTTCATTGGGGGGCTTCGCTTCTGAAGCTCCGCCACAGTTTCGGGTTAACGGCAATTGAGTTAGTTTGCTACTGGGTGTTCTTATTTACTTTGCTTTTCATTTTCTAGAGTCAAACTTCCCATCAAGTTTTACAAAACATGGGATGTGTAACTCGTACGCGTTGGCATTCCTGACTCGTGTGAATGCAGCAAACTTCGCACCCGTCAGAAATCGTCAAATTCGCGCACACGTTTCACAATATACTATTTCTGGTTGAGAAATTATTCGTGACCGGGTCGTCTTGTAGTAAGAAAAAATTCGTCGAGTGAAGGTCAAACAATTTAAAATTTATTAACAGTATGTAAAATCGAGGTTTAGGTCGGGCCCTGCTGACCATCTTCAGGAAATAAGTGACAACCTTTTCAGCTTAGATGTTATTTAAACGGCAAGATGGAAGGTAGTGAATATACTATTTCCTCATCACCAAATAAACGGAGATTGAGGCACGGTTGATGTTTCGAGTGATCGTGTCATTGACTGCGAGATACACGTAAAAATTGATCGTAAAAATTGGGATCACGATAAGTTGGTAATGCCAAAAGACGTTTTTACATCACAATATAAAATTTACAAAACTTGATGAATGCAGGTAATGACTGTCAGGTGTACATTTCGATACATTGGATGTATATTAGATTTACAGCAGCAGGCTGCTTGGTGTGAACGTATAAGCAGAAACGCGTGTAATAAAGACGATAAGAAAAGATCGAGGACGATACGGGAGTCAGATTGAATTTAATTGCGTGAGGAATGCGCCGAGGTTTGATTAGGACTAGAATATTCATTACGCGGCCGGTGATTTGAAGGCGATAAAATTACAGGCTTACTCGTCTAGAGATAATTAATTCGGTCGGTAGCTTAGGTGTGATTAACCCGCAGCGTTCTTGACAAAGCCTTTGACCCGCAAAGATAGGCCGGGAGTCAGCTTGCCAACTTTCCACCAAATTCATATTCCGCCACCTACTTGCGGATAAGGTGAAACACCTCGGTTCTCGCCTCGAGTTTCAACGACCGCATCGCGCCGCCTCGTTTGTCCGCGAATAATTCCTTACCTTATTAGTAAACCAGACCTCCTGCAGACGGCGAAGAATCCCACTCGCCCCGGTCCTACGTCCCTGTACAGCTGCGTTTAGCATCTTCCGATCTCTCCGCAGACAACAACGAATTGCTGTAACTGACCGGGTTGGGAATAGTTCGTGGAGGTGCGAGGTTGAAATTTCGAATTTGAAAAGTCCCGAAAGCGCCAAATTCCGAATTTTTTGGTGGCGAAATTTAAAGTGAAAAAATGAAACTTTGACGAAACATCAAAGTTTCGAATCGACCAAAGTCCGACGGCCAAAGTACCGAAAGGGCGAGATGCCGAAAGAGCGTAACTCCGACAAGTCAAAGTTCCAAAAGTGCGAAAACGAGAAAATTAAAATTCCGAATGATTGAAGATTTTCAGTGCTGTGAATTTCTGGCTTGGTGAAATTTCATCACTTTGATCCTTCTATGTTTTGGATTTTCCACGGTTTTACGTTCTGAAACCTGGTCATTCTGATTTTCGGTTTTCATAATTTTTTACACCCACTCGTTGAGTAAACTACGCTCTGTGTGTGTATTTTAATTTTCGCAATTTTAGTCTACGGAAGTTTATTTATCGGAATTTTGCTCTATCGGAACTTTACTTTTCGAAACTTCGCTCTATTGTAATTTGAATTTTCGGAATCTTGCATATACATATATCGGAACGTTCAGCCGTCGGATCTTCGACCATTCGAAACTTTGTTGTGTCGTAAAAGTTTGATCTTTTTATTCCAAGTTTCATCACCAAACAAGTCGGAATTAGACGTTTTCGGAACTTTTCAAATTCGAAACTTCAAATCCGCCCCTTCGTTAAGACGTTATCGGTTGGAAAATACAGGTCATAGAAACACGCGCAACGGTTGACTACCGCACATATTCGGTCACGCGTAGGTAAGTAGGGAAGATGATGAGAGACGGGAGGATCTGCAGTAGGTTTATCGTGCATAAGTACGATGTTAAAGGCGCCGCACGCGCTTCGGCATGTCACAAATATACATACATACCTGTATGAGACACCGCGCACACAGGCACGGTGACGATCAAAGAAACGTAGGTACACTACTGTGAGGTATATTCATGCAGGTAGGTACGTTTCTGCGGGAGGACACGCGGGACAATACCTGTCACCTCATTCACGTCAAATACTGAACGACTACCAAGTTCAACCAGCGGCAAACCGAAAGGATCAAATTGCATCTCGACCTCCGCATCGACTTGTTTTAGACGCGAGCTACCGCAGCCAGCTAGTCTCGTTCTCTCCTCTCCTCTCCTCTCCTCTCTTCGCGAATACCGACAATGAGCTAGTAAACCAAACTTCGTAATGGCATTACGATATCGCGACGACCACGCGGTGCTAGTTCTAATTCTCACCTTGGAAGGTACGGCGAATAAAGGAGGCGAAGGAAAACTCGCGTTCGTTCGCAAGCCCTCCACGCGGTCGCGAATACGATGATTCTGCACCTCTGGAATTTCACAGTTCAAAGAACTCGAGCGTCATCTCAATCATGCTTCTGCAAACGCGCGGCGAGACTCGCGTAACTTCTCCGCAATTTGTTTTGAAGCTGGAAGAATAAATTGAAACCTTACACCGAGGCTAATCGTCGTCGCAAAATCTGGGCAATTTTATTCTATAATTCGTGTGTTATGAAATATCAGGCTTTGGGACTGATACCACAGGTGTGCAACCTAAAATCTGTACAGGTTTTTGATACTGTTTCTTATAGATTTACACTCACTGAAACCGGAAAAAAAATTCAAAAAATTCCATCCCGTCAAGTTTTTTCTTGAACTCGTGTTTGTAGTTTCATTTAAAGTGAAACTTCCGTTCAACTCGAAATCCGGTGTTCTATTCTTTATTCTGAAAATCATATGCAAAAGTGATTTTTCACTTTCATTTAATATGTATCAGAGTGAGACTCAAAAACAAACACAAACAGGGAAACAGAAAATGGAAAGCGGAAGCGTCTTCGGAGAAGTATCGAAGAAAAGAAGAAACGGTTTCATAGAGAATAAGAATGAACACGAATTGTGTGGTACATTTCATGAAGGAATTGTTTGTTTCATTTCATGAGAAATATTGTTCAGTTCATTATTGTAATGAAATGATGGTTTTTAATTATTTTTATGCTTTTTTTATGCAAACACCTCATATTTCGCAAGAATACTGTACGCGATGGAGGGAAATGGAGGTCATTTTTGGCTTCAGCACACTCGAAAACATAACATTTACCAAAAACATCCCGTGCAACCGGAGAAAAAAATTTTTTGCAGACCTGTGTAGTCGGAAAAGTTCTTGGAAGAAACACGTCTATTTAACAATAAGCTTAAATGAAAAGTACACAACTGCGTATCTATCATCGTAAGAACACGTTATTATGCGAGGATTTCGAAGAGTTTCCCATCCCCACGAGAAATGCAATAATTCCTCCATTGATCTCAGTTTCTTCCACGGATTCGTAAATTTGTGAAAAGTTTTGAAACTCACCCCCGGAGATTTGCTAGTTTCACGGATCAATGCCTTTCCCTCCGGCTCCCCACCCCTCCGGCTCCCCGCCCCTCCGAGCTCTCCGACGCGTCGTTGGCCAAGGTTACGGGGATTGTACGATGCACAATTTTCTAGGAACGTCTATTCATCCCTGACGAATTTTCAACTCGGAAAGCAAACACCATGAATCATGAAGAAACGGCAATCAGCGTCGATTGAAATTCTACTGTATACTTTGCCGCTTCGCGTTGTGGCACGTATACCGCGGAGTCGTGAAAAGCGAGGAGAAATACGTATAATAAATGAATAAAACGATTTTATTCCAGGTCCGCTGGCGGTTGCGCATAGCGATAATTTCGCGGCGAGAGAGTATCAAATTCTTTCGCAGCTCCGTAGCTATAATCAGTGACAACTACATAGGTACATACGGTCTAATATTATATACTCAGTGGTAAAATAAGAGGATTACCAAACTGGTTTTGCTCTGAGTCACCGTCTGTAATGACGAAGCCTGTGAACGTATTCCTTCGGCTCTGTTCCCCGGGCCTCCGGCTCCCCGATTCCTTCGTCGAGCGAGCGATCCGAAATATCGAGACGCGAGTATCTCAGGAAATAAAAGCGATGAAGAATGACGACAATGTCCGGTTGTTGAATATCGTCCGGCTCGCGAAGTGATCGACAACAATTCGTAAATTCTTTTATTATCGACACGATGCAGCAGCTCTACTCACAGGCGAGTCTTGCTCTACGTATGCCGATGATCACCGATATCGATCATCGATCACACGCCCCGATTGCTGTAAGGACCTGCAGGTCTGGTTAAAAACCGGAAGCCAGCGGATGAAGGGATCGACGTTATTTGTCAATTCTCGGTTATGTGCACAGAGAAAAGCCGCGAGTCAATCTGCATCTGTTCTATTTTCCCATGGCGTAAGCGGCCTCGCTGCGGCTCTCCATGGCACGAGGATCCAGCAGGCTGTGTGTGAGCATTGTGTGCAGCGTGCCTACGTTTGCGATGAATATCGTCTTCCTCCCGCAGCAAGAGTCGTGGGAGTGAGGCCAAGGCCGGGTAGAAAATCCCGTTATATCCTCAACCCTTGCGTCTCTCTCGCAAAACCGACCCCCGTTTTCCATTTTTTTTCAGTTCCACCATTCGAGCCCACGGGAGACGCAAGACTGCAGGCTTGAGCTAAGCCCTACGAATGCACCACCTGCAGCTAGAAACCGACGGCCGCTTTCAGGGGCATACGTATGCATCTCCGCGCCTCCAGATGAGTACTGTGAACGCTTTGAATACGCGATCGGTTGAGTTTGGAGGACTAGTACGAGTAACTGCAACTGTAACAAGAAAATGCAAAAATTTAGATTAAATTAAAGTTCAATCTCTTGTCCGGCTAGAGAAAAATATGGCAATTTTTTAAAATCAAATTCTCATATTCTCCTCTGCAGGTGTACGAATGGTGGAGAAAACTTTGAAGCAGGATCGCTCCGTAAAACCAACTTAAAGTTTTCTTTCCTTGCGTGAAATTCATGTACAGTTTATGTTCGCTCGTGAAGATACAGCCCTACCTTGTTGCACGTACGTATACGAGCGTGTTACACGAGCCTGTTACATACAATCTATCTGTTCCGGAGGTTCGTTTCACTCGGGTGTGAAGTTGAACGAAGGTTCACTCGCTCGCTCGCGGTACGTAACGAGACGCCAACACGGCAGATGGGTGTTCTGACATTCAGGTTTACAAGGCGCTAATGTCTCACGAATTACTACACCACGTATGCCGGTTATAGCACTAATATTATCATGCCATTATCCGGTGTTTATCGGTAATTACCGAGGCACGTTTTCACCTGAATATTTAAAACCTCGAATACTCAACCCCGCTTCCGCTTCACTGTATGGAAAACGCAATACCTTATGTGCTGTATCACAAGATGATGGGCAAAAAACTAATAATTCGGAATATTAATTGCACGCAGGCTCCGGGAATGGTACGATATCCGTGGCCCCAATTTTCGACCATTGATTCTTGATATTGTGACCAAAATAATGAGAACTTGATGAATAAAAACTTTGCTGTTTCGGCTTCCTTTTAAATTAAGGAGATATGTGCTTTTAACGATAATTGGAAATACGCTAAAATTGAACGATTTTTTATGAGTTTGGCCTTCGTGTGACAGGGGCATAACCGACACCACAACACACCACTGTGTACAACAAGAAAAAAGCAGTAGGTGAGTGTCGCAGCCCAAGGGTTAGCATAAGTTCGGCCTCCGCATGACAATGTTTGTTTGGTAATAAATGTCTCGTAAAATAATCGAAGTATCAACTTTTACCACTCTTTAGCATTTTTTTTATTTCAACTCAAAGCCCCAAAATTCACCATAAAATTTTGGCACTACGGAAATCGTACTCTAAGAGCACAAAGCAAAAATCTTCCTATGGTATCGGTCTCTTGTTTATTACTCGACGGCATCCGATTACCTTCTCTTTCTTCTTGGGTTCGAATACGTGGCGTGTATAGTTATAATCCTTATCGCTCCGCACGCAACGTAGCACTTTGATAACGATATCTTCGATGGGCGCGAAGCTAACACGAAATTCAAACGGGACCCAAGTAAAAACATTTCCTAATTCTCTCTACTCTTGAGTTTTCGGGTACCCACCCAATATTTGTAGCGTAGATAGAGGTTTTCCTTTTATCTTTGTTCACTATCGACACCGAGAATGTAGACAGCAAACAACGCTTTTCATAATCGTGTAAATATTTGGCCAAAACCAACTCTAATGAATGTAAATCGGAATACTGCGAATCGGTGTTTGTGTTCTTATTCATCTTCAGCGGAAGAACCATAAAACCCTTTCAATTTCAGCACTAATTACAGTTTCAGAATGAAATTATAAACAGTCTAAGATAATAGTGAATTCACAAAGTGGTTCGAAATAATTTAGGAAATCTGGATCGAGTAATGCAACAATGGGAAAGTTGGTTATAGTATCGTGTGAGTGTCTTTTCACCGGACTTCAGGCTGCTGCTCAGACACACTGTGCGGTATATTTACTCGGACTTGGTGGGCTGAAATAGAATCGTTGTGTTACAGATTAATCTGGCCCTAGCCAATACCCAGTCGTTTTCCATAATTGACCTCTTCTCTTCTACTTTCTCCTTTGAACGGTTATCAGCCTTCCGTCTAGATTCTCCGAACAATCCGCCGGTTTTGTATTTTCTTAGTATTGAACTCTTGTAATTCTTATACTCCACATGCAGAGCAATGAAGTAGTTTTAGTCATTAGCTAAAACAAGCACTAGAATATGGACTACAGTAACAATAGTTTGCCTCACCAATCGCACCAACCTAACGACGTTCTAGTTGAGTACGATGGTATGTCCAGCTGGTGCAGACTGCTGTTGGGCTCCGCTTTCCAATAAATACTTATTGATAGATTACGCTCCAGGTAAGTCATTTAGATATCAAGTTTGATTCAAAAATCTGATCAAAAGTACGTTTCATCCTGATTTTAACCTACAAGACTCCGTCAGTCGGTAAAAAAATTTTCCAGTTTTCAACTAATACCATCAACGATCAAACGCTTTGATTTACAAGCTGGGTACTATAACGCATTCAGACGCGTGTTATCCAAGGGAGAGTCAAGATAAGTAAATCGAGTCACCGCCTCCTCACCATCTAACCTTTTTGTCGTTGATTCTTTCATGAAGGAGGATTAGGAGAAAAATTTTTGGTCCTGAGGTCACAAAAACACGGCGGGATGTTCCAGGATTTCTAACTCCCTTCGAGAATTTCTTTCGTTTACACGGCTTTTGTTCCTCCTTCTTCTCTCACTCCCATCTGCCATTTTGCCGAAGGAACAGACCTAGACACCCAGAGGAAAGTTCCATCAGGTAACCGGGGCACGTGCCATGGGTTCTTAAATAATAGCGGGAATTAAAGTGGGTTTGCAAGATTTTCTTCTTTACCTTTTTCGGGACACAATCGAACAGCTTCTGGGAGGAATGGACTCGGTCGCGTGGCTCTGCAGTCCCGGAAGAAGCCTTCTCGACACCATCGTCCCAGTTCTACGACACCTTTTAGTCAATCAGTTACCCTGAGACGTCCAGGTATCCCAAGCTCAGGTAGCACTTGATTATGCCACAAAATGGTTCCTGATCTTTTCTGGCCAGGTAGCAGGTAGATGAAAATTTTATTGCAACATACCTCCGGCGCAATGCCCTTTGCCCAGTGAGGGATGTTTGCAGGTTCAAGAAGTTGAGGGCGAGGACGCCCTGGCGCCGGTTGTAGGGCTGACAGACGATCGTCCGCAGACCACTCAAGAAGCACGGTCATGATGCCAAGGATCCTTGGTGTACGGTAGTCGGAACGGGAATGTAGCAGCGGACCCATGAATCGCGCCGCGAATAGTCGGTCTTTTGAGAGAGAAAAATTGAGCAAAATGTGGTATAGCTGAGCATTGTTCCCAGGGTTCCTGGAATTGAATCAAACAAGTGTTACCGCCCTCGGCGCCCGAGTATAATATATCTTCTAACATCTCTGAACAGGCTTTGCTCGGTTCTTTCACTTCACACCGTAGCTTAGCCGTGGCGTTTCCCTGAAGCTTAATACAGTAACCTGGGTTTTGACTTCATGATTTCAGCCCAACGGCGTTTGTGCTCTCGTATTGAGTCACTCGCAAAGTCTTTCCTACGACGATCGGGAGTTTGCCTGCATCGTTCAATCTTCGAGTCAATATTCAGGGTTTGCTTTCGATCGTACTTGTGGAATGTAAATTGCACCGATCGTCCTCAGCTTCAGAGTTTTCGTCATGACCTCGTTTTGATAGTTCATGTATTTCAATTTTGTCAAAGAATTTTGTGGAATAGATTGAACGAAATTCAATACTTTAGAAAGTGGTGAAGGAAAAACGCTGTGACAGCTATAACGATAAATTGCAAACGCTTTACAAAAGTCTATCAGGATTGAAGAAACATTGAAATCTTTGCAGTGGCGTGGTGAAAAGTATAAGTATTGATATTTTATAGTATTGATTTCAAACGCCACGTCAACATCTATTTCATCACCGTGTCTCAAGTAGGTATAATAACCTCCAAAGCAATTTCCCTTCCCAACCTCATCTTTTCCGTGAACAAATTCCTCTCTTAACTCTAGACACGATGGTCCACCGTGAATATACCGCATGCATGCATCCACATACTCATACCAATACATGATAATGTCTGATATAAGTGTATACACATACACATGCATACAAAAACGAGTAGAATCACCGAGGTGCATCAGGCCGCTGCTGGAGCTATAATAGCACAAGCCCTAATCTGGGGGTGAATCTAACGAGTCCAGGAGAGTACCAGAACGAGAGAATGAGAGAGTGAGAGGGTAAAAGGGAGACGAAGAGAGTCACGGCCAAGGGAACGGCGGAGAGGAGAAAGAGACGACGGGCAGAGGGGCAGGGGGAGGGGGAGGAGAGAGAATGATGGCGGTCGGCGCCTGGCCGATCATTCTTCAGTCTAGGGCAGCGGCTCGCATTTTTTGCTGTCCAAGAAGACGTTAAAATTGCTCCAATGTTCTTTAATGATAATAAGGACGAGAGAGGGAATATCAGCGGGGTGAGGAAGGGCAACACCTGTACATTCAAGGGTCACTTTACCCCGATTCGCCTTGATATGAAAACAGTTCGTTTTTTTCGACTGGCAATGGGAGTCAGCATCACTTGACGACGGGGACGGAATCGATTCTCGATGGGAGATCAGGTTGAGAACCGTTTCCTCCAACTATAATGCCGAGATCATCGTCATTACCCACGTCGTGAGTAGAAAAAGGAACCTATTATCTTGTTTACATCACGAAGACATCATTCGCCGGCGCGCATGTCGTAAACATCGAGAAATATCACTAAAATAAAACAAAGCCAGTAATTAGGTATCTTCCGAACCCTGTACATCACTAAGAATAATGTAAAGTGAACATATCGCGCAATGTCGGACAATGATGCGTCGGCGAGGTAGAAAGGTTATCGCATTCACCGACAAAGACTGCTTCTGTCTTCTATTAAAACATGACGTGAAATACCAACGGTACATTCGTTTTTTCGATTACAAGCTAAATAGCAAAAAGATTCGTACATTTGGTCCGGCTGCGGTATCTCAGACGTGCAAAAACCCCCATCGTTACCATCTGGACCTCTTTTATTTTATTTCAGTTGGTTTTAAAATTTTTTTTTCCATGCTTCTTTTTGTCAATGATGTGAGATGCTAGTTGAGACCTAAATCCGAGGATGCCATGTGATACCCGAAATTAAAGGTTACGCGGTTACCCAGATCTGGAACAGCTGTGTGTATAATATTCCCAGTCCAACGTCCATGTGATCTCTGTACAAATCATCCGAGCTTGAAATTCGTCTGACTGAATCCTTGTGCAGATCTTATACAAGGAAATTTTCCTGCGCGGTTCTTATCCTCACAGTCGCATTAATCACGGATCCACGGCAGTCAACTCATCAACTGGTTCCTTTGACACGTGCGAGGAAAGGGCATCGGGTAGGGACGACCTCCTTGGTAAGATCCTACCGGAACACGTGGTGTTGTTTGGGTTGCGAAGTCTCAGGCGCAAGAAGTTGTGACGGAGTTTCTCCTCCGCATCCATTTACGCTCTTCCTTTTCCTTTTCCCTTTCCTTCTCCTTTTCCACATCCTCATACCCCCCGCATTTTAAGTCGACGTTGTCCTCCTCTTCCGTCGGCCTTCACTTCTCAGGTCGTTCTCCTAATATTTTGCGGTGTGAATCCCCGACACCATCTTTCATCCGAGTCGCTGAGGGTTGGTAGGAAGAAGCGAGAGGTCGTGAGCGAGAGAGAAAGAGAAAGAGAAAGAGGCCGCGAAAGAGCAACAGGAAGAGGAAGAGGAAAGGCTAGGGAAGTAGAGGCGCACTTTCTGGCCCCAGAGACTTACTTGAGTCGCGTATCCCGTATCATCCCGACCCCGCAGGATCATATTTTTGTCATTACTGGGATCCTGGGATGATCGTCTGCTAAGCCGTTGCACGATACCGACCGCGTTGTATTGGTGTTTGACCTATAAACCCGCATCGATTCGTGTTTTCTATTCGCTTCACTTTTCCCTTCGACCTTTTCTACCATCTCATCCCCTTCGGAAATTCTATTCGGAATCTTCTCTCCTGCTCCAAACCGTATGCCCCCACTTTTAGTATATTATTAGTTCCACAACCTAAAACGATACGATGCCACGACATTGTGTCGAGCACCTGACGAACGTAATATTAGATAAAACGTATATGTATCAGGGACGGTGCTGTATACATGAAGGTGGAAGAGCACGACCAAAAAAGCAATTCAAAGATAGAGCGATGAAAAAAGAGAAAAGAAGTGCTTACCAATCATCGGTAACCACTGGTGGATGTATACCATTTCTGATCCACTATAATAACACGGTATAACGAGCCTCTTCCTTTATAGTCCGTTGAACGGCTTGCGTGTATAGTCATCTACTTTACAACGCGAGAATGAACAGGAGAATCCCCCTCGAGCTTGGGTATGAAGACGTTACCGGTTTTGTTTTACGGACTGATAAACCTCCCGCAGGTCAATTCTTGTGTGCCAGAGCGTCGAAGAGGTCCTGGGATAAAGGTTGGAGGGAAAATATTTCGAGATACAGGCTTGCGGTGAAAGAGTGTAGGCATGTAGAGCCATATCTGTGGGTGGAACAAGTGTGCCACCACCACGAGCGATCGATCGATGAGAAGGATAAGTGGATTATGACGTAACAGGTTCCGGTAACGTCCTTACACGAGATCCCTTCAAGGAACCCTGGAGGAAAGCCTTAATACAAGAGAATCCGTTTAATACCAATTCATTTTTTCATCGTACCGTAACAAATCCACACCTAATCGAATCGAAGACGACGGCCGAGGGTTCCCTGAAAAGATCCCAAGTTAATCCTAAGTGGGTCGTGCCGGACGATAACTGACCTAGGTCAACGGTTCAACCGCGCGGTCTCAACCTGTAGCCGATTCTTTATCATCGTTTCCTTGACGTTTGTGTTGCTTGCCGCCTACCGGCCCGTTTCATGGTCAGGTGATCTAAGTTTTCCGATCGTCGTTTCGCCACTAGGATAGGAATACAAAGAAGACGATGAAGTTGAATAGATTTATAACGAGTCGCGAAGAGATGAGGTGAGTATACCTGACCAATGCTCAACACCAGAACATTTATGTGTTTGAAATGGTTAATCTGAACGTACGAGGTTATTTACAAAGACTGGGTCACGCTGTTTTTAATTTTCACGCTCCAGAAGGAAATTGTATCATTTTAATCTATCAGACTGAATCCGGCGACATTCGTGGAAGCTGAGATATCTCAATGGGCTGACCATTTCCTCAATTTCACGCGTGGTAATGTCGGACAACTGTCGGAATGCCAGAAATTCCTACCTCTCGAATTACCAGAAGTGTTTTTCATTGAAATCATTGAACACGTCTGATAAATTCTACTCTTTTAAGCGAATGAAATGTTAATGCACAACACGGTCAGTGAGAACAGTAGTATAATCTACGAAATTGTCGTCTTCACATTCGCGTCACCGGGATCTCTGGAGGAGAATTCCACACGATGATTGTGATGAGTCGTGCAGTTTTTTTCACTTCCGAAGAAACAGCGATGAGCCTCGATGAAGGTGCAGTCGAATTGGTTCAGAAGGCGGACAGTCGAAAACACCGAGTAGAAACGAGATATGAGGAATTAGGGTCTCGAGAGTTGGCTCTCGGCTTCCGTTGGCTGCTACGCCGCTGGCTTGAGAGATACACTTTTTGTGGGTTTCTGGGCCGCTAAGAAGGGAATGAATGAACACGGCCGTCTCTTACCCTCCGTAATTCATTCATGCTTCAAGAGGGTACGCTCTCCTCCCATCCTCTTTCCGCGAGCCCTCCTCTCATCTCGTCGGGGCAACCTTCCTTGTAACCGGCGCTGTTATATTTTGTTTGTGTGCTTCCAAGACCTCCTTACTCGTCCCTGTCCCCGACCCCGTCCCTTCCGAGTCCGTGTTAGACCTCACTTACTCAGTCAGACTCGGGGATCTGGGTCAGATAATATGTATACAACTTGCGGGGATGAAGATCGTCAGGGCGTCGGAAGAATCGTGACACTGTGCCGCGTTGATCACCCGCTGTCCCGGTCAAACGGCACATATGCCAACGTTTGTGAAAAATCCGAGTTATGGAGTTGAAACGATGTGAGGAAGTATAACTAGATCGCAACTTTCCCAAAGTCGAGGAAGGGAACAATCGGTAAAGTGATAAATGTGTAACGAGTAAACATGACCAGCGTTGGAAATTGCACCACCTACCGAATCGC
Source organism: Neodiprion virginianus (assembly GCF_021901495.1). Classification (NCBI taxonomy): domain Eukaryota; kingdom Metazoa; phylum Arthropoda; class Insecta; order Hymenoptera; family Diprionidae; genus Neodiprion; species Neodiprion virginianus. The sequence goes on from NC_060880.1 coordinate 41,133,205, forward strand.
ACTACCTGTGAAAAGTTCCCCCTGTCTGGTAGGCATAAGCGTTATCAAGAAACGATCGCCCGCCACCTTTGCTCTCCCCACTGGTTAGGAGCGTGTAGCCTTGCAAACTGCATTCCTCGCATTTCTCGTATAACAGCCAATCGACAGTCAGTTTCGTTTAACTCGGGACTAAGCTCTCTTGCCGAAAGAAGCCGTGGATAATGAAAGCTTTAGAAGCATGGCGTGCTTCATTGTGCATTTCGCGTTCATGCCGTAGTGGTGCCACGTAAATCAGACGCTATTAAACAACGATGCCCAACCTTGAACTTCCCCTTCAGTGGAGAGTGAGAGAGACGAATATTTGACGAAAACAAGAAGCCGATAAGACACTCGTGCAAGGCACAAGATTTTGGTGAGGCTCTATTTCAAGGGTCGACGTTTATTCAAAAAACGAGGTTTCAAGTATCTCAGGTTCGCGAGTATGTTAGAGTTCATGGGGTCGATAAACTCATATCCAATTCACAACAAAAATATCATGACGTAATCAGTACCGATTCCGTTCGATTTTTCTACTAATTCCGTTCATAATCCATAATATCACCCTGGCAATTAATTCACGTCACTTTGGTCAACCATCCATGCCAAGCTGTGCATTTACGAAAACTGCAAGCCACGGCGGTATCTCCGATAAAGGTTGCAGCCTGCAACCCTTGGTGTAAATTCCGGAAGCCTTGGGGGTATTCTTCTATAGAAAAGACGGGGTTGTCGTGATCCTCTTGTTCCCAGACGAAGAAGGCAATTAACTCCCCAAACGGCAATTAGTGAAATTAATAATAAAAATACTAATGAAGCTAAATCAACGGTGATGGAAGCCTTCCTGTGAGGCATCCCATTGTGACGTTAATCATTGCGTCTTTGAGTCTTTAAATCGTATGTCAATTGGCGCAATTCGTCGTACAGCGCCTTGGTAGGCAATTTAGTCGATTATTTGAAATTTATTTAATTTTAAGCAATTAGATATTCCGGACGCATGCATGTATCGCATTTGTGTGTATCTTGACATTGCATCATTCTGTTATTCCGGTCGCATACAACGATTTAGACGCGAGTCGATCTTCTTGACAAACTTTCCAACCGACCTACGAGAAAAATATACAATGAACATACTGGGCATATCTTATACTAACACACGCGCAATTATTAGCCACAGTTACTGTTAAAACAACTTGTTGATAATTATAATATTGTAAACTCCAAGTGAAAAGTATAAAGTACAGGGTACATCACGCGTACCGCATGCAACGTTTCCGCTTACTTATTATATCCAACGTTTCGGCTGTCCGGGTATTATCTACATCCATGATTCGAAGCTATACTTGACGATAGATAAACTTGACATCTAACTCCGCACTACCTGGCTGATTCTCGTTGTCCGGTCACCAGGAATGAAGACGCGTACCTTATACCTGCATTAAATTGTGCAGCGGAATTGGTATGGCACGAGATGCAGCTACAGATAGAGTAGGGCGTTGTAAGCGAGGAGGAGGGAGGAGGGAGAGTGATGGAACGTGAGAGGAACGATCACTAAAGGGGAGAGAATGGCGAAGATTATCCACGCGAACGAGTGAGCCCACGCACATCTCAGATTATATTCTCATTAACTTGATCATCCTGGGAGAGATTAATTTTTGAAAAAAAAAGTTCTGGAAAAGGAACGAGTGAACGAAAATAAATGGCCGTGCTGTACCTTGATCATAGTGTGCCTTGAAACATGTCGTCGATTTCGACGTGTAGTGGATGTTGATTAAAGAAAACGCGATACTTTGCTATCAATAGTCAGATACCGTGAACTTCTTACCTGAACGTTGATTACATACTTCGTCATCTTGACGTGTAACGTGATTTAAAGATTTGAGCATCAAAAACCAACTGTTTTGTGACTTAGTTGTCGATTTTCAACGGTCTAATAAATTACATTTTCGGAGATCTATTTACCCGACAAGACACATATACACTTAGTGAGTATAGTGTACAATTCATGTCAGATACGAACGATATTAATAACCTCCTTAAATGCACACATTGCTTGTTGACAGATCATACCCTCTTGAACTTTGGAACGTTATTTCCACGTAAACTAATCTTTTTTGTCGTTTTTTTTTTAGATTATTTATCAGTTTGCCAAAGAAATATAGGGTTGGAATAACTCGGTACACCGATCCTTCAAATAATACGATACAGATACTTGATAAAAATCTTCGTATATCTGAATAAAGAACATTCATGCAGTAACTCAGACAAGAAAAATCGTCACCTTTCTAGCCCTGAATCAAGTTAAAGACAAAAATAATGATTAACCGCTAAATTTACAATAATTAGTTTGCAATAAATCTCACTTGACGCATCGTATTTCAAGGTACACGAGGGTATTATAACTCTGTGCACATTTCATTTCCTTTTTTTCAAATTTCGTCACAAAAGAATCAAGCTGTTTGAACAAATAAATGGAGATACGTTTTATTACGAAAAGATTGCTCTTCCAGATGATATCAATTTCGTATCAAAATTTTATAAACCCCAAATTTTACAGTGCAAAATCGAAAAAGCGTCCCGAGGTATAACATTTTCCCCTACTTTCACGGGGTATCGCCGCATGGATCGTAATCGGTTTATCAGAAACCCGTACGCTAGGAAGCGACAACGAGTCAACGAGCCGCTGAGTCGTTGAATCGTTGAGTCTGAATCGGCATCTCGTTGAATCACCAGCAGCTCCGAAGCACTCGGCGTCTGACAAAGATTAACGATTGCTTTATTGGCCGCCTAAAACGTCGTTTGTTCCCGTCGAGGCAACTTTTCTCTGACCACTCTGTTTTCGGGATCCCTTTTCTACTCGTGCGCACAATTATCTCCGTAGTCACCGTCGTTCAACTACGGCAGGCAAGAAAGTTTTCGTTCCTGGGGTGGAATGGAAAAGTAACGGGAATATTTTAACATTTTTATAAAAATCTGAGCACCTTAGAGTCACGCCATTGACGTCGAACCAGTCGAAGAGACCAGCACGAAGGTTCGTTAAATCGAGTCTCGTAATGTCGACTAATTCGACGTGATTCATTTAAATCGTTGAGCAGTGGCGAAAAACGAAATTCAAGAATTACGTCTCACAGATCTTCGAACCTTTCGTTAGACGCTGAATCTTTCCTTTGCCAAGACTTGGCATGAAATCTGGCTTCGATACAATAAATAAAGATAAGATAATAATTATCGGCAGTTTCGATTTCTACGGGTTAGCAAACCCGTAGAGCCCGTGAAATTCTTCGATCTGATCATTTCAGCAAATATATTTGCGCGAACGCCAGCGCCGCAAGAACCCTATGCCAGAAATAATGATATGCTCTACTAACGAGATACGACGATTTCGTGCTGTGGGAAGAATGCCGGTAAATTCCTCGCGAGTTTCATGTATAGTAAAATTATTCTTGGAAATAAAGAATCACGTGTTTGTATAGTGCACGCATGCGCGGTTCCGTAACGCGACGTCATGTAATCGGGCCCAAAGCAGACACACCGGTGGCGATAGAACGTAGCCTGCCACCGTTATACGAAACATGAGAGAGGGAATCACGAAGACCAGAGACTGGAGAGAATCAGAGGCCCACGATGTAACTCGAGTCGGTATTCGAGCAACGAACGTTTCCACCTAGTCAAAGCCGTTTCCATCACTCGACTGGTTCCTGTCAAATTGGGGCACAATTGTCGCCTTGACTGTTCCTAATTTTCTCCGAACTTCAGTCTCACGCCACATCGATCGTACTCGATATTTATCATTCTACGAAAATTGGGCTGCAGCAAAGGAGTTTTTTAGTTTCAGGTTTCTCGCTCGACAACTGCTGAAATTTTCAATACACGTAGGTATGAAAAGTAGTGTCCCCTAATTTTCGAAAACGCTTGGCGCTTAAAAGGTCTTTCAAAAATCTGTCACTTTAGCCGATCAGGTAAGCGGTTGTCGCAGGCCGAGCGTACTTGGGATAGAAACCGCAGTAAGTGCATGAAGATTGCTCCATGTCTACTATTAATTTTCAGTACACACGTCATGCATGAATTTGCAAGTCCCACCTGATTACGAAGTTCGGTGAGACCCGAACTGCACGGATATTGTTAGGCCCTATCAGCCAGATTGAACAACTTGCGGGACCTTAACGAACCAGTTTCCACAAAGCGCACACCGTTGTATAGCCGTGCAAGCGTGCCACGCGCGTGTAGGCGTACCCGCATACCGACCGCGTAATATGGATCGGCACCGGTCCTCGATTAATTAAGTCCTTTAATAAATTGTAAAAATAAGGCGTCCGCGCCGCGGCAGCTCACACACACGACATACGGAGCGGAGGTGAGAGAGATGACGCTCTCCCGGGGTCCGTTTGGGCCCGCGAAATCTGTTCCCCGGCGTGCAAGCTGGGAGTTCGCGAACGCACACTCTTCGCTGGTTTTCGACTTACTTTTATTTTGTCTGTGCTGTACGGTGCTTGCCCGAGCTCGCGGCGCTGCTGCTGCTCTAAGGGCGAAAATGGTTCATGGCCGTTCCCCGCACAAGCCTCTCCGCTACTTCTACTTCTTCTCCTTCTCCTTATTCCTTCTTCTTCTTCTTCTTCTTCTTCTTCTTCTTTCTCTTTTTCTCACAGCCATGCACGCCGAGGTTCTGCAGCCACCGCGAATCCCGTGCCGTGATACGCCAGACCTGACCCTGCGGGTTTTCTTTTATTCGATTAACGACTATTTGCTCCAGGACGATCATGTTGTGAAACATTCGATAACAATAACAACCTCCGACGCTTCACCTGCACTTAGTATCGTGGACCTTTTTATAATCTCTTCGGACTTCGTTGATCATCGCGGATGAGCCTGGGAAAGTGCGGCGATTACGTCTAAAAGACAAAGGAAATGGTAAAAGGATAATGCCACAGGAAACCCGATAGCCGAAGAGTACTTCAAATTTAATAACGCAATCTCACATGGCAGTATCAACTGTTTGTGTAGTGTGGATTGTACGAAATATTACCTTTCAGTAACTCGATACTGTAATAACAAGTAGATGGAATTTCTCTTTAACTAATAACTGCAAACCACGAGCCAACAAACCTTGAATTATATATTTAAATCAGATATTACAATAACGGTTGATACACTGGTTTTCGACTCAAAAAATAGCCAATCTATTCTACCTTTAAAAAAATCCGTCCAGCCGTGCTGAACCGTGAATCTTGTTCCGTGCAGACGCTTGATCTTTGGTTGTGCACGATCACTTGATCAGCTTGCATTACATAAAATCTGAAAATAGTAGCCAATCAAAAAAGAGTGACAATATGCGTAGCGAATACTCAAAGAATTTCCAACAATTATCAGAGCTACGCTGATGAACTAGTCATTTTTTTCGAGGTGCTATTTCGCGACTAGTGAAATTATCACTAGTCAGAAGATTTAACCCGGTGCCATATATATAATCATATGATCTCGATGATCTTCATTCACATAATGGGATCGGCATCGAACTAGTGAATTCGCGGGTTAATCAGGCCCCGAATTTTCGTCGGATTGATCCAGGCGTGTCAAGGAGCCTGTGTTCCCGCTTGGCTTCACGGGCACATCTCGAGATGTCAAATGGAGGCTTGAACAATTCAAAGTGAAGTCCAGAGCGACGCTAACCCCGGGGCAGCAGCCGCGACCCTCCTGCCCTACCGTCGCGGGTCGGTCCTTCTTGTCCTTAGCGACATCCTTCGGCTTCGCTGCGGATCTTCCTTCCTCGCCTTCCTCCTGGCCGTGGTACCTCATCGCAATCCTTATTACATGCGTTACCTCCGGACTCGGGCTTCGTGACGATCGCCGGATTTCCGTCTTCTTGCGAATATTTATTCGCAGATTGTTCGAAACCTCTGAACAAGTGCAGTCCTTGCGTTGGTTCCCGTTGGCTTTTCGGGTCGACCTTCTTGACCTTCCTCTTGAATAACCGGGCCCTGTTCGGAGACAATACAGTGACAATCCAGATGGTGGGATATATAGGAGAAAAGAATCACGAAGAAAGGAGAATTTACGGACCTTCAATTATCCTCCGGGTAGATTCCTCGAGATCCGTGAACTCTCTCGAACACTTTGATGAGGATCCTTTGTTTCGCTTTGATCTTTGAGTTTCCGTCTGACCTCTGACGGCGACAACCTTTCTCAGAAGCTCATCCATGATGTCGTCCTTGTCATAGCTATTGCCGTCGAGTGTTCTGGCCGACTCTTGAGATTGGCATCGAGAGATCGCCTGGGAGTCGATCAGGGGTATCGGAGAATCGGGAAGCTGTAGCGAGGTGATGGTAAGAAATGCCGGAGCGTCATCTTTCATACGGTCGAGCCACTGCGTCACGCTACGATAGCTATTGAAGTAAAAATCCTATATAATTATCGAGGGCAATAAAATCGTCGAGGTTCCCTGCCTGCAACAGATCGGTTTACCTAATTTACATGGCGACTTTTCGCCTGGTCAAGCACCGATCCGATACCGGTCCTAGACAAAAAATTAGAAGCAAGGTTGACAAATTGCTCGAGATAAGTGTTTGACGGTTCAAGAGGGAAAGAAATGCGAGTGAAAATGGAACATCGATATAATATGTAAAGCTTATACCCCACGCGATATTCGTCGTCGAGGACCTTATATTTTTTTGTCTTCTTCACCAAAGGCAAGAAATTGGAGTGTATATTTTTATCGCACCTGCGAAACGTTAAAAAATTGCATCGAAGTTGCTAGCCTTGTACAGCCACTGCTGTTATGGTCAGCTTCGAAATATTATAACAGGCTAGTCGAGACTGTGTGGAGGGGATCGGCAATCGAGATTAAGTACAAATACCAACTGGGGTAGCCATTATTGATGTCTGTTATACACAAGGCGTTACTTTGGTGAGCTGGAACTCAATTTTCCGAGCGGTCCGATTTTGCATTCTCAAACATCACAGCCACGAAGTTGTCAATGCGATTCGAAATTCAAGGCATCCTAGCTGTGATAAGACCGAAGGTACCTGTAACGTAGGCTAATGATCACCTCATATATTGTTACGTAGAAACTTTTACAGACAAAGGGCATCTGCATGATCTGGCCTGATCAGTTTACACGAGTTACGAAACCATTAAATTTTACTACACTTAATTATAGACTTGAAGCGACTCGTACGATTGCCGAGTCAGCGAAACAAGTTGCCAGCATATAAATCCACAGAGCGAAACCTGATATAATTCTTGAGATTCGTACTGCATAATTTATTGACAAAAAAAAAAAAAAATACAGTTTCTTTTACACATAGCAAAAATAAATTCTGGGCTCAACGAGGCTTGAACAGATCAAAGCCGTCGACAAGGATTATTATTTGCATCACAGTAATTAACTGCCTGTATATTCGACATCGGTATATTAACCAGAGAATGAAAAGATATACATATAATAAAGGGAAGTGAAAAAGAGTGTGGGAGAAGTGAGAATTCGGTTCGCCCGCTTGTTTAAAATTCACCGCGTGTTACCTTGACGTTTTCCGCGCTGGTCCAATCAGCGGCGGGGAAGGCCTGCGCCGCGGATAGCAGACGTGACGCGCTGGCGATGACCGAGACCGGTCTTTCGCGTCTCTTGGATCCTCAAGGGTCAGCCGTCGAATGTAGAGGCCCGGGACCTCCTCCGCAAGAAGTTGTCTCCCTCCGTACGAAGCCACAGTGATCACTGACCACCAACTCCTACGTGGTCTACCTTCGTTCCCTTTATTCCTACCGAGTTCACCACAAACATTACGCGAACTCCGCTAACAGTTGGTCGGATATCTGGCTTGCGGCACTGTTATAGATGATTCGTTCAGCTCAAGACTTCCTTGGCCCTCGCCATGCCCTGTGAAATAAAATACAGGTTCAAAGGATTGAGCATTTTGAAACATTGTCTATCGACAATACGTCAATGGATTATTGATTCAAGTGTTAGAGGAAACTTTAAGCTATAAGCCTATTATTTATAATGACCCATCAATGACACTTGGTCGTTGGATAAATGCCAATTGCCTGGGTGTTGCTTTGATGTATAAGTCGTCGGTTCATCAACTAAACGAAGTCTTGTGGGGGTAGCCGGACACGTTTTCAACTGAAGAATCGGACCTTCAATGGACATGGAAGTTGAGAATAATCATCTTGTTGTACTAACGAATAATCTGCGTCTGTTCATCTTCAAGTGATTATCGTCAATCGCGGATGAGCAATAACATGAAATCAAATCATTACAAATACCGTTTGAAAAGATGTTTGATTGCCAATAAAGTTAACTTGCAGGATCTTTAATTTAATAACAGAGGGAACAACCAAAGCAGACCCACACGTCCATATACAGACAGCTAGGCACGGTAACTCGGCGTAACTTGGAGGGGTTATAAGTGAAGTTTTAGGTCAGTTTTGAAGTCTGGTTCACGTGCTATGCCGCACTGCGCCTGTGGCGTGCAACCGGACTGACACACCAGCATGCTGCTTGCAAAACACAAACTTCCAACCTCACGATTCCTCCGCGTTGCGTCAGTTGCGATGATTTTCTCCGTCACAAGTTTACACACTCCATGCACGTGTGTGTTTATACCTAAAATGTGGGTAACGTCAATTCACGAAAGGCTGAAACACCCATTTTCACCTCCGAAACAGCGTCGTGATATCCCTGCAACTATACGGCGGTTACCCGGTTGTTTCCTCAACTGTAAGAACCTCGCTTCGTCATGACTAATGCCGGGGCGAACCAATCGTACTGAAAGCAAGACTCGGGTTGATATTAGCCGATTTCCCACAGACACCTTCTTCTTAAAATATGTTCAATATATGTTGAAGACCACAACTGATGATTTATTTCTTTGCTTCAACGCGACAAGACCTGTCGCGAGAAGGCTTGCGTATGCCGGAGGATTCCGGCCGCTTGATCCTCTGGGAGAAACCGAGTTTAAACCTTGTTTAGCGAACTATTTTGAATTTTAGTATTTTCGGTTGGCCGCTGCCAAGGTGTGGGATAGATTAGTTACGTCTCTTATGTAGCTGTCAGCTAGTTGCCGCGGGCGGTGAGCCGAACCGCCCGTAGCCATTGCTGCTGCCGCCGACAACGACGACGACGACGACGACGACGTCTGAGTCACAGAGCTTCGCTGGACCACCGGGGTGTCGGTTCAGTCAGGATAAATATGTAATGTAGACCTGCCGATCGAAGATAAACGGATTTGGGTATCGCGGTTACGCGCCGCGTTCCCCTGCATGCTGTGTAAATTCGGCATGTAACCCCGCGACGGTGAATTGGCGAACGAATTGATCTAACGTGGTGGTTGCCTTTCAGGAAAAATTACCAACGAAAAGAATGGCACGGAAAAACATGTTTATTGATCATTTTCAACAGGCATTGACGATGTTGTCGAGATGGATTGAAAAAAACGTCGAAATTTCACATTTCATGTGGGTACCTATTGCAGCAATTTGTTACGCATGAGAATGATAAAATTGTGTGCACATCATAATATGTTCATTAATCAATGTCTTAATCAATCAAATATAGCTGCTTCATGAAAGCTATTAGCGAGATTTAAGAAAAAAGAAACAGGGTGGGAAGAAAAAAATCCGTGCCAAGTTTGGCTGCACATATTCGGTCAAAAATTCGTTCACATGTGTTGGAATGCCTTAATTCTTGGTCAAAGTAGACCGCGGGCTGATCCGTGCGAGACGTCGTCGTATATAGTCGGCTCTTCGAGGAATATGTTTACATTAACCGAGAGCGAAAAAGCGTAAAAATAAAATACGCGAACCGCTTAACGAGTTTGGCTTTCGTTCTTCTCATTTCCTTCGTTCTCAACTCCTCTTTTTAGCCCCCCCGCTCTATGCGTGACCAACTGCACCTCACACTCGCGTGCACCCGCGCTCTCACGCGTTCCCACACGTCAGCGAGCACACGAACGAACGCTTGCACACGCCTTTCCTAAACCGTGTTCCTGAAGCCTGATATCCGACGAGGTTTCGCCGTATGTTTTATCGCCGCGGGCAAATTCTTCTTTATTACATCTGATGAGTTTTCTCGCCGTTCGCTCGCCGTTTCATGGAAATGGAAAAACATTACGACTGCCCACCGGAATAACTCCGCCGCTATGTACCGACAGAGAGACGCGTTTTAGCATCGTTGCAATTGTCGTGGATTATTAAATCTCTTTCAAATTATCCGCGCCTGTTAGCACGTCTCGTCTGTCTGCAGGATTACGCCGAGATTATGAGCCGCGGGGATTAATTAGCTTACGCGGAATTTCGGTGTAGAGGGGGAGACGACGAACGCAACGGCATTCTTCCCCATCAACAACAACCCCAAAAGCTTGACTACCAGAAATTACTACTAAACAGGTTCCACAAGAATACGAGACAGTTTTATCAAGAAATCGCCAGTCAAAGCAGATTTATTTTTCACGCCAGTCTCATATTAAGTGTGCTTTTTTAGTGAAATGACCAAGAATTGTCTGCAAAACTTGTCGCTCAGCATCAGCAGATAGACAACCGAAGCTACATTTTGTATTCCTGCACATCCAAAATGTAACTCCGGCTGCCTATTTGCAGGCGTTGGGTTCAATTCGCAAGTCTACGACCATCTCCGATCGATCATAGCAGGAATTCACTATGGAACCCACCGCCTAACGCCAGCAGATAGGTAACCGAAGCTACATTTTGTATTCCTGCACATCCAAAATGTAACTTTGGTTGCCTATTTTCAGACGCTGGGCTCCATTCGCAAGTTCACGTCATCCCCGATCGATCATGGCAGAAATTCAATATGAAATCCACCACCTAACGCCAGCAGATAGGCAACCTACGCATTTTTTGTATTCCCGCATATGCAAAACGTAGCTTCGGTTGCCTATCTGCTGGCGTTAGGCTACGAGATTTACATTAAATTCCCGGTATAATGGTTCCGAGATGGCGTGCACTCGCGAATTTACGATTTGGTTCTCACAATCAGCGAAACTTCATCACGAAAGATTAACCAGGCGCGGTAAATCATGTGTTATCGATGCGCATTTGAAGGCACGATTCCCACCCCCTATTTGCCGCAATATTACCGTGACTGTACGTGTTACTGTATGTTCGTGGTATGTAGGCTCGTATATCGTTGCGTTACCGCGCTGTGTGTAGAGCGTAGTGCCTTGTGCCGGCGACCTATCGACCTCGAACGAAGTCGGAAAGAGAGGAAAAAGGAGGGAAAGAAGAAAGAAAAAAAAATGCGTAATTTCCGAAAGGAAACACGAGGAATCAATAGCTGCGACGCACCTCTCCAGTTTTATAGCCTTTCCCTCCGCAGAAAAGGTCCGCAGCATTGCGCTGCCAGAGAATAGAAAGACCGCGTCGCCGTATAAGGTAGATATAATGCAGAAGCGCGAAACCGAAAATCAACCAGACGTATTTTGTCCCGGCACTTCCGCCGAAAACTTCAACGTTTGCGGTATATAATTTAAAACTGGATATTTCGCAAAACGGCAAAAGATCTGTAATTACCTGCCAATCAATCGGCAAATATCAAGGGCATGTACTACACGTTAACCTTTAACGTCTTTTCGATTTACAATCTTCGAGACGGACGTCCTTTAACCTTTTTATTTTTATTTTTTTCTTCCTCGCCACTTCGCGTTTTTTGTCCCCGGTCCTCTTCCCCAATCAACTTTACATACTTTCATTGAAATTCCCGCGGTCCAAATCTCCGGCCAATAAATTTACCAGAGTCCGACGGAAAAAATACGAAAACAATCCGCGATTCTGGCCCACGCGAGATTCCAGAAGTCCCAGCATTGTGCAACCCAGCTAGTCATGCCGTCATACTTATGTACACACGTACAAAAAGGGACCCGTTAACCTCTCATCTAACAAATGAGCCAATCGATTCACCCGCTCTTTGTTCCCCTCTGCACAAGAAGGATTTGAGGTATTTTACGTAGGCACGATATACATATAGGTATGACAGCGGTTCGTGTTGTGCAACGCATAGTCGTTGCTATTGACAGTTTTATCATGCAGTCTGAGCATGAAGAGTAAGCCGTAACTGTTTATTCTTACAAGAAATTGAACACATGTATAAATGGTTTCCGAGGGCTCGATTCTTGAAAGTAAAAAGTATGTTTGAGAAATTAGACTAAAAATTAGTTCTTCACTAAAAATATTTGTTACAAAAACAAACTGGCCGCTGTTAACACCCTTGAAATTTAATTTCGCCTGTTCACTGATTATCGAAGTTCATTCGTAGTATTGAATGTTCTTTCACGCCAAACAAAGTGACAGCTAAAACAGCTGAAGTAAAATTTCACCTTCAACTAAATTCTGATACCAAAGAGATCAGCGTGCAAAAATAGGCAAAGTCTGCAAAATACCTAAAATTACCTGAATTAATTCAAATTTCACATATAAAGCCTCAATGAAGTTGAATTTCATCAACTGCCGACGTTTCGACCTGTTTTTTTCTTCATTGGATACAGTGCACAACCTCTCAACAAGGAAGTGAATAATCGATCTACTATTACAAAGTGCACAATAATGTACGAATAATGGTGTTGAAGATATTTCTTGCTTTGCTCACCGAGTTAAAGATTGAAGAATCTCCCGCAGTGTGATATTTATGCGAAAACAATTCGGGTCACGTTTATCTTGCTTCAATAGAGTCATTGATTCTAGGACTCCTTCATGGTTCGCAGAGATACCAATGGACCATAAATCCCGATGTTCAGATTTCAAATTTCTGAAATGCATCGTGTATGAAGTGATAAACTGGAAGTGTTACGATTTAAATAAGAGATTCAAATCGTTCTGCAACATGGCCAATTCCGTGTCTCGAGTTAAGTCTTCTTAAACTTAAAGTCCTTCCGCGCCGTGTCGTATTCGTCAAGTGATAGTCTTATCACCATTCAGCACGGCGATCCTATAAATTCAATTCCAACAATATTTTTGACGTTTACGTGCAACCCGAGGTAAACATAATCGTTCACATGGCAGGCTCGAGCCCAGGAAATAACCGGGCAGAAGAAGATGAAAAAAATATCGGCGTACTATCACGAGTCACGTCTCAGCACGGACTGGCGTGCAGTCGAACCCTCGGCAACCCTCACAGCCCTCGCGAACGGCAATATTATCGCATGCTCGCTTCGGAAACTCCACTGGCACCTCACCGCGACCTGCAACTCCTGTCATAAATATCTGCGTTCGCGAGGCAACGACACGCGGTGTCTTGCGTTCCGAAATACTCACCTGTGCGTTGGCAAGCCTCCCCTAGTGTTCACTGACCCCCTGCTACACCCCACGATCGCTATATCGAATTTTTATGGTTATTTCTCTCTATTTACACAACTTTTATTTACTTGACCGTCGTTTATAGCTATCAAATGGGTTATTCTGATCGACTTTCAACTTGGAATTTGATCTCACCTAACCGAATCGATATCTATGTATAATCACCTACACGCAATGCTGGAAACATGATTACCTTCAACAGCAGTCATGATAATGGGAATCTTGTCGTTTTCAGAAAGCGCACACCATCAGTGATTCTTCAGATATAATTTCTTTGCAGTCCGCTTTTGACAGGTATTACTATTGTGAGCATTGACAAATGTATTTTGAAATTGGAACGCGTGTCTCAAGTCATTATACAATCCTCCCTATATAGTCAACCAAAAACTTTACACAAACTTTTTGATACAACTCTGTTTCGTCAAGACAACAATTAGTGGTCGTAAAATGACGAGCTTGGCGACCTGCGTGCCTCTAAATGTCGCCAAAACTTTATGCCAGTAATTTACGATACTATAACCGTGTTCTGTTGTGAACGTTGGAGGTGATATTCCAGACTATGAATTTACCGAGGCGTAAGTTCATGTATTCAGTTACATGCAACGCCGATTTGGCGGACGGTGAGCCGTGCGTTGAGAAATCGGGATATTTTTCTAATGAACAGTAGAACTAAGCCAGAAGAGTGGATGATGCGCTCTCTTCCTAACAGTTGCAGCTTGATTCACCCTGATCAAGGCTCTGGTCACGTTGACTAGAAGAGTTTGAGCTACTGCTTTCAACTCTGACCTCATCATTTCCGGGAAAACTTCGCTGCTGTCATGGTATAACAAACCTTATTTTCGCTCCTTCTATGACGACTACAAACGGTATCATTTGTTAAGTGAGTTTTGTTTGTCTCCGTACTACCAGAGGACTTCATCGCGGACCGTGATGCTTAAGGGTCCTCGCCCCCATCTCCATCTCCATCCCCAACCTCATTCTCTTGCTCATCCTCTTCGTCTTGAGTCAGCTCCTCGTCGACGTTTTCGGGCAAGAGAGGGAAAAGGGTTGCGCAAAGCTGACGACGAGTGTCAGGAAGCTCGCCACAAAATGCCATGCATGAGTCTCAACTAACTTGAGTAGGAGCCTGCCACGGTAACTGTTCTCAGAAAATGAAACACACTACCATATAATTCCTCGGAACAACTGGGTATAACAGTTCCATCCTGAACTGAATCGCTTTCGAACATTGTTCGCACATCATCCGGTAGCACTATTATATCGCTTTGGTACACAACCAACTTCTTACTAAGTTCTCTCAAACCCCCTTCCTGGAGTCGTTGAGTGATACGTTTAAAGCTACGCACGTTGCCCACCCTATTATTAGCTGAGTAACATAATTTCGGGTAAAGATGCAATGTCTAAAATTTTTAGTAAATGATTCATCTTAAAATACCGGGTAAAAACTTCGTTGCAATCAATGATACTCCTGACAGGGTAGTTCAATCTTTTCAACAAGTTCCTGCAATATTCGGGTGTTCGATCTATACTAAAATTGTACTCGATAGAATATGACAGAGAATAAGGACAGTCTTGGATAATCCGGTCCATTGGTGCACTTATCGATACCTCATTGTGAAATCTTGCCTTGACTTATTCCAAGAGTGTTATGATAGTTGCAATCTTTGATAATACACGTGAACAAGATTTATAGTTTCAGCTACGTTTCCAGCAGTTTTATGTTGATTTTTTCCGCGCAATTGTAAATTACCTACTTTGACACAATGCGTGCGTTGGCGTTGTATGTGTTAACGTTTCAAACGAATCGCTTCCACGTTTAGAGCTGATGACAATTATTGTTAACTGGTTGTTGTGCCATTATGTTTGGTTTGAACACCATTGACTTCTCCGTTCAAAAGGTTATCCATTTCATTGTTAACGCCGTGGCTAACGCCGAGCCTGGCACGAAACTGGTTGGCTCATCGCACCTAGTCAGAGTCAAGGGTGAAGAGCTTCTTTACGAAATATTTTCCCATTGTTGAACTATGAGTCCACAGACAAGCTACCTTCCCGGAATGAAAATTAGACCGAAAAGAACAATATCTATCGAGGATTCGAGTACTTGATACTTTTCATTAGTTTTTCAAATACTTGATTTAGTTAAACAGTTTTTCTTTAAAGGAGGCACCGCACCGAGTTTAGCGTAGATTTAGACGAGCTTTATGACATGAATTGTTCTAGAGTAGAAAAACCGAAATTTAGAAGAAATTTTTAAAATGGTTAAAATGAAATGGTTAAAAAATGGCTGCCCGACTATACGCATAGCACAGTACTACTCTAGAAGGTTGCGTTACTTGCACAACATTACATAAATGTTTGATACCGATTTACGTCTTATATACGTATACATACGTGTACCATAATACATGACTTTGACTCCGGCGGTGCGCGTGAGACATGAAAACACTACATTTCATGAGATCAAGCTGGCAAAACTCATTCAGTTTTTACCACATATTTTATTAACTCGCTTTCTTGTCTGTCTGTTTGCTTACTTGTCCGTTCGGCAAAAATTTTGCAACCGGTTTTTCTACTCTGTTACAACGAGGTCAAAGCTCATTCAAATTCACGCAGCATTCAATGAGCTAGTGAAACTGATAAATCGATAGACGGATAAACAAATGGATGGACTGAGATAAGTTTTCTGATCCACTGACTAACAGCGGGCACGTTATAATATAGAGGGAAACGGGGCCTTTGAGGAAGCGGTATTACTAACCTAGTGACTGAGCATCTCGGGCTCTGTCGTGAAGCGTATCTGGCGTTCTTTGAGCTATTAATACTCTCCACCCTTGTGGAGAAGCGAAACAGGGGCCGAAAAGCAGTTCTCGTATCCAACCGGCGTACTACTATTTCGCCCCAATTGAAAAGTGTGTCCTGTCCTGTGTATTGATACACTATCGTCCTCATCCCTCTGATCCTCTTTTTTTTTCTTCTCCCCCCAACGGCGTTTCCCGGCTTCGCTCTGATGGCTGGCTACTCCGTATTGGAGTCACGTGATCGGCCGTGTCTTGTTATCGCGGAGAGCCACCCCTGTGACTCTCCCGGTTCGCCAATAACCCACACGCCTCTGCCTTTGGTCCTATCTCGCCCGTGTCGCCTGTGCGTGTGCGTGTGTGGAGGAGACGGCGACGAGGACGAACATGTGGATGAGGATGAGAATGAGGATGAGAAATTGGAGGAAGAGACAACAAACGGCCCAGGCAGCTCCGAGGGGCTTTATTCTCAAAGCCGTGCGTTTGTCCTCTAGTAACTGGACCATGCCAGTCGTGCCCCGATTTGGTACAAGGCTTTGATGCCTTGGAAGACCAAGGCTGCCAAAATTAGGTGGAAGTAAATTACTTATCGTTCACTCGAGTGTGAGTCTGAAATCAACATTCACTCATCATTTCTTTACAAATACAATGAAATCTGTGGAAGCGGACCTGAAAATAAACAGAAATGAGAGAATAACGAGAAACTCGGTAGGTATTTGAACAGTGCAATGTTTACTTTTACTCCAAACTTGATGAGGGTTGTCCAGTTCTCCGTTTGTTCCGAAAAATCTTTCACTCCAGACCGTAGCCATAATAATTCCAAAACCGAACCAAAATATGACTGTTTAACTTTATAGACTTATAATGTTTTTTTTTTTTTTTTCTTTTGCGTCCGTAGTATCAAAATTTGTATGTCCGTTATAGAAAATTATCTAGGAAGGCGCCAAGTTCAAAACACCATGATTTTATTCCCGGAAGATATTAAATCAGCGACTCGGTCCATTACTTATAATCCAGTTTTTTCGAGTCTAAAGTGGAATCAGTAGTGAACAAAAACGATCACATGATGTCATCGGTACCCATTGGTGCTTCAAAGGCCGACGTAGCTCTGCTTTGATCTCTTTACAAGGTTCTCGGGAAAAGACAAAAATTAAGTGGCAAAAAGAGTATAAGCTCATTTCTGTTATTGACGGGGTGAATTTCCACTGAATCCCCTTCGATCCTCAACTCGCAGAGAATTGTGAGAAGAATTTCAACCGTCCTCGGGATTCGATTGATTCGTTGAATTTAAAAATTCGAATTAGATTAACAGCTGATTGGAGGGACTGGACGGATGGTGTCCGTTATCAATTGTCGAAATGTAAGATTCATTATATTCACAGTATTGCAGTGATATAATTAAGGATCGGCTGTTGCCATTGATGCTCTTAATTATGAGATTTGTGTCGACCCGATGACACGCTCCCAAAAAAAGTAGCCAGGAATTACTTGCAAAATATCGTGGAAACGAGGTAAAACCTAAGTCTCATTTCTGGGTCAGATTTCGGAAAAAGCTCATCCCCAGTGACCCGACGATCGGCGAATCGTAATCACCGCCAATCATACCAATTATCCGTATTTGAGCTGATCGTCATATAGAAATAGTGGTTATTGTACTAACGGAGACATAGATAATGGAATCGAGCTTCCGTCTAGACCCTCGAAAGATCATCTAATACCGGGACATTGTCATACTTGTCTAATGAGTACGAGAGATTAAGATGTTAGTGGAAAGCGGGGCTGGGAATTGGGAATCGAGACAGACCGCGGTAAGTAATTCCTGGGTTGGGACGGGGGTCAGAAATTCAGGGCTCGACGATTATGACAAGAGAGACGTTTCATTTACTTCGAGGAGGAAGGAAAGAGAAGCGAATTAACGAGGTTAGCAAGTGGGGGCGAAGAGGGGGATGGCGGGGAGAAGTGCGAGGGAAGAATATGGAAAATCGAAGAGTTGCTCGCTGTATCGCCTCCTGCCTTTGACTGATCAGGGGGATTGGTAGAATGAGAGTAAGGAGCGCGGTAGATAGAGAGGAACGCAGAGGAGACAGGAGGAAGGGGGCTAACGACCGCTAAACATATTTATGGTTGGGGTAGGTTCCGCGCGTTTTTCTGCTGACGAGGGTGAGGCCTCCCCGCGGAGGGTGGCGACGTCAACGGGGCGTCGTTCGCGAGGGTTCTCACTGCCGACGCTTACTTGGTTGTCGGTGAGGACGGGTGGCCTAATTTGTCATAACGTTTTTGTTTCCCGTCAATGGGCCGCTAATTCTGAAAATCCCCACGGGCGACGGTGCCGTCGGATAAACTTTATTGCGTGTTAAATTGGAAAGCCGTTAGACTGGCGGTGGCGGAAAAGGAAGAGGAGGAGGTCGGTGAGGATCAGCATGAGAAGGCCGTATCGGGGGAGGCCAGAGCCCACTGTTCTTCGTCACGTCCGTGACAACCAGTCACGACCTCTCCCCGATTATACATGTTTGCCGCTAATTACTTTTTTATAGTCCTCCCACTTTGCCAAGCTGATTCCGCTTGTTTGAAATTTTTAATCCTCTTCCGTACACAACGATGACGCTTTATTGTCGCGCCCATCACGTCCCGTGCTCATCGCCGACGGAATACGTCAACGTCAAAAGGCGTGATATAATATTACACACCAGTTTAATAAAGTTGTCATAGTTTGTTCAAAAAGTTACGCTTTCTCTTATGATTTTCGGTTGAGGCTCTGCTCAAACACCTACAGCACCGCACTCCAAAAGGTATGATTTCGAATAGCGAAAGTATTTGAGAAAAGAACCTATTATGTAGGTACAATAAGCAAGTCGTACAAGTTCTCTTTAACTGCACTCTTTATTCTTACATCGTTGAATGTCACAATTACAATTTATTGTCGAGCTGGTGAGAGATATCGGCAGCTAATAATGATCATTCACGCTTTCCTCTTCATTAGTCTTCTATCTCGATCCGGTGGTGCGGAGCCGAGGCGAGCAAACCTTCCCATGGTCGCGTTTTTGCGGGCAGTAACGAGAAAGAGGATCAGCGTTCGCTTTGAAATTGTGTTACCCGTACCAATCTACGGAGATATAATACGTGAAACATATGCATAAAAATAAAGGTAGATGCATACTCATTATCACGCGGTGATGTTCGGTCAGGTCGTCGCTGGGTGGCGCACTCTAACGGTCGGTTCACCAATCGATACGATGTGTGAGAGTAGACGTATTCGGAGATGAGGATTAGGGTGCGGCGATGAAGGGTGTTGTAGGCAAGGGAGGCGAAGACGTCGGGGAAAGGACAGGTCGATGCAGCAGCGCTGGACCCAAGGTCCACTCTCACTTGGTATACGTGCGTGGGTGGAAAGCCGGGAGGCTGGCGAGCAACGGAAGAGAGCGTCGAGGGCGGAGGGGTGATGCTGAGAGCGAAAGCAGCGGAGGGTGAGGGACGCTCGGAGAGCTAAGGTGGCGTGCAGGGCGAGAGGAAGGAGCGGAGGGAAGGCCTGCGTGGACCATCGTGGCCTTAGGGGTGGACGGGGCCAGGGGGGTGCCCGGGGGTAACTGCGCGAGGAGGGGGTGAGACGCCAAAAGGGTTCTCCTCCGCGTCGAAAGAGAAAGTGGACAGTGGTAGCCAACCCTGGGCACCTCTTTACACCTTATATGCTTCGATATTGTCCTGTTTGTGCACAGATCCTCCAATACACAACTTGCATACCTTCTGCTTCTTCATCTTCTTCTTCGTCTTATTATGATTTCTCTTCTTCTTATATTGTTCTATTTGAGCACAGATCCGCTAATCCAAAATTTACATACACTCTTCTTCTTTTTTTTTCTTCTTCTTCTACTTCGTCTTCTCCTTCTTAACATTTCGTTATTGCCACATCACTATCAGTTACTATAATACACGCAGTCACTGATCTACATCTGAAGACTACCCAATATCGCGATCACAAACAGTAGTGTATATGTATATACATACAAATTTGAAAATAAGTTGAAAGTGGAATTTATCAGGAGCATCCACATTTGGGGTACATATACTTTTCTACGAATCCTCAATCATTGCAAAACGCGAAAGTTCCGGGAAAGAGTTGGAAAAGGCGAATCGATTGCCAACCAATGTGTATAATTATTGTTTCGCAGATATTACAGAGTTCAAGTTCCTTTATTCATTAACAGGTTCCATGTTTGTCAAGGTCGAAGATAAAACTATTCGGAGCCTCGACTTTACTTTCAATAGAAATACACTTGGGAGTAAGATATACTAATCCTCCCTGCACGGCCCTTGACGGTGGTGGAGGGAGCCCAGTCCAGCCCGCCAGAGTAAACCGGTGGATTAAAGTTTTGGATTTCCTTTGGCAAACATGTTTGTCAAAGAATCAAGTGCAGAGAGCTGGGGCTACACATCCTGTGAGCGAGGGTTTCCCCTTGGCGCCCTTCGACACCCTCCTCTGACGCTATCTGAACGACGACAACGAAGACGATGACGACGGTACCGGTCCTCCCGGTGACACGTGGTGGAAAGTACATACATGCACGCGTGTACTGCGTCAGTACTACGCGAACGACGGTCGGCTGCTTACAGACCGCGAGGGGGTTGACCAGTGAAAGGGATGCGAGAGAGCGCAAGAAAGCGATGCCGGGAGAACGAAAGTGAGAGTGTATGCTGAGCGAGTCAAGGTATGGGTGAGCGGGGGAAAGAGAGAGAGAGAGAGAGAGAGAGAGAGAAGGAAGAGACGCGAGAGCCAACCTTGCATGCTTGGATATTGATTAGTAATATCGCGACCATGCGATGCCATGCCTCCCCCCCCCCCCCCCCTCCACGCTCGCTTTCTCTCTTTCTCTCTCTCTCTCTTTTACCTACGCATCCACCAACCCTCTTTCCTATTTTCTCTCTTTATTCCTGCTTCCCTCTATCTTATTCTGCTTTTCTTTTTTTCAAACCTAGCAACCGCACGCATTTCCACGTACCCACGCCAACAACCTCGCATATTTACCTAGAAAGAGAAGAAGGAAAGGAAATGTCGGGTGTCGCTTCTCCTATATCTTCTATCCATTTCTTTCAGGCACGATTGCAATCATTCTGATGCAAAGATCGATGGATACTCGTATGTAAAAACTGTGCTGTAATCGTTATGCTTTGTCTATGAAAGATGGGATGAGAAGGAGAGAGATTCGGCTAGGTTATGAAGACACACGAAAGAACTAAAAATTAAAGTATCGCACACTTTCTGTGGCCAAGTACGAAAATAAGATTCATTATGGTGGAAAAACTGATAAGTTTTACTGCAATGTACAAGTCTTCCACGTCTCGGTTTGTGTGAAAAGGTGCGCAAAGACTATTATTGCAATGGGTAGAGTTGATTAATGCACCAGATACACGCTGGTGGCAGGAATGAAGGGAGCACTCCGATGCGGGCCATGACAGCCAGCGGTTTCGACAACCGGACGCCACGTATCGAATCGAAAGAAAACGCGAGAGGCAGAGAGTAGAGAGGAAGAAAATAGAAAAACGAGAAACAGGAAAAAAACTGATAAAGAGAAATGCCCCTCGATAAATCCTTTCGAGTCAACCCCACGGCATACCGCGCGGCAACGGCAAAATTCTAGAATCAGGCCGGCTACGTCAGAAAACAAGAAAGGGAGAAGACAATAAGACGACCCTATTAGAGCTCAAAGAAAAATGACGAAGAAACTTCGGGGTGTGGAAGGAGGAGATCTCCTTTAAGGAACTCGCCAGGAAGTGTGCGCGTGGACTGACTGTCTTTGACCTCGTGTTTGACCCCCGTATCGCGATATTAAGGCCGTCTCATCACCGGGTCACAAATACATGTGTATATGTGGGTACAATAGATACACGTATATGCTCTGACTTTTGACACCGCTCTTCGAACAATGATTAACCATACCTGGAGGCATAGTTTCAAATTTCTGAAAGGTCGCGTTCTACATTGGTATGATAGATGAAGACACTAAAAAAATACCATACCGGACAGGAACGAATGAAAATCGCTTTCGATTTTTCAATATATGTTGTAGAATAAGCTACATGAGAGGTAGCCTTACTGCGGGCGAGAAAAAGAAATTGGGACGCCGGCCAGAACGGAAGTACAGATACACACACATGCAACGTCTAACCAAAGTGACTGAGAAAACAGAAACTGGTCCTCGTTAGTGATCTAGATCGGTTACGTCGCGGCATCTCCAACCGTTCCATGGCGATGGAATATGACCTTCAGGAAAATTGTAGTCCCGGCTGCGGATGTAGTCTATCGTTGATCGAAGAGCGGCGCCAAGGGCCTCAGGATGCCGGATAGCGAGAAGAAAGAGAAAGTGTACGGGAGAGAGTGAGAAGTGGGGAGACAGAAAGAGAGAGAAAAAGAATCGGTATACGAGCCAAGGGAGATAGGGTGAGAGAGTGAAAAAAGGAAAGGTGTGCAAATGGGGGCGTTCAGTTCGAGTCGAGTCGAGTCCAGTTTTCCCAACGGTGCGCATGTGTGGCGGTGCTACACCTTATGCGAGCACCGAGGCGTTCCTGTATTTTCGATAACGCGTTATCGTATATAGAAGCTGCGTATTCGCGGAGGCGCCCGTCGTCGTGGACCCTCGCAGAGTCTAAGGGGAAATTGACCAGTACCCCGGTGGCCACAGGTCAGTGGTGCTCATCGCTTATCAAAGAACAAAGCTCTTTCGAAAACCGGCTTCTCCATAGACGAGTCTTGCGAGAAGCCACCGGGAAAGAACTTTGTGCTCCTCCTAAAACCGTTGCTAGTCAGATAAGTAGGTATTATACATATATATATATGTATAGTTCAGCCCGGTCCCAGTAAGTGACGAATAGAGTCACACAGACGAGAAAGGTTTTCTGCTTGGTTGAACAGGCTATCCGAGAACCTCCAGCGATCTCAGAACAAGAGACCATTAGCTTTGTCCTCACAAGTTAAGATTTGGTAGCCTCTGATTTTCGTGAAATTAATCACGGTGAAACAAGATACACCCGCGAGCAAATAGAGCCATGGTCATTGGCAAGATTTCTTATTTGTTCCATGCTGATACGTCGAGGTGAAACGTCAAATAAGGTAGAGCTTAACGCGTAGTGTTATATCTCACAACATGTTGTCTGCATTCAATTCGTGAACGAAATATCGAACTTCATTAACGTTCATTAAAGGCAGCCCGGGAGGAACCGTGATGAATCTCTTGCATTCCTGAATGTTCATTCCATCAAACTTAGAAGGAAAGATGAATCACTGGTTCCTTCGTTTCTAACCAGTGCATAGTTCATGTTCGTGCACGGCATGACTGCAAGCCTAGCTGTTTCATTCGAGCAGCCACCAAACAAGCCAAGTTAAACTTCAAGATTTAAATTGAGAAATCTGGTCTAATAAGAATAATTCCGTCGATATGATTGCGGGACAAACATTGAACTTGAAAAGCGAAACACTTGCTCGTTTCCTCATCACCAAAGACAATTAAATTAACAACTCCCTGAAGCCGAGGGACCCGCGAAATTGCAGAAAAATGTTTCAAATTCGTCGCTTGCATTCGGATAGGACGTGTTTCCAGTTTTGGACAATAGCTCCATTCCGATTCTAGTCTGCAACCTATTACCGTTCAAGTCATCTCCGGGGGCGGATCTCTCTGAGAACTTTTCTTCGCAGGTGGGCAGAAGCATAGATAGACGCGACGAAGAGCTAGACGCGCGAAACAATATGATTAAAACGTCTTTGCGGGGTTCGCGACAGCGCGCGCGCATGTAAATTTCGTAGAGATTGCCTCGCCACACCTCGGCTTCAGGCACGCCGCGAATGTCCAGCCTGGTCCAGCTAGCGGAGATGCCAGTATTGATCTAGCCTTCCTCCGGCCGACTTCCTCCCCCGTCTCTGCCCATTCCTCCTTTCCTTTCCCCTTGGCCTCCGCCAGCTTCTCCCCTGAGCTCCACCTTCGCCTCCACCTTTTGCGAACAACCCCTACGTGTTACCGGGGGCCAAGAGGGCGCTCCGTATACATATATACCTGTATACATATACATACATGTATGTATATACGTGCGTTGCGGGGCGAGAGAGGCACGAGGTCCGGTCGGCAAAGCTGCCCCAAGCTTGCAAACTCGCAAGCAGGCAAGGAAGTATACGTATAGGCACCGACGCGCTGTTCCGTTCACTCTTGCAGCGCGCGCCACCCGCGCCCCAAACCACCTCGTAGGAAACGTAGAGAGCCAGGGGCTGTCAACCCCGTGGTGAAAATCGCCCGGCGAGTTTCGGGGTCGTCCTTCGTTCGGCGGATTCTCTCCTTTTTTTCCGTTGAGGAATTTCCCGCTCGCGCGACAAGCGCGGGGATTGATTCTGCCCTGAGAATGAGCTGGATTTCTCGGGTAACGGTTCAACGCAGAAATATGTTTCTACGTCCTCGCTGCAGAGGTCAGGTCACACTGGGTACTTGATTTATTCCAACCTGTATGTCGCGGCGTTGGAATCGAATTCATTTTGGTCAAGTTCTTATCAATTCGCTTACACAGTCATGTGAAAGAAGCAGCTTCCTCTCAATTCTGTACAACCGGATGAAAGTTTTAGGAGACTGTAAAGCGCATACTTACATTTCTCAACCGTTGACTGAAAGTGTCCGCGAAGAACGCGACTTTCATCAATTATCCAAGATCGGGGAGGTGCGACTCGTTGAGGTTTAAGCCGGATCGAGAGATAGGTACACCTCGGACTGATCATTACACTGCACCGAGGGGAATTCGGGTCAGTTACGTCAAAGAAAATCTTGGACCCGCGCACCAGAGGCAGAGCGTCGCATCGTCGGAACATTTTCCATTTCCACTGGCGTAATTAGATCTACATCCCAATTTTCCGGGCCAGCGTCCACGGACCACGAAAGCGAAGGAGAGGAGCAGCGAGAGGGAGAAAGAGAGGAACGGAAAGGGAAGCGCGAGAGGGGGAGGAAAGGGAAAGGAAGAGAGAACGCCGCGGTCTAGTCCTCGGCGTCGGCGGTACGCGAGATTAAGATCCGTAGCGATAAGGCGGCCGCTCTCGTCCTTATCGTTATCTTATTAGGGTAGTCGGGGTCCCCGAAAGCAGAGGGGTGGCTGTCCGATGGGCCGAGGAGCCGGAGTGCCGGGACTGAGAAGGCGAAGGGTAGCATGGAAGAAAAATGAAAGAAAGCCAAGAACCTACCCCACGGCCCATCAGTCATCATATAAAGCGATCTTTCGCCCGGCTCTTCTTCTTCCACCTTGCTCTTCGTTTAACTCCTCGACTCTCAAGCTTCGAACTCAGCTGGCCCCCTTTCTCGGCTAAAACGGCCGAACATCGCGCGTCTGGAGATAAGCAATCAAGTTTTCAATCTGGAAATTGTCGCTTCGATTGCTGCCAGGGCTCGCGCATTTATTATCAACGTCAAACGGCAGCCAGATTCCGCTCTCGGTTAACCCCACGCTTTGTACACAATTGTTTCGCATCCTCGCATCGTTCAATTTCACCGTCTCTTACGTATTCGACCGGATCAGCTTTGGCACGCCTACTTTTCCGTCTCAAAATTGTGCCATTTTTTCATCCGATTTCTCCCCGATGTCTCAGCTGGTATGCGAATCAAACGCCTCGACATTTTGTCCGTAGTTAAACTTTCACACGAATCGTCGTAGAATTAAAATTTTAATCCGACACGTCTGCGGTGAATGAAGACTTTGACGCGCGTTATTATTAGTATAACCCGAATCGAAAAACGAATCTTCCATCCCCCAACGGGTTCTCGACTCTCTCGCACCATCCAGCCGTCTTCGTCCGAGGAAACCGCTCGTCGAACTCGACCGACTTGGTGCCCTAGTCTTCAAGACTTTGACCCACATCATATCAGTCGTTTTTGCTACCCTATACGTAGGTATAGGCGCGCGATCTGTTCGCCTCTTTATACCGGGACGCGTGTGTGTGTCTGTACCTATTTCGCAGACTAGAGCAATTTATAGCAGAACAGCTACCGTACACCGAGGCTATTATCTTAATCCCATACATCTGCTTTAAGACTCTCTTAACCGCGTCTCTTGCCCGTCCTCTCGCCACGAGTCCCAACCCGTTACGAATTACGTCTTTCGCATTTTCCTCATCCCTTTTCGACTCGCGTGCCGGGGACGAGTCAAATATTTGCCAACGCAAAAGAGGAGCAGTGATCGTTCCTCAATAATAAATCGCCCGTCGCCTCTCCGCTCGGTCTTACACGGGTGGTCTCGCCGCCGCGGCCGGTGTGTAAAACAATCGTAAAATCAAATCTCAACCTGGTGGTCAATTAATTTTACATTTTGTTGAGAAAAAGTAGGTAGACGGTAATTCCGGGAATACAAGCGGTCCCGGCCTGCCGTGTGCAGAAGTTTCAACGACGAGTTGCGCAAGCGAAATGAATTCGCCTCCGTCTTCCGAAAGAATCTTATTCGGAATATATTAAATAAATTATGCAAATCGAATTAGCATTTCGTTTCTTGACAACAAAGTCGCCGACTACTCGTGAGAACTTCGGCCCTGCCGCGGAATTTCGTCGACGGTTATTACAAGTCACTGTAATCGGGACCTTTCTATATTAGAATACGCAACACCGCGTAGCATGACACTGGGTATAGAAACCGCCAAAACAGTGTCGAATTTTTTGCCGAAAATATCAGTTTCGTCCAACATTTTACTGTAATGATGTGACATGCAGTCCCTGGATGAAAATTTTCGTGATAAGTAGTCGAATTTGCGGTGGCCCAACGAGTTCAACCGATATGTGTGCAATTGGTACCAGACCTAAGTTATGAAAAGCTGTAACGGCTTAACCTACGATAATTTTTTTAACTGATATCGGAAGAAAACATAGTTGTAGTTGCATATCTAGCCATAATATCCTGAGCATAATTTCCACCCATTGATCGAAAGCTACCGCTATAGAGTTAGTCACTATTCAGCCAATTAAACGTGTTTCTGCAGCTATGAATTATTTTTTGTTCTCTATTCATGGAACTTTGTTGCTCTGCGGCGAAGCATTTAACGGAATGCGTATTGTGTTTTCGAAGCAAACTTTCCCTGCGTCATAATAAAGCGTATTATACTGTCCGCCTATCCAGCTTTAATTCTTTTTGTCCAATTCCAATGGCAGGTGTGAAAGAAACTGTGAGTAATCGGTTTTCGAACGAGCATAATACATTCCGATACGCGGCGGCTGTATCAAGCCACTGAAGAATTATTTGAAGTCATGAGTGGAAACGGAAATGACGAAGATATTGTCTCGAGAGCGATTGTTCCGATGAACCGGTGTCAATGTTCTCGAAACTAAACGGAACAGCCTTGACCCTGGAGCGTGGGTACAGAGACGAGGGAATTGAGAGCGAAAGGAGATTGATAATTATCCAGGGAAGCCGGCTTGGCGCGCAATGCGGACCACCGTGCCGAGGATCCCGGAGAGGGAAGAATGGGATAGGGAATCTCGCACACTGACCGACATTTTTGTGGTGTCGAGGAATGCCCGTTTGCTCACCGCCGCCGCCCTTCTGACGTGAGATTAAAAATCACCGAGGTGGACCTCGCAGCGAGGAAGAAGGTGAGAATGGCAGGGCTGAGAGATGAGCGAGGGAGAAGGAGACAGGGGCGCCTAGCAGAGAAAGTGTTTGTTTTACGCCGCTCCTCCTCCTCCCTGCGCTGCGGACATCTTTACAGTCACGGTGTCTCCCGCTGTGTGAAATAATCTTTATATTCTAGTCGCGGCAACAAAGCGGCGGCGGGAGCTCGGAACTTCGCGGAAATTACTGCGTGGCATGGGTGTGTGTCCGCGTGTGGGTGTGCACCTAATTCCGAAGGGAAGAGTTTACCCGCACCTATATCTCGACGCGTTCCTGCGCCTCGGGATATACGTATAGGGCTTACCGCGGCGAGGAGAAAACTGGACCGGGCGTAATTAATAGTCGCTGTCGGGCCACGTCAGATCCTTTTTCTAACAGCTTCTTCCTCCGAAAACCGCAGACGATGCGGTCGCCTCTGCCGACGACGACCGCTCGATTGTTATTATCTCACATTTGCGGTCGGTCTTGTTAAATCGAATCCTATTTTACCACTATCATCGCTATCGTTCGGGAGTAACGAACTCCGATCCTGCACCTCGCAGGAAGGACTCGCGCTAATTGTAATCGGGAATTACTTTTTTTTCAGAATATTTCTTCCAGTTGTGCGACAACCACGGAATTTAAAGCTAGATCAGTTTTTTTCTTAAAGTTATCGGTAGCCCGTGAGAAAAATAATTCTAACGCGAAAAGGAGGTACATAGGAACGATAAGCTTGCAGGCTGTAAATTCTTTTCGACGTTTTAAGGTCGGCCTATTAATAGTAAGCGATTTCACCATGTCCGAAACAACTTTCAATTTCCGTTCTCTTTTGTTTAAAATTTTGTATCAAGCAATTCAGCAGTGTGAAAAAAAATGGCAAAAAAAAAAAAAAGAATCCAAATCGCGTAAGCAGACTCGAATGGAAAAATAATGATTAGTTTTAAGTACCTTTAATCTCATTGATCAAGAATGTTAATATACGAAGAAGGAGAGTAAGAAAAAATTAGCGGCAATCCTGCAGACTTTGACCTCTGGTTTTGTCGTATGCTACATTTCTTACTGAAGAGTAAATCGACGATACAGCGATTTTACGTGTAAAGAGGTTTGGGATGTAACTGATTCGATGCAATGTATCGCGTGTATTTGGGTAAATTCCGAGCGTCGAGACCGAGTCAGTTGCTAAGTTGCTAACGAGCGATCAAGGATGATGGAAGCCCGTAAATTCGCGAGACGGCCTTCGATTGCAAGCTTGACTCTCGACATGGTTTAGTTCGTGTATTCCAAGATGGTTTAAAGGTGGTTTAGCTTGGTTTAAGATGGTTTAACTCGGTTTAAGGTAGCCGCCATCAGACGCACCGGCCGCGGCGTTCACCTCGTAAAATTATCCGTAATAAAATTGTGATTTACGCACGTGTTCCTGGAAAGCAGACCAACTCGACGGTAAACAGTATATGGACCAGGGAACTCGCGCGACGCCGCGGAGCTCGCGGTTGGTCGTCGACTGACCTTTAGGTAATTATTATTTTCGCGAAACTTGTCGAACGCGAGATTCTGAGATCATCGCGATAATTCTTTGTTTGAACGCGAAAAGATTCTCACAGCGCACGCACATGATGAGGGGGGGAGAGTGGGGTACGTCGTTCGTACCCTGATGAAATGATACATTCTTCGAGCGTTCTTTATTAGCTGACCAGTTCCCAAGAATTCATACATTCACATCCATAAGTAGGATATGTCTGTACCAATTATAATACAACCATCGATCCACACCCCAAATTATCAGGCTTTACTTCTTTATACATAATCAGTTGAACATGGGCTTCATTAACAGTTTTTAAATTCAGCTCATCATTCTTCGCTACACGTTACGTAAAAAATGGTTCGGGCCGGCTGGTGGAAATTTCAAAAATTAATGGACATATATAATTACAGTAACACACTTTACTATTTTGTATTCAGGAAGAATAAATTGTGACTTTTTTCAGCGGTATACGAAAATACAAAATTTGTTATTGAAGTATAGAAAATATTACAATTTTCAATACATTAGCACACAAGCTGTAAGAAAGGAAATGATTATACTAATTTCAGATCGAGATCCGCGGAGTAAAATATTGAATTCCAGTTCGCGGAGATCAATGGCAGAGGTCCAATTCTTCGCTGCAAAACTGGCACCTCTGCACTGTCAAATATTTGATACCCCTGTACCTCGGAAAATTTTTTGTGGTCAATTTACACATTCAACGTAGTCACCAAATTATCGTCCGTATAGCAGTCCGCACCGAATTTTTCTTACGGTGTATTAACACAGCACGGATTAAACGACACTTATACTCACGAAATGAAAATCGGAACGAGCAACAACATTTTTCGAATCCACCGCTGGCAAGTTTATATCCCCATGGGATATTATACTTGCAGAATCGACCACTCGATAAAAAAAGTTACCAAAATTTCGGGATAATCCGATCGAATCTGATGAAAATTATATGCAGTGGATAAACGATCGAATGACCTCGCGGCTTACGTCACGGACGTTGACTCCATCCCGAAGCATGACAGGGACCCTGATCATTCCTTGGAGACCCATTATTACCGCTGTAGCAACACGACCCAAATCTCCGCGACGCTGATTCGATTGTTTCCTTTTCCCTTCCCGAATCTCGCACGGTTTCGCCCAGTCTGTACACATGTAAGCGATTCGTTGAAATAAAATTTGAAAAAAGTAAAACAAAAACAGGGCTCGGTTATGGCCCAGCCGTATCCTGCGGGCGCTTAACACGCTTTGAGTTACAAGTCGGCGTATGCCCAATCAATGCTTAATCCAACGCTATGCTAGCAGGGAGAGCCGGCGTTCGATTTATGTAGAGCCCCGACGTTTCCTGGCGCCTTTGCAGTTTGAGGAAAAAGCGAGAGCCAACGAACCTCGCGAGCCGTAAGAAACGACAGAGAGGCCCGGCTGTAGGCACAGGCGCTGATGTATAGAGCCGGTGATACAGAGTATCTAGTGTGGGTGCAGGCTGACGTAGAGGCACCCAGACATCCACGAGAAGAGAGTAAACCCTATGGCGAGCACACGACACCCGCGAGTCATAAAACGAAACTGTAAAACTAGGGGCCCGTCCTCCCTCTCCCCCCGTTCGTTCGTCTCGCGGCCCACCATTGCCGCCCTGCGTACCAATTTCGCCCGGCATCGGCCTCGCTCTCCTCTCATCTCCACTCCTGTCGGTTGCCTCTCCTCCGCCAGGGCCACGCTAACCAGTTCGTCCTAAGACTCCGCATCTACGCAGGAGAGACGGAAGAGCCAGGGATGAAGGAGGGCGCAGGCGGGACGAGGGGTTCGGAGCAGTTTCGATTCCCTTGGAACCCGAGTCCCCATTGGTCCAACGACGCTAAACTCGACGCAATCGACCGAGTCTCGGTGGTCGACGTCCAAATTCCAAATTACCCTCTTTACTCTCTGCAGGGCTCCGGCTCTGCCTCTGGCTTTGCCTCTGGCTCTGCCTTTGGCTCTGCCTCTGTGCTCTCTCACACCCCCCAGTCTCTCCCCCCCCCCCCCCCCCCCCCCCCCCCCCCCCGCGGCGTTGATCGCTCTCTTTCTCTAGCTTTCCATTCTTTGTAGGCAGGTTATACCCCACTACTTGGACGTGCAAGTCTTTCGCCTTTTGTCTTTGCGGCGGGCAGCACACACAAGGTTTTTCTCGAGGGAGTCTGAATACCAGGTTCCGGTTCTGCTATGCTGCATTAAAATCTACCTTCCGAAGAGGGTTTTAATTTGTCCTTTGAAAAGTTACTCTTGTAGACGTTGGCAAATGTCATTCCGCGCATATCTACCGGTGTGTGTAAGGGATTTAGAATTTACCCTAACCAAAGTGTGACACATGAAATATTTTAAGCTTATAGTGATCGAATATCAGCACAGCCAATCATTGAATAACTGTAGATTATTTTGATTTCAGTAATATTGCAATTGCCTCGTTTTGCTTTTGAACAAATTTTTTCTAATACTCTATAATATTTTACATTTTGCAGATTGCCGATTCGTTACGTTTATCAGCCTAGGACGCCTTGCCAACGGTTGTTTTCACCTACGAATTGAAGCTATAATATTAATTCGGAGGGATAAAAAACAAACTATAAACTTATGTCGAGGATATGCGAAACGTGCACGTTATGGATGATTTGATGAGGCTCGTCGAAGACTTGGAAGCATTTTATTGCCATATTACTGTAAATTTCTTGTCAGGTGACAAGCCACGTCGTAACGCGGGTTTCGTGGTCACGTCAGATATACATGCGTACTCATGTAATGTTCGCGAAAGCCGTTAAAGGGTTTTTAAATTACCGTTTTCTTTATTCCCAATCAACTTCACCGATGCGGCAGGTAAAAATTCTGTATCCGAAGTACGTTGCAGTAACAGCGAACGAAACACGACGCTATCGGTGAGAGTTTGCAATCTAGCCGCAAAAATTTGCGGTTCTGTGACGTAAGCCTGCAGACGGAGGGGACTACCCTTGCCTTTTTTTACACGGTCCGGGGTACACAAGCAGCTACGTGAAAAACGGCGGTGTATTGTATCTCGCCTCGTGCAGATATATAGGTATACAGGCATGTTATATCCGCGTAGCGCTTTTGGCTGCTGCTAGAAAATTCAATCTAGTAAAACTTTATGTGCGGCAGCTAGCTCCCATATGAGACGTATGGGGGATGAACGGGCCTCGAAGAAGGGTGTCGAAAGAGGGTGCGGAGGACTGGTTGGGGGTGGTATTAGAAACCAAGGCATTTTATTAAGGCGGTTTATGACCAAGGGCATACCCGTTCACGTCTTATGCGTACCCATATACGGGCCAACCTACGTAGACTTGCTTGGTACATATATACGTCACATGCACATATATATGGTGGATATTGTACCTATACCCATGCGAGTACACGTGCGATGGGAAAAAAGCGTCTTCCGTTCAGAGGTAATATGTAAAAGGTGAAATGCGATGAGGTAATAAATGAAAGTAATCTCGTGCTGATTCGTAATACGGCTTTGCATAATTACGGACATTCTTTCCACCCCCTGATTCATTTTTCCTCCTTCGATCTTCTTCTTCAATCGACTATATGTATATGCTGCAAGGATGGTGAAAGCAGGCTTCGCCGTGAATCGAGAGAAGGAAATGGTGCATGAGGTAAATGCTTTCACTTTTAAGCGTTTTCCAAGTTTCAGAAGGCAACGCCAATCCTTCTTACAAGGCGGAAACTTTATTATTCCGGACGGTTGATTGGGAAATGATGGTCATATACTGTCCGCGTAATCACAGAAGCCATCCGACGACAGATCGTTATTGATTCCGCTAATTCTTGCTTCTCCTGATCATATCACGCATAACTGCAAACTTTTAGATGCGATTCGATTACACAAATGCTTTCAACATCTTGAACACGAGTTAAAGCTCAACAGTACTTCATTATTCGAAAATTGATGAGTTATGAGAATGTGGACTGATTTATTGATTGATTGTCATTCATAGTTGTAATTTTTGTCTAATAAAATTGATTGAAACTGCAAGATCCCGATGCGTGGTGTTGCATCGAGCATCTATGATCCGGAGCAGTGACTGCGAAGCGTATCCCTGAACGAATGATAACGTCTAACTTATCAGCTGTCAGAAGATGATTGCTCCAATAGCATACGAAGATGCTGTTATCCTCTGCAAGGCGGTTAGTGGTAATTATTTTTGTCGACTGTTGGTAAGATGGCGAAACGTTTTACAAAATGATATCGACGGATGCTGACTGTCTTGTGAGGCTGGATTTTCACAGACGTCAAATCGAAGCGACGTAAAATTGTCACGGCAGCTCCACGCTGTCGGCGGAACTATCGTAAGTCGCTCACAAAAATGGATAGGTACCGACAGTACCGACGCAACGGCAAAATGTCGCGAGTCTGAACCACACGGTTGAGTTGGTGGTTCACGGTTGCGGTTTTACTCTAAGAATTGAAAAATCTGTGAATGGCGAGTGTGAAGAAACGGAGAAATGAAGAAACGAGAAAGAAATCGAACAAAGCGGTAGTAGTTTTTCGAGGTACAAAATGAATCTAATTCATTCTAATTGTACCAGAATCGTGCATCATTAAGACGCCTTTTCATACGTTTATTAGCACATAGTCCATACCAAGTATATTTCAGTAACGTGAGTCCTACAAAACGATTCTGAGACGAAAAGTTTCTCAGCTCTAAAAATCACAAAACAGCTAGGCTAACCCCTTTGGATTTTTCCAGAGAAAATTTTGCTGATTTTGAAAAATGGTGGAATTAATTCTTTGATGCATTATATCGACGTGCTTTTGCGAGAGGAATCAATTACGCGCAACCCGAATACGCCATCAGCTTTTTCATTATCATCATTTCTTTTACACTTCCAACTAACAATCCTAGATTTTCAAATTCTTCGAATCAGAATATAATTGAGATCTATTGTCCTAACCACGTGGGTTCCAACGGACGGCATTTTTCCGTTGCGTCTGTACCCATTTTCATGAGCGACTACCACCACCAACGGCGTGCCGCCGCTTCTATTCAACGCCCGTGAAATTTCAGCCTGACAGAGATTTCGAATCTGTGATGCTTTCGCCGATCTCGGACTATATCTCTCACCCTGTGAATTATGGGTAAATTTTTACTACTTCCCGATTTTTTGAATGACCAATAATTATCCTGGGCTTTAAATAGTGAGAGGAGAAAACATAAAATTGACTGGATAGCAAAAATTCCATGTGACGATTGAGAAATACCACGGGATAGAGAGCGATGACATGTTAACTTGAAAAATATGTTGGTAATACGTTATGAGGGTGCTGTAGTGAAGTATTACCAACCGAGTACAACATCACTCAATGCCGTTGACTACCAAACAAAAATATCCTAACGCATTTTCGTTTCATACGAAAATAACGCCGGAAACTGCAGTTCTGCAACTACGAGACACAATATTGTTTTTCGCAATATCCATGTTTGGCATCGCATGCAGAATTGTGTCAGCTGCGACGTTTTTTTATCAACGATACGAGTTCTGATATTATTAGCCGAAACAAGAGACCATAAAATTTAAGTTGGTCGGTAGAGACTGACCACAGCATCCTCAAAGGCCTCCAAGTTACAGGTTAAATAAGATCTGGCCATAAGCTTGTGCTTAGGATAAATAATGAAATCATTTCTTCTTTATACGCATTTATTGAAAATATAGGCCACGTATAAGACTCGCACGAATTAACAATTTGCCCAATTATAAGAGAACTACAAACTAAATACTACCAATCAATTTTGAGGTTCAAAAATAAAAAACAGTTAATTTTTCAGGATTATTACAGCGGATTTTAAAGAACGCTGAACTCAAATTATGCTAATCCTATATTGATGCAATTGAGCGTGAAAAAACTCTTGCGTATAGTCTGAAGTTGTTGCGACATGCAGTTCAAAAGCAACAGCCAAAAAACGACAACTTTATCCAAATTTTTGAGCTATATCCTCAACTGTTGCTCCAACGATGTTCTTTTCGTGTTCGTGAGTTTCAATAACCGCCGGATATGGTAAAAACGACCGTTCCCTAAATCGTACAAATACACGAAAGATTTATTTATATAAAATATCAATGTAACACTGATGATATTGAAACTGTTGTGCATTTCATTTTTGTTCATTTTACCTACATACATAAGTGACATTGAATCTCGAGAAATAAAACATTAGTCGAAATTCCTCAAACATCTCACTTTTGAAACTCTAATAACTTACTCAGCACAGGATTCAGTAGGTACTCTTCTTAACAGGAATTGAATAGTCTAAAAGTTGTTAGGATTGGAAGTAAAGGCGCATTCCGTTGTTCATTCATTTTAATAAGGTATAAAATCAATTCACATAATATAGTCATCGAATGATAAGAGATCACAAAACAATTTAAATTGTGACAAACGGTATTTTTGAAAATATACCCACGTTTCCCATTCATAAATAGCATACGTTTATATTAATTAATCGTAATATCTTCAATTATAACTTTTTTCATAGTACCATTCGTTACAATATTTACAAAAACCATACGTACAACTTAAAAATTAATGGTTGAAATATACGTGACACATTAAAATATTTCACTATAACTATACCATAATTCAAAATTGAATATAATTTTGCCAATTGCACTATACCTATATATATGCTCGTCGAAGAACAATTGATTTAAATTCTTAATTCACTATTCATTTTCAATATTTCAATAATTTATCTAAACGTTAGGAAACATTTTTTCTAGGCGGTATGAAAACGATTTTATTCCTTAAACACGCATTACGGTAATTGCGAGTTCCACCCTACAAAGCCGATCACCTGAACGTAGTCAAAAAAATTACATATAAAAAAATACTCCATATCCGAAGTAAATCTTAAGACAGCTGCTGACAATCACTCAAGTAAATTCAATCAAAGAAAAACGGGATTAAAATTGGCTTAAAGTTCTGCCTAGAGGAAACTTTTCACCAATTTATTCCAAGATAATTCAGAGTATAATTCAATCCGTGGCTCATTACGATATTCGCTAATTACAAGTTAGGAAATTGCAATATGCACAAATGATCTTCATAGAAAATTGTATTATCAAAGTACCGGGAGTTCAGTGAATTAATGAAAAGATATCCGCAGGGATATAATAAT
Source organism: Neodiprion virginianus (assembly GCF_021901495.1). NCBI lineage: Eukaryota > Metazoa > Arthropoda > Insecta > Hymenoptera > Diprionidae > Neodiprion > Neodiprion virginianus. The sequence goes on from NC_060880.1 coordinate 41,169,607, forward strand.
ATGACATTACAGCGTAGTCATTAGTAAATAAAGTTAATTTTTACTTTTTCACTATTTATAATATTATTATCATTTTTATGATTTTAGGTGCTCTCGTTTTTTGCATATTCCTAATTATTTTGTGGTCTTCGTGTTACTTGATGGTTGAAGTAATTATTTCTATACGCCATGCCAAAGGCATGCGTCTTCTTGTGCGGCTGCGCAGAGTAACGATTATCAAACCTTTATTATTAGATTACTATGGAGATTATTCCGAAAATTGAGAAATAATAAATTCGTATGATTGCCACCATCCTCGCCAAGCTCTAAGCAATCTAATACGCAATCGTATTCAATCTCAGTTGGATCAAGGCGCGAAAAGTACTTTAGCCGTAAAGTAGGTATTTATTTAGGCTTTTGCAAGCCGTCTCAGTAGTTTTAATAAGAGAACGCGAGAATTAAAAATAACAAGAGTAAATTAAATTTCGTCAACCTTGGAAGAATTTATCTTGCTATACATCATTTCGATACACTCTGAATTACGATCAATATCGTTGTTTACAATTATGTATTCATCCAGAGAAATATTCCAACGATTTTAGTTCATTCCTTTTTTATCGCAATATAGATGCAATAGCTCGGTACGAGATCGTTGAAACTTTATAGTCAGATATTATGATTATGGCCCAACAAAATTCGGGACACATTTAACAGAACATACGTACTTACAATGTTAGAATTACAAATGTATAAACTAATCATAAAAAATCTTCAATGTCAATAAAACACGCATGTATAAATTAATATTCATAGGATGCGCGTATTACACAATATGCATATGAAATATGTGTATAATATAAAGTTAAGGGAGAACGGAGGCATAATCGCCGTGCAGGGCAGGGTTAGTTTTTGGCATTTATTTTAATTGTCCAGTGTTCGTATGCAAAGAATCAGCCAAATTATTAATTCGAAACTGAATAACGAAATCGAATGAAACATTGTTACAAATTATTCCCTTCCTTTGCGATACTGGAAAATTCTATTCAAATGAATAACATCGTCTGCATGGCAATTTTCATTATCCCCCTCTCCCTTACGATACATTACATTGAATAAAAAACATCGGTCTTTCCCTTTTCCGCTTTTAACCACGCGAATCTATTAGGAGAAAGTATAATTTTTCATCTCATTCCATATTTGGTTCGGCGTGAACAGTTAAAGAAAAGCCACCTGGTTTATCCATCATGGGTACCCTAAAAAGTCTGCAATGTATGGACAGGTAGGTATTTACGGTGGGACTTATATCATATTTGTTTATCAGCATTACAGCAGTTTACGTATGAACAAGTGACTCATTTCAGTTTTGATGCACGAGTATGCGTACGTATATGTATAAATGTATATTGTGCGTGCGTGTGTAGATACTTATCAAAAAATGGCATAAACGAGATCTCTGTGGTTATAAGAAAAGGTTCCGTGACCAAATGCTGCACTTATTCCGGTATGTTGTCACGTTTTTAAACATCGAATGCAACAGCAAATCTGCATGATGTTACATACAGTGTGTATACCTGTAGAAACTTAGATCACACGTCAAGAATAATCACCTAATTTTATACAATCTTATGTTCACGTTGTGTGTTAATTGTAGACTATGGGCTATAAGATAGTGGATTGTAAAAGATATTGTACATACTCGCATGTATGTGCTTGCATGTGTAGCGCGTTCATTCCTCTATGAAATAACATATATCCTACTCCATAATAAGCTCACCAGCATAATTTCACTCTTAAACTCGTGACAATGTTAAAACCATAATTTTTCTCCTTTACCCTGGATCTCAGAAGAAGACTACGGCTTAGCAAACCTGTAATACGAAGATTATATTTTCAGTAGATAGATTCATTTTTTTTTTTTTTTTGTCACAACTACGTGAACTTTAACTACATATTAATGAGTAATAATGAAGAGTTTAAAATAGTGAGGCAATAATAAACTGTTTTGGCACCTGCAAAAGATTGGAAAACTTACAGTTTTCATATTTTCAACACGTTTATAAACGGGCAATAGTCTACAGGATACCAGATAATTGAGAAAAATTTTTCTTCCGTGTCTAGAATGTACCCATAATGAACTGTCAGCGACATTATCACGTTGCCTTTCCGTGGAACGCTCAAGAGTCAATCCAAGAACACTTTATTACTGTTTAGACGCTTGCGCAGTATCAATTAACATATTGTTATTATTAACATTACGAATATTATTACATTAACTCACCGTGTGTTACATGTTATATAATATATTATATATATTACACACACACGTACGCGCGCGCACACACACACACACACACACATATATATATATATATATATAAAGCACCTTGATTAAAAAAATCTGTGGTCTATCTCCTATTTCATTCTATTCGCACCTCCTTCTTTTCCTTCTTCGACGTGTTAGAAAGTGTAATAAAAAAAAGTATCTGACGCCGTGTCTGTCTCACCGTTATCTTTCCATCGATCTATCGTCTCGCTTCTTGAAAACAACATTGCCGGAAATTCATTTTACGGAGGGAATTTCGTAGATCGAACACGAAACCATCACAAAATAGTTCATGGTTTCAATAATAAATTCTAGCCAACACCTTCAGAGGATACGTAATCACATCCCGAGGTGTAGTCACATATAAAAGATGATATCTACCCACTACCTCAATAACCAGGGCACCTAACATTTCAACGAACTATATCAGCACGTTCTTAAGGTTCATCCCTATTGTTACCCTTCCCCTACCGCGGCATTCCCACTTGGGGTTATCTATTCAATGCTTCCACCAGGTGCAGAGGCAGCAGGTCCACCCGCATCGGCGTCTCTCCGGTGCGACGTTTTCCTCGAAGCGAGATTTGATCGTAGGCTATTGTCAGTGCATGGCTCTCGTAGTGAGGTGAGTTGTGTCGGCCCTCTTCGGGGGTGGGGGTGGTGGCCTTCGTTTCCCAGCAATGGCGTTGGCGATGTTGTTCGTGCGGTTCTCGTCCGCAAACCTAACGCTCGCTGTAGTTTTCGTCGGACTGCTCGCGTATTCTACGGGGGCGTTGGGGTCCGTAGCATAAACGTTTTCGTAAAGATTGTAAGCACCGTAGTGCTCCTGAACCCAGTTAGAGACGTTGGTTTCCCTGTAGTCGGCGATGGCTGGCGGAGGATCCCGGAAGCCAAGTACCTCGTGAGGAGTCGTCGTCGTGTCGAGTTTGCACTTTTGGGCAACCTGCCACTTCTTACGCATCACCCTCTGCAAATCCTTCAAGAAATCTCTGGGCGGCGCCTGGTCGGAGGCGGCTAATTTTTTCGGTGACGTGAGCTTCGTGCTGTTCGACCTCCTGGGAGGCATGGGTTTCCTCTGCGGCAACGCCGGACTTCCTTGATCCTGTTGCGGTGGTAAATTGAACGTGATCTTTTTCCCGGTACCGGTCTTAGCCTTTGGCGATGTTGGGGGCTCCTGTATGGTTACCCTCCTCTGTGGTTGGGGGCTAGCAGCTGCCTTGAGCTCGGCGAGGTACGGAGGCGCTGCGTAGTGGCTGCTGCCCTGCTTCAACGCGCTACGCCGCACCGTGTCCATGTTAGGGTTGGGCCTTATGGGCTGGCTGCCGTGCTGAAGAGATCCGCCGTATATCGACTCCGTTTTAGAGTTTTGTCTACCCGGCAGAGAGTTGTGCTGAGTGCCATATGCCGGGGGTGGAACAAAGGGTGGTGGGACCGCCGCGAAGCATGGGCTACCGGACATCCCCGAGGTGGCAGGCGACATGGGAGTAATGCTCGACGGGTAGGAGTTGGTGGGCGTTGAGCAGTTGGAACCGTTCGAACTACTCGTCCCATTGCCACCATGGGATGTCAGGCTCTCGGAGTAAATCTGCCCATTATTGATCGCCGTCGCGTAAATCTGGTTTACCACTTCGAGCGAGCGTGTCGGTGTTCCATCCGGTGATAGTGAGTTCGTAGGCGTTGACTGCTTCGGCCTTGCCCGTCTTATGGTCCCAGTTTCACCGACCAGGGGGCTCGGTGGTGGCGGAAGAGACGCGAGGCTCAAGGAAGAGCCGGTCAGGTCCGGGCTATGGCAAGTTGGAAGTTCTCCAGGGGCGGGAGGTGGCGGGAGACTATCCAGAGAGAGGTTTGACCGGAACATCTCCGGGGGTGGAGGAGGCAGGGGTTCACCGTCAGATTCCGCCTCGTCAGTTCCTCTGGACGGTGAGGGTGGCGGTGGCAGAGACGTTATCGAATCCATCTAAAAAAAAAGGGAGCGAAAAAATGAGTGTTCAATAAGTCTGTCGCAACCAGTGGGATTCTACAAATTTTGTCAGGGGGGTGAAGGGAGCTCAATTCTACAAAGAAATTTCGAATAATGTTTTTCCTGAGCAAAAATTTCAATCCGATTGGGATCAGGGCTTCATGAGGTTTTTATCAGAATCAGCCAAGGAACTGCCTGATCAGACTTTGGAAAATGATTTATTGGACATATCAGTTTATGAAATTCTATAAAATATGATTTTTATTGCATAGATGCAAAGAAAATACCATAAATAAGTAGCTGATACCAGTAAGTAAACATCCATGTTATACTTTCATAGCAGGAGCGCCAAGGATTCCCATGACGCCTTCTTATTGGGCACGGTACTTGCAATATATCAGGTTAAGTCAGGGTCAAATCAGGCACGTCGTAATAGAGTTTGCCTGACTAGCACATAATTAGACGCTGATCTCAGGTATGCTGTAGTAGAGTTTGTTATTCCAAGTTTGCATATCTTAGTCAGACATGCCTGAATTTCACCTGATCAGACCTTGATGACACATTGGGCTAGCCTTATAAAATCTGTACTCGGGTTTTTGGATAAAGTCTGTCATGCAATCAAGTATCGATGACTTTCTCAAACTTGTACTACATGGTTACAGGCTTGGGAGATGACTGGGCTTCGATTTTTTTGGCCTTTCTTTTGTTTCTCATCCTTCCGAAAGTACGAAAGTGTACAAAGAGTGTAAAAACTCCAACAATTTTTATTCTTTGGACATTTTATGTAAGCGTCATTGAGTGAAAAAGTAATAAGACAAAAATCATTTCCGAGAACCTCGTTACTTTCACTGGACTGCCCACCAAACATAATCAGCCATTGAGTAACAAACGAGTTGCGAAACAAAATTTCAAATAGGTATGATTTATCATTTGACAAGAAGAATGAAAACAGTAGCGATAACAATCAGAGACCCAATTTATAAATTAAACCCCAAGTTTCGTGGGAGGTCTTGAAAAAAGCGAGGAATTCTTGCTTGACATTTACCATGCATTGTTGTATTGGGCTAGTCGGAGTCTTAGATTCGATGCTTTCCGTCCTAGAGTAGGTAATAGGACTAGCTCTTTCTCTGACCGGAGTCCCCGGAGGTACGGGACTGACGGGAGTCGCATTTCCCGATCTGTGATGTCTTTTCAGAGTCCCAGACCCATCGGAGTCAGTCCCGCTTCTCCGCCTGCTATGCCTTCTTGTTAAAGTGCCTGACCCCGAACTGGTAGGGCTTGGACAGCTATCCGGTTCATCGCGTACCGTTTCTCCGACTTCCTTGAGTTGGCGCGTTATCGAGGTAAGCGGTAGCTTCGGATTCATTGAAGGTTTCCGTTTAATCGTGCCCGTTGGGAATTCCCCGCACTCAAAAGCCACCTGACAGCGATAAAGCGGTGTCATTACAAGGAGTTTGTCTTAATTAGATCATCACGATTATACCCATGATTCAAACGTCTCAACTTACCTCACAACTGCTTGAAGCTCCGTCGGACATACAGCCAGAGGAACTAGAGCTGCTGGCTCTACTGAGCCTACCTTCGCTTACCACGTTTCTTGAATTCTCTGTGAACTGCCTTGCGTTGTCGTTTGTCGTATTGTACTGAGTTTGATTTGGGGGTGTTGCTATCGAACTGACCGAGCAAGACCTGGCGTGGGCCAACAGGTCGAGATCTTCCTGTGCCAATTCGTCTACGAGAGTTCTGTAGTTCTCCATAAGTTGTCTGCCATATTTTGCTATCCGTATGCCGACCATCCACCTCTCCAGAGCCGCACTGTCTTCCGCGCACAAGAACTTTATGTACTTGGTAGATTTTGGCTGCTGAAGCCTCGGGTGTTTCACGGCAAAGCAGAAGTCAGTCGGGGCTTTGTATTTCTTCTTCCAACTAATACCGTAATACACTTGGTTGACGTCAAACGTTGCCAGGCACACAAGGTCCCGAGCGCTTCTCGCCTTCTCCTTCGGCCAATAATAAAGACCAGATGCTCGCAAGATAAAGTGATACCTTTTCCAGCCCTTTTTACTGTCCGATTTCAAATACAGTGGACCTTCGATCTGAGAGAGTAAAGTAATACATACTATATTATAACTATTATATCACAGTTGTCAAACTCTACATTAAAGTGCGTAACATCAGTTCAATTCAGATGTGGAACATCAATATCTTAATTTATAAGAATTAATAGTTCTACCTCAGGCACTCCCGCGTTACTGCTGGAGAAGAACTCCTCCAATAGAATATTTCGCGAGTGATCGTCGTATTCTGCGTTACTTCTGTCTGATGGCCCAAGAAGGAATTTCTCTGCTGAGAGAAACAACTGCGTTTTGTCGGGGCGTTCCACGAAGAGTAACTTATTTTTGGAGTCCCTCGTCCATAGGAGCAGGTTTTCTACCAATAGCTCGTGGTCTTCGTATACCCTTTCTAAAAAATGCAAGAACAACAATCGTTAATACTGATGTTTTAAAACAGTGTTAACAAATTTGTCCTCGTAGCTGAAAGTGACTTACCCATGAAAAGATCAGGGAGATGCTCCACCACTGCCCATTTGGGGTCCATCGGTACGTGATTTTTGTCTGCCAAGAGCCTGCATACATGTGCAACGCTCATTCCCTCATCGACCAAAAGGCTCTTACCACTGCCGTCGAGCGTGAAGGCTTTGATGAAAAGTTTCTGCACGCTTGCCTCTCGGATCTTTTCCAGTGCGAGACGAATTTTTTCAGCCTTTGCCCTGCCTGCGGCGTCTGGAAACAAAGGCATCGATTAGCTACGTGCTATACGCGAAAATCAAAGTGAGAGGACAATCAACTTACCCATAAGGTGATGCGGTTGCTGTTGCGGAACGGTGTGCATATTGTTCTGAGGTGGTTTGTGTCCGGAGCCACTGCTGCTGGCCGAACTCTCGCTGGACAGCATCGATACCGTGTCTGAGAAGGCGCTGTCATTGTCAGGACTGTCCGTGCGCATTCCTGATGTGCAGAGTTGACGAGTATTATTCAAGTACGGGAATATATCCATTTATATACTCAACTCGAAAAACCTCGCGAGAGAACTTACCTCCATCATTTTTACTAATATCCGTGCTGTCTGTAGGGTTGATTCTCGTATTGTTCGGTCTTCCTTGCCTCTGAGAGTCCGGGGCTGGAGTTGCCGCGATATCACCGTCACAGCGTCGCTCCAAAGCACACAACTCACCAAGGATGGCGTCCAGATCAACATCTTGAGAATCTGGAAAAAATATAGCACGGTCATGACGGTGGTGGTCTCAAGATTGTAAAGGAGATTATCCGCAGCAAACATCTCGGCAATTACACATGTACGTTTACTCAACCATTCCTTATTCAACTATATTTGCGCTCGAATATACCCTGCCGATCGTAAGACTATGCAGTTTATTCTCCCCGAGCCGAATGGCGCAACCTATGGCTGGCTAATTTCCTGAGAAAACCAGTTTTGCGCTAATTGCTTGGATATTTCTTTCTCTACTCCACACCTTACCACGCCTGTACCCGCGCTTCTAAGGACGGTACGGTAAATCTTTTCACTCCGAACATCAGAAGATTGTCTACTTTTGCTCACTGAAGAAAAATGTCTACACGACAGGATAATGAACGTTCAAGTAGAAAGAATTTTACGCACTAACAATAAAGGTGTGTATCAGCAAACTAGTGGTCTGTGTTTCTCATATTTACACGAACGAAATAAAATAAAGATAATAAATATCCATTGCAAAGACAATTTCTGTATTTTGTACTATGACCATTGTTAATCTCTACTTGAAATGGTTTGTTGAATACAAAATTAGCGTAAATACTACATGGAAGTTCACTTGGATTATCAATTTCGTGACATATCTCAAACTAGATTAGGTCTTTATGCAAAACAGTATTTCAATTCCTACTTCTCTTTCATTTCACTTAGAGATTATCTAGTACTCAGTTTTTAAAAACTGCAACGCTTTTACTCTATTTGCCCCGTTCACGTTGTATATCTGGAAAATTAGAAAAGAATTAAAAACACTTTTAGAATAGGTAAAGGGTTAAAAGCAAGATGTCCTTCGCTGTCGATGTTATATTCCAATAATTCCAATTATTGCATCTCTATCGGATCATTACTTTGAAGCTCTACACGCAAGTAGGAATATTCGACATGTGAGATCAAACTTTTCGACACCGATTTTATTAATTTTTTCCATTCCGAGCATAAAGCCTTGAAGGCATATAACGCGATATGAGTGAAGCGCCGGATGGAATATGCACAAGGAAACTCAATCAGCCAGGAAATGCGTAATTAGATCCAATCACAACACATAAATACGGTATCTTATCTGAACAGAATATGAACTGGCATTGTTTCACGGTGATAACGTGATTCAATAACATTGAAATAAAGCACAGCTTTTCATATAAACGCACACAGTACATGTATGCATCCGTGCAAAGAAGCAAAGGAGACCGTACAGTATGTAAAAAGGCCTTGAAGCCCAAGGATAACAAAATTATGCTTTTTTCTAACAGACTAGTAAAACTAGTTGAGGGTAATTCGGGTGATTTAAGTATTATTTAAGCAGGCACGAAGGCGTAACATTCCATCGCGTAACTCGTTGCGCCCGAGCGTCACTCGCGTGGGATTTCTGATTCTTCGTTTTACCCTGGAACGTAGGTGTACGTCACTAAATATATATATAGATATCCAGTATATCATATTTTTCAAGCACAAGCTCGATAACAGTTTTGATCAAAACAAGGGATATTCTTCAACCTTCTTGCCCATCATATGGGAACCGCTGCTTTTCGGCTTATTGTAAATGCATCCTTTAAGAGATTCTTGTAATTTGCCTATCTTCAGCGTACGTCATCCACATCGAGTAATAAACCATTCGTTCGATAAATGCGTTTTCTTACGATTCAATGTTCGCTCTGAGTCACCATTATTCACCCATAAGAAATTAGAGGTACGGTAGTCTGTACGCTCGAAATGAATAGGTACTGTTCTTGCTACACGTAACGGAGTCTTTTCAAATAGGTATGTGGCATTTTAAACAAAGAAAGACTTTTTGTCTCTTTCTCTCTCTCTCTTTCTTTCTGTCTTCCTCCCTGTCTTACTAAAAACAAAAAGAACGCAAAGAGTGACGAGCGATGAAAAATGAGGCGATTCGATTGGAGTTTTTTCTGCACGATACTTGCATTCACCACATAAAGCAGCCATTTGCACCATAATGTACCATAGGCAAGTGATGCAGGCGTAACTGTTCAGACATGCATGACAGGGAAGCGAGAGAGGAGAAGGGAGATTAGGGTCAAAATTCTTTTATTATACCATTCGGTCATCTTTACTCTTGACAGCAGGAAAAAAAAGAAATATGCGATGAGCTAATGTATATTAACTAAATACAACTAGTAATTGGAGTAATGTACCTAAAATGAACTTGAATTTAACAGACAAGTCGCCAATCCACAGATAGAGCATCAGGTTGGCATGTTACAGGTAGCAGGTAGAACGAAAATATGTCATGCATACGAGATACGTCTCTGAACATTGAAAACTTTGAATGCGATAGATTATCTGGAGCACGCAATAAGCAATTACGCTATCCGAACTACTTGTGCGAATAACTCGTGCAGGTAGCTAGTATGGTCGCCATTTAGTGGCGCGTATAGGTGAGTGGCTGAGAGGTAGGAAAGAGAAAAAGAGAGGGAAAAGGCTTTGTCTCGAGGGGAAATTACCTTTGATGGTGAAGTATCCGAGTATGCTCTCGTTGCCGCCAGGATAAACGAGCATTTTCAGTGAAATAGTCAAACTCCAAAGCTTGCCCTCAATGGTACGTAGTTTGTTAATTTACCAACCAACGAGTACTAGACCGAAAATTATAAAGAGTGTAATCTACACTGGTTTAAAAAGTGAATGTCAAAGTATCATTGCACCACCTAGCAGCGTGAACTCCAAAAAAAGGTTACCGTGCAACGTTTCTTTCACTTGTCGGAAATTTTTCGACAGTGAAGCGGTTGTCGCGGTTACGGTACACTGAAACACTCCGTTCCACCTCATTTTCGATTACTCATCAAGTATCATCGCACACTCCACATCGATGAAGATTCAAACCACATTCACTTGGACGCAAAATAACAATAGCCTTTACCTTGAAAGTAAGGTGAATAAATGCAGGCGATGATTCTATGCACAGGCAACTCTCAGGGGACAAACATCTGATGCACACAAGTAATCCTAAGAGTTAAAATTCACCTCTTGCAGTTTTGGAATTACGTGAAAATTCCCGTGCCTACACAACGTCACGTAACAATTACAATATTGCCGTCAGCAAAAAAATTAATGTTCACTTTCACCCGGAGCACAACATTAACTTACGAAATGGCTAAAGTAGGTACACAGGTATCACGGAACAACGAAGAGATAAAACTGCAGAGCCGACAAATATTTTGCTAGCTTGGCGCGAGGCTTCGCATGTCAGTGGTAGAAGGAGAGGAGGCGGAGAGGAACTTTGTCACGCGGTGACGGTACAACGTAGAAAAAAAAGGTGCGGATCAGACGCATTTCTCTCCCACGCGAAAATTGGTGATATCAGAAACGCGAATGGTCAAGCGAAGGAACACGATTCGCCTTGTTGTAGCCCGTGCGACACGCGCATGCGACGGCGAGTAACTAGCGGCGCGAGTAGCGGTTCACTTTGCCCCTACTTCGCTCGCCGCGACCGGTCATGTGATCTACGGTGTTCACGTGTGCGGGTGTACCGAGTGCCCTGTCATATACGTACACGATCCAACCATTGTTACCAGTGCCTCTCTAACGCACATCTACTCCTAGCATGAGACTGCTCGGTTCGATGCTTCGTCACGCACCACACGCCAAGCACCGCATCAACCTCTAGCGTTACCCTCTTTTTCTCTTTCTTCTCGCGCTTTCTTCTTCTCCTTCATTCCGTTTTCGTTTTCATTAGCGGTATGTGATTATCAAACAGAAGACTCGCATGCGGGACATGACGGCGAGCCGGACCTGTACTAATTCACCAAGGTGTACTTGTGGCTACTTTTGGCATTCTGTGCCAAAACGGTTAGTGATCAGTCTCGCCGTCTCGGACCTCGGCTGGGCCTCGAGAGAATCCATTAGTATCCGTCGCTGTCGGCGCAGCTATACTTGGGTGACTAAACTGTTGAGAGTTCAATTTTGTATATTACACCAGCCTGATGATCTGCTGGTTGATATAGTCTAAGCACCTGTTCAAGCTTTCGGAAACGATGAGCGATTGGTGTGATTGAATAACTTTTTATCAGGGCCAGATTTAAATCTCAGACCTTTGTTCTCGAATACAATGTATGCCATTGCCGTTGAACGTACAGCGTACTGTAAAATCCTCCGAAATCTTACAGGATGTTGCATATCTGTCCGTTGTTGTTAGAAATAATTTTCAAATAATATAAGCTTACGATCGCACTGGTTATACCGCAGTAACGGTAATTTCACCTTGGACGTGTACGATAATATGCGTTGTACGGAGACTGCAATATAGTGAAACTATAATATTATTCGCGAATACTTTATCGATATCCGCTGACCATCATAATATATTTGCAGAGAATTTATCCCTTCTCACGAGGACGATCACCTCAGCGACAAGCTGTTTGCTCCATGCAAACGTGTGCGTATAATTTATACGTTTGTGCAGCGCGGTCAATTAGGCTACTCAAACTCCTGTCGTAGCTGTACGATGTTGCTGCAGTAATTGAAGTTGTTGCGCTGAATTGCCAGCCAATTTCCTTCGCTGTGGTATTACGTCTGTTGTTAGAAGAAAAACTCGAGGAAAACAGCGCAGCGTGATCAGACCATCGGTGTAATTGGAACAAAATAAAAAATAAAAAATAAAAAACAATAATAATTGAGCTCTCGGCGTATTTGAATGTCAGAAAGCCGAGTCAATGACTCGTCCTACCATTTAGGATACACGGCTGCTGGAAAAAACATGTCAATTTTAACGTGTTTCAAATATCTCGTTAAAAAATATTGAGTCACCTATTTCACCATTTTATTAATATGTTTCAAAAATAGTATATCGTCAAACCAACTTGAGTTGAATCCAGCTTTAAGTCAAAGTAGATCGGATAATTATAATCCCAATTAACGATTGATAATTGGAATGAAATTCTAAGTGGCAACGATATACTTGTTTACTATAATTGCCGAAGCAATTACGCATATACTATAGTCGTCGTTCTTCGGCAACAAAGTATCGAATTTACACGACTCCAAAGGCATCCCTGTCGCGAGTCCTTTGCATAGGTATGCTTTCACATACGTGCCTTGCGGCACACGCATAGACCATCTGTAGTAACAATTCCGTGAGGCGATATACACGCGTGTCCCACGGCCAGTCAGTTCGTTTAATTAACTAACGAGCCCCGCCCTTGGTCACGCGGTGACCCTTACGTTCATACGTGTAATACTGCATTACATGCACGCTATCCGAATCAACCCCGATGTGCCATCGTTCCACGTATCGTGTTACGGTATACCTATACATATATCCGCTGCAGTAACTGTCTGCTGATTTAATTGCGCGTTTTTATGGTCACATCCCTATACTTGCAACTTTGGTAAAATGTCATCGCAAGTGCAGCATCGATACATTCGTAATTCCTGTCGCTATGTTGTTTCAATCCTTATTCAGACATTCGTTTTTCTCACCTCATGTTATGCGTTTACTTAAAATGTATGGCCCGCACTTCAATCGCGGCATTGAGATTCACTCGATGATTTTTCAGTTCAAATCGTCAAGCAACACCGTCCTGCGGAATACTGTAGCGACTCATAACAAGAAGTAATGCCTTCGCACAATAGGGAGGATCTCCTTCCCGAGTGTTTATACTCCGTATAGCCACCAGCCTTTATTTCCGTAAATCCTCGTCTGCAGTGCACATTCTTTTCGCTGGGGAAAAAATTTCTCACTAGAGAGTAAATAAATTCTACAATTTGGAAAGCACTCCCGGTGTCGGCGCTCCGGGACGAGCGTATTGGATGAGGTGAACGCTATCCAATATCCTGTTACAGCATTCAGCAACATTTCTAGCGCAGTTTTAACGAAATTGGCCTAGAAAAATTTTCAGTAAAACTATGTCAGCCAATACAAACATAGATAAAACTTGAACGCGCAGAATTTGTATTAGTATATTCTTTTTCATTCGACATTCTGACACGGATATTTTGGTCACAGATGCGAAAGACTAATTCACCGTGGATCCACAAGCGGTAGACGGGCCGTTACATCTAAGCAATATCAGTGTAATTACAGTTATTATTTGGTTTTGTGTATGGATCGTAGCTACTTGTTCAAGTTAACGAGATATTATGCGACGTAGGTACAAACTAATCTCTACTGTCGGTATCGACTACAAAGTTGCACCGTAATCCTGATTTGAAAGAAAACGCGCGTATCTACGGATAACGGTTATTCGCAAAGGTATTATAATTACAAATAAACGTCGTGCGTATGCATCAGAAGTAAGCGTTCGTAAGTATCCACGCACGCAACCACGGCCGTACTTTCGCTGTCCGTATAATAGTTACCTAATACCGATATAGGCGCCCACGAGGCTGCATGTGTCAGAATACAAAAACTGAGCAAAGTGATAATATGAAAGAGACTCGAGTCAGGACCTGTGACAGTTGCACAGGCGGTTAGTAATAAACCATTAGGGAGAAGAGAATTTAGTAATTACGATGAAGTAGCGCCCGCGGCGACAGAGCCCGTTAAGCGCTCGTGTAACCTTAAGCCACACTTAAACGGCCCGGACGCGGCGGTAATCGCAACTTCTGTCGTTCGCAATCGGTACGGGTAAAGATAGCTGGTTGCTGGTTTAGCAAGTCCCTGCATTGCCTGTAATGAAACCAGGTCACCGTTCTTGAAACTTATACGAATGAAAAATGGGGCTGAAATTGTTAGAACGAAACTTCCTCGGGGAACAGTTAAGCCGGGTGGAATGTTCTCACCGTTCATCCCCCTCTGAAATGAAAAGTATTTTCTCAAGAATAATTAGGTCGTTTCTTTGGGGTGCTGCGGAATGGGAAGAGGCATTCAACAGCTAAAAAATTTTTCTGGGCGGGGGAGAAGGGAACTTTTGCAAGATTGAGTAAACAAAGACGTTATCCAATTTAGTACCAATATCTTGGTCGTGGTTTTCGTTGACCTAAATATATAGCGTGAGTTGCCTAGCCTGGGGGGTTCCATCTTTTGCGGTGGAATTCTTGATGAAAAAACGAACAAAAAAAATGTGATTTTATTCATAAACGTACATACCATTGTGGTTTGGGAATACAAGAATTTACGTTCAAGTTCAATTTTAAACGAAAATGGTAAAAATCCGAAGCGATAATACGTCTATAAGTAACCAATATATACAAACATCTTGCAGCTATTCGGGCAGATCGACAAAAACCTATAGAATAGTAAATCCGAAAATTACACCTACGTAATCTGCTGTGCAACAATGTACTGGTCACAACTAATAGAAATGCCGCAATTTTTTGTACTCAACCAACCGCGAATTTTGCTGTCGAATAAAGAAGTCGGAGAGCGTATTTCTGAACGTGTTCAATACACTGTACTATATGGTTGAATATCAATAAATTTGCACGGTGTGTTAAATCTGGTACACTTTAATAGTCAGCCATACTTGTGAAAGTAATATGGAGTTTTATCCCCCGCATCGACTAGTTGTTGCAAAGATGGTACATACACATACAACGGCGACACGTGGCTGCAGGAATCACTGCAGCTATATCCCTGCAGCTGCCAGCAGAGCCGAAAAATATATTTTTATCCATTGCGGAATGGAAAGTAAAGAATTTCCAACGTCGCGTCCCGTCGCATCCCCCGACCGCCCAACACCGCGACGATCCTTTAAAGTGCACAGCGAAATCGCGACAAGGACTAAAGTTTGGCGCTCGTCCAGTGCTACACACAGCAGAATTACTGCACTGATCGCAAAATGTTTGGGACCCTTTTCAGATATCAAAAGGTTGCAAAGAAGCCCGCGAGTCGCCGGGTATAGACTGGAGGTAAAATATTAGACCTGACTACAAGCCATTTTTAATTCTGAATAATCGACTTAGCAATTTTTGACAACGATCAAAACTGCGCTGTGTCGACATCACTTGAATAAGTATAATCCCGCTCTTGAAAATTTGACGGAGGATCTGATTTGGTTTAGATTCAGGTAAGCACGACTGCCGATATTTAGTCGTCAGTGGTAAACGGTTAAATTTAAATACATGGGGATAATCAAGACGTAATATGAATGATAAAGCAATCATTTCAAAGCTCCCATGGACTTTGTGCACTTTGCCGAGGAAATGATACCCTGACTACCTTTGGACGTGCAAAAAGTCGCAAACTCCTTTCAGCCCGCCTTGCAGTCAATTTCCGTGGACACAGAAGAGGAAAGAAAAATTAGCAAACAAAGCAGAGTATAAGAATTCATAGCGAGAACATCAAGGATTTATAAATTTTTTGCCATGAGATTACAAGAAGACGGGGAAAGTTTGATGGCGTCGATATGTCCACGTCCAGAGTGCGGTGGGGGAGTTTTTCATCTTTCCTGCAAATTTTTTGTTCATCTATGCGTACGTATTATCCATCTTTACCGTGTAACGGAAACCGGTTACTACGACGATAACATTGAAAAATGTCTCCCCTTTCCGGAACGGAAATCGACCCATTAACAACTGCCAGAATTGGACAATTCACAAGCCTTTAGTACTTTTTGTAAGCTCACCTTCCAGATTGGCCATGGAAAATCTGTAGCTATCGATTCTCGGAGTGTTGATGTCCGAGTTGAATGGTCTTAGCGTTGCCGAGCTGACGTTCTCGAGGCCCTGAAACAGAGAGCAGAAAAATTTGAAATAAGGAACAAAAGGCAGAAGATTTCCGAGATATTTCATTCACCGAAGAAAGCTTAAATTTCCAATGCGCTGCAGATGACCCACGGCATTCCATAAAAATGTAGACGTATGTGGTGAGTATGCGTATTAGATGGAAGTATCATTTATGAATCCGACGCATTTGCAGGTCCTTCTAACAAGATGCACCCTGTGTCAGTCACATTTTTTCAAATCATTACTTAACGGAAGAAAATGGTAAGTGCGAAAAATAAATGAAAGGAAGGAACACAGGTTAAAAGAGAAGGTAAAACTATTGCTGATATCCGTTTCTGCGTGCTAAGCTGCTACAGCATTGGTTGCCATGATATCGGCAGACTCCAATACTCTTCTCCGAAGACGAGTTTCCGCGTTTCCGAAGTTACCAGCCATGGATAACACGAGCGTGCGCTCATACCAGACCAGTATACATGAAACACGAGGATCATCATAGATGCGCTCGGACGCCCTCAGACACGACGCGTTCACTCGCACACGGAGGAGGCACCGGAGCGCAAAGCCGAGCAGTTAATCGGGCAGTGTTCAGTGTTGTGTTCACCGTTCACCGTTCACCGTTCAACGTTCAACTTCATTCTCCTCTCCTCGCCCTTCGCCAGCTACCTCCTCGTTCGCCATGACGACGACGACGACGACACGACGATGCGGTCGCGTCGGTCTCCTTGTTCTCTTTATGGAGCAACGTTTCTCGAAGGTACACATAACTATACCTATACCGTATACCTATGGTATATGTATACTTATGTATATTTGTATGAACTGTGCGTTGTGTGCGTTCGTACACACAAGTGTCGCGCACACTTGCGCACCCTGCGCTAAGTCGCGCTGGGCGACAACTACGGTAAACGTAAATATACTCAGTTGCGTGAGAGCGATTATTCAAAAAGCAGCTCAACAACTGAAGTCTATCATCAAGAGTGGAGTACGGAGTAGATATTTGCGTTTTTACTGTTTGAAGTCTGTTTTTTTTTTCACCAATCAATGGTCACTTTTGGTGTGATGATAATTCGTACCGCGTTTGATAGAAAAAGGTACACACAATACTTGAAGAGTTACAAATTTCACATAAAATGATTTCTATTCTCATTTCAGCTTTTTCCAGTGCTCGTTTTCTTAGCAGAGTATAACACGCGAAAGGTTTATAACTCAAGGGACTCCAGAATGTTCTCTGATGAAGGATTCCAACTTCATTTTAGTTTTAATTCGAAAAAGGTTGGAGTTAATTACCGGAAAGAAACAACTACCAAAAGTTTCCTTGTAAAAACGTGAAAGTCTGAATTACACTGTTAATTGTTTACAAACATGTGTTTTGTAGCAGATATACTTGAATCCCAGGTGCACAAGTCAATGAGTCAACTTGTTTCGGTACTGACGTAGACAAGTCTTACATCCATGATATTGGTAGCTTAAGCGCAATTTAGGAAAGAAGTTCGTGACCAGGAGGTAGATTGAAGATGAAAGGTTCGTCGAAATTCCGGTCAGGAAGAAGAAGAATTTAATAGTTGAAAGACGTGAATATAAGAAATCGACGTTTCGGCCGGGCCCTGCCGACCATCCTCAGGAATAAAATCTAAATAATTAACAAAAAATAGGATGCTTCAACACAACAATTCAGAGTTGAGAGCATGGAATATGTTTAAAATACAATATTTGTTGTTTTAACAGAATTAAGTGAAAATTAAACAGTTGCACGAAACTGTCAAAGTGACAGTTTTAGGTTACGTGTCAAAATTTTGAAGATAGGTTAATCAGAGGAAAAATGGTTTATGAGAAAAGAAAATATGTCAGAAAATGCTTATTAATAATTTGGAAAATGGAAATGGGAAAAGATTGATTAATTTTGAAAAGATTACTCACAAAAAATGACGACCAGTACATGCTTAGGTGTTGTTAGTAGTAAGCGCAATAATCACTACAAAAGCGTCTCGCCAATTTCTGCAGAGATCATGATTCAGAATTTTGCTAGATCTTAAGACAAGCACAATAAACGCCAAGATCCTTTGTGAGGGCCACTGATCCTGTAACGCATTTCTCACTTGAGGGACGTTGACAACGAAGAAGATATGGTTGATGTTACACTACCTCATTTAAAATAAATAAAAATAAGGATGATGTAAATGCGCTAACCTCCATCGATTGCTCGTTACTTTGAATGAGAAATAAGACCACTCTGCGTTCCTCGAGATCGATTGAGAAATGCCTCCTTAGCCGCAGCGTCAGGGTGACAGTCCCTCGTAGATGAAGTTTGATTTATGTTTATTCGGATGGATCTTGGGGGGTATTTTTGTCGAAACCTACTGCGACCGATGGAAATTTAACTTCTTAAGAAGGATCAAATGAATGATTTATCCAATCCAAAATAGCACGCAGTAACAATTCTATACCAGCACGACCGGTGATAGCGCAATTGTTTCATTCGCTGACTCATCAATTCTTCACGATGCTTTTGCTTTACCTTAATATCTACTCAGTGATAGGGCAGATTAGGCCTCACCGCCTCAGTTTATGAATTGCTAATTGCTACTCCTTGAACATGTTTTGTTGCATGCATAATCGAATGGAAATCTTCACCCTTAAACGTGATATATTCCTCAACCCATCTGACGGATTATACTCACATTTTCGTGGATCTTATGGCTTTTCCAACGGAACAACTTATCCATTTGGTGAGCTTGAATGGCTCCGGAAGTAGCAAAAATCAATGGTTTTTCAACAACTTTCTTGTCAGGTCATCTCGTAACGTCTTATTCTCGGTGATCTTTAATTCTCGACGAGAGCTGCCATCTCACAACCGAATTAACAGAAACGTGTACTGCTGACACGGTATTTAAGCCAAACGTAGTTAATGCATGTTAGCTTATCTAATGTTATATTACAATTTGTCTAATACTTTCTGATTGTGTCGCCGATGGTCGATAATGAAAATTGACAACAGTTTATAAAATTTTGAACGTAATTGACCTTGGACTAAAAATGGAAGCGATCCCATGATAAAAAAAAAAAAAAAAAAAAAACAGAGACAAAGGAAGCTCAAGTTTTTAAATGATGCGAAAATTAACCATCGTAATTAATTATACCATCTATGCTGCCAAGTGAGGAAAATTTTATTCGAAAAACAATCGTAACCTGTTGTCTAAAACAGGTACGTAAAACACGGTAATGACATTACTAATTGTTATAAATTTTCAAGTGGAGGCCTTCTCAGCTCAACGGAAGGCAATTATTTTTACAAGCACCGAAATATCTCTGGACAACACTGCCAACCCCGGTATGTCATATTACTGTTCATGGTTCAGTAGATGTATTTCGGACTCGCACCCGCCACTGTCGAAGTAGCTGGACCAAACCGAGACCTGCAGGGCACGGCTTTGCCTCGAAATTAACTGGCTTTCCCTTATCCCTTATATACCGGCCCGACTCCGCGCACAAGACGGACTTCCGGTAGGG
This sequence comes from Neodiprion virginianus, assembly GCF_021901495.1. NCBI lineage: Eukaryota > Metazoa > Arthropoda > Insecta > Hymenoptera > Diprionidae > Neodiprion > Neodiprion virginianus. The sequence continues at coordinate 41,189,295 of NC_060880.1, forward strand.
ACGACTTACTCGACTGTCGGAGGCGACGAGACTAGCTTAGGCGAGAATCGAGGATGCAGCGTGGAGCCAGCACACGCAAACGCAAACGCACCCGCCTACGCACACACCAAGGTACTCTACCCCGCCGGTCCGAAGCGGACAGAGCGCATGTGCCGCTATCGATTCCCTTTGCTCCTGGAGGATGAGAACGGGAACTCTCGTCCGCGTGCTATACGCCGATGCCCGGACGTTCTTGCTGTAGGAAGCGAAGGATTATCATCGTCAACCAGGTCAACCCTTGCTAAAGTTACGGGCGTCGAAAATCCAGACTCTCGTAACATTTTCAGTAGGTTAACCTGTTCACTTCGAAATGAAAGTATCAACTCAAAATACCTTTATCTGAGTAAATAAACACTTTTTGGACGATTTTGAGATGTTATGGACATGTTTCAGAAATTGTAATTTTTTTTTTTTCTCAATATTTGCGTTTTTCTCGCAATGTAATAATATGCGAATGTTTGCAACGAATCGTGATAGTCGATTGATCCCTTGACACAACGCGCAATTTTAGTTCTTGAATCACATTTCCTTTTATATCTAACTCTGAGACGAGCCATAATTCACAGACGTGTATGAACGCAAACGTCCATTGTTTGTTTTACCTTATTATACATAGACCTTCTGTAAAATTGTTAATCGTCAGAATTTGCATAATCTGAAGCACAACAGCGATTTTCATGGAAGTTATGAAATTTCACTTTACCATCACGGGAGAGTAACGACGGAAGATGACTCGGTGAAAGGGGGGTTAGCTGTCTAAAATTGCCAGATTGCCACGCGGTGTTGGCTCAAGTTGATGAAAGTAAAGTACCCCCTTTTTTCCGCCATTCATCAAGTCTGACAAAGGCTTTCTTCAAACACTAATTCCGACACCTCGGCTACTTTATGCGTAACAAAAACAGTCGCCCCATATCGCATCATCCGAGAGATTAATTGTTGGTGAAAAGGCATCCACGAACGGTTTTTAATGAGCCGGAATTGAAATTAATAAACAAAACATACCAACGGAGAATCGATTATCTCGATTAACATGTTATTGAATTACAAATTGGAGTTTCGCATTTTCGCTAAAAACAAGAATTTAGAATGCATAATTGGTAGTTATACACATTCTACTTTTCACCGCTATTCTATAACATGTAGCAACTATTTGTCAAGATTGAGGCCTGCGTACCGGAGGAAGGTCTCTATACGTACTTCACAAGGACTCGTTGTAAAACATCCAGGGAAAACGGGACACGATCGAATGCGGAATCCCGGGCAAAAAGGGAACCCTTGAAGCTGCGTGAGCTCAAGCTCACTTGTTTGTCATCCTGCACGCGTCGCTAATACTAGGTCTCGCGAAAGGGTAATAGTCAAAAACGGCAAGTCTGCTATCAAGTATACCTAAACGATTTTACGAGATCTGTACGATGAAGATTGCACGTATATGATCAACGAAAAAATAAAAGTAGATATATTACGAAGCATCGCGTGGCATAAGGTTTGCCGAAGAAATTGATGAAACCATTTGTGTGCACAGAGGAGTGTGCGCCATTCAAGAGTCATCCCACTATACCAGGTACCTACATACTTAATTACTGTACCAGACTGAAGCAGTGAAAAACATTGTTTTTAGCTTTTGTCTGATATCTGTGACTTGTTTTCAGTTTTCATCAGCGGTCATTCGTGCATTCTTGTTTCCCATGCTACCTTAGACTGAGAGCATGGATTAATTATTTCTTAGAACACATAACATACACTAATATTTCTGGGGTTTACTGTAATGTGATAGTGGAGTAGTATATAGTGTTTCACACACTCCCACACTTTCATTTGTAGTCCGGTACTTTGGCACTTTTTCTGTAAAGTGGCTACAAACTTTCATGCCGTTATTGGCGAACGTCTGTCAAATGGTACACGTCATCCCAAAACTGCAAAAGTACGTTTCATTACCATATGCACGCACTACTCGTCAACGAATGATGTTTGATTGTTGGCTCTTCATTAGCCGCTAATTCTTTGCGTTCAACGAATTCCAATACCATATACCACGATCTAGAACGGGTTCCGCGAAGGAACTCGAAATGAGATAAGACAGGGTATCTTGCTTCGCCGCCGGCATACCTGACGCGTATCTTGCAAACCTCTTCGCATGAGGAACGAGCGTGCATGGGTACAATGGCCGTTCACTTCTTGAGACTTGCTTGTGTTTGCGCGATTGTATCGTGATTTACAATTTTTCAATCATTTATCAAGTCTCGACGTCGTCACAGATTACTCGTTGTCCTGGTCGACTTTACTTGGTTATCACGCAGTATCGCCGTACACGTTTTCAAAATTGTCTTTGCAGGGCTTGGTCTTTATCGCCTGGAACGTCACAATCAAGATATCACAAAAAATAATATCAAAATGTAAAAAATCAGATGACTGGAAATCCCACAGGTGGATAATGTCAGTGTGACGAGTAGATTCGGCTCTTTTCAACCTCACTCGGTTCCCGATCGTTGATCGAACTACGACACGCCATTGGAGTTGCTAATTAACGGTAGGTCAACGAACAAACTTCTATGATGTTACACTTTAAAATGAAATATCACACGATTTAATCGGCAAAATCGTATACCAGTCCGCTATTGATTGCCACGTGCATTCCGTATATAATATCTTCTGATTATTGAGAGAAACAACGAATTTACATTTTTGTTAATCACTAATTAATCCTACACTTATTTGTTCACAACTTTATATCACGTAGATCCTTGAAAATTGCACAATGTTTGTTCAAATATTACGATCTGCTGCAAACTGAATACTTATTTGTGTCAAATATGCGAGTTATCAGACGTGTGGATCTTCCACATACTTTATCTACCATAAACACGAATTTATTAACAAAGGAAACGTTTGCATATGGACAGAACGTGACTAGGCATCGTAATCAGTGGAGGCCGAGCAATGCGATATTTTCGAAAATATCCTGTGAAAATTCCAGAACCCTCAGGTTGTAGATTTCTATACTTAGTCAGTCATCGTTACAATTATTCGTTCGAATCTAGAGCATTTGTATATGATTCAGAGCAACAATTCTATTCGTTTTAATGAAGTTTTTCAATTCCGTTGCAAAGACAACACTTTTACTCTCAACTTTCTCATGACTATGAAAAATTCAGTAAGTAGCTACTTAAGTATTTTTCACATACCCCAAACTCTCATTTACTTGCGGCTGCAATAGAATATATTATATCTGTAGAAAAACGTAGCGGAGAATTTCAAGAACACTTATTTTAAAAGCAGATCGCGCGGTTCTAGGAGTTGTATGAAGGTGCAGATCCTTTCGATACGTGTAAAGGTATATATACGACTGACCCAACGGATTTGCGGGAAGTGAATATCAGAATTGCCTTTAGAACTGTTTTGAATTGACCGCATCCCTTATTCTTATATCCCTACCGATGCCAAGGTGTCCCTTGTTTCAATTTTGAATCCATAGTAGCAAAATCGTACCACCTAAAATAATAAAACGGTAAATAATAAATAGGCAATAACACCCTCTATGAGACTTAGACTCATAGGATAGAAGACGGTTTCAAGTTATTAGTAAATGAGTTTATGTAAATTAATATGAATTTAATGGTTAAACGATTTCCAAGAGTCATCCATTTCCAATATGACATCTGCACATCGTAACATATGCATTCAATTTAATGAAGATTTGAGAACTTCCCCTCACGAATTTCGCCAGATTTCTCGACTGTGATTGACTTACCAACTGTAAAAATCTCTTGCAGGTGACCGCGTTCTTTTGGTGAATCAATACTTAACAACAAGCTACCGAAACAAATTCACGTTATTATATAATATGGGTATGGTGTAGGTGATTACATATCGGCTCAAGGAATGCAAGGTAAGTAATGGGTTGTTTTTCTGCTGCCGCGTACATCTGGGCGTGTGTTCATATCTGGAGAAGGGAGCTAAACAGTTGGTTGAAGAAAAACGTGATGCCCACTTCGGTGAACCGGCCTTACTCTGGAGTATTTTAAATAGATTTCAACCGCACATTAATTACATTCGTTCAAAAGAATCTGTAAAAAAATTAGGCAGATTCTTTGAACATATAATCGTTACGTAAGAAAAAGAAGTTACTTTTTCAAAACGCCGAATTTCCGTATCGTTTCCGTTTTCTACTGCGCCGTGAATATTAATAATTTCTCTGTGTCCAGCTGCGCGCTACTTCCGGTCGTTGATCTAACCACACACGCATTTTCCCTTCAAACACTGGATCCTAATCTTTTGCCATTCACTGCCTCTTGCATCTCAATCAGAGCCGTGCACTGTGGCGTACACAAAGATACTTACCTGTCGTATGTGCAGTGTATATATGTCAACATAATCACTCCTGATTTTTGTATTAACTTTTTGATAATTTTCCGCCCTAGTGGTAGAGAGTGTAGCAATACTTGTCAATCACACAATCCATGGTATTCGCACCATTTCTCTCACCAACTTACAATTACTAATTAGTTTTACGACATTGAAAATTAAGAACAAACTTTCCTTTCGAGAAAGTAATACAATTTTGAAATCACCTTCAGAAATTTCTTGATTAATGGTGCTTAATCCTTTTGTTACCAGATTCTCGGGGTACATTGGTGAAAGCATCGACACGCGTTAGCTAGCATTGCGTACAAATTGACATCGTGAAGAATCACGACGACTCACTTCTTGGCCTGGAGATAAATATCCCGTTGGTATATTTATCTTCATCTATCTGTAGTCACTAGGCACAGTTTTCTATTCTTATAAGTGCTTATACGAGGTAGCGGTTTTGCCTATGATGTGTACTCCGAGAATTCTCCGAACATCCCACGGCTTTTGGGAAAGTTTTACGTTCAATCGAAGGCCAAAGGCAATATCAATGACACCCCTGTACACATCCATACGTCCATGCCTAAACGAATAACGAAAATTTCACACAAATACCTACCCATGGACAGCTAGCACATGCTCGCATGGCTATATTTACCCAGGTTCTCTCGCTCGTCCCTCCGGTGCATTACACTGTCGGCACTGGAGGTATTTTTGGCAACGTGATTCAAGTACGTGGTCGACCATTCAGACCGGAGACAGGCGCCAGCAGCTAACGTCGCGCCAAGATCATTTATCTACTATTATTCATCGCCTTACGAATATTCGAACACCGGCCCGAATACGAACGCTGCTGATGCAATGGGACGTAGCCATTCGCCCAGGATAGTTTTGTTTACAGAGTCTTGTTTGGGCCGGTTAGAGCAGTCAATGAAAGAAAATAAAAGCTTAAAACGATAATCAATATTTTTTTATTGATCCATGTGTTATTACATTGTAGATCCGAGTTTAGTTTTGCAAATACGTACGCAGCCGATGAAACACATTAGTAAGGGAACAAACGGACATCCGGTGTTATTTCTGAAATACCAGCCTCGCACGGTTTGGATATGAAGCTATAGTGATACTGGAATCCGTCTGATCCCGGTTGGTCCGATAACATCAAAATATTATAAGGATAAATGGGTCTTTATTCTTGTGAGGAAAGATGCCGGATCGGTCAGAGAAGGAATGGTTGATATGACTTGACCTCATCTGCACTGATATACCTTTTTGCTGATTCCCGATATCTTTTGCCTCGCCCATTCGCTTTACTTCATATCGCAAGGCTGAATCTGAATCAGCGATCGCGGCAAGGAGTGAAAGTCGATATTTCGGAATTCAAATAATGGATGCAAATAAAATGTGAGAAGAATATGTGTTCACCTGCTTTTGACTTTGTTGTAAAGTCTGCTATATCGTTAGTGAAACAAATGCTGCTACATGTGCTGATATCAATAGTCACTCAAGAGTGGCAAATAAGAATATTCATTATCTTTACAACGTTCACGACTTTTTATCAACCTGGTTCAAGGGATTGTGGACTCATGTAAATGCTATTCTTCGTGAAAAAAGGAGTAGGTATAGGACCTCCGCGGTCACCCCGAGGAATCGTGTAATAAAAAGGTTAACTAAATAACGTCGAGTGAGTCGTCAAACATATAGCCACGTACCAAAATGGCCGCCGTGGGGCATGCAACAAAGCCTTGTTAACGAAAGTGCGGGTGGGCTGACCGGCTCCGATTAGACCCTCGGCTAGGCGGGCTTCGGAAACTACCTGCTCTTGCCCTCAAGGAATACTCAAAAGCATGAGAAAGGTGTCTTGGAGTCTAAGCCAACTGAGGGTCTCTAAAACCAACGGTCAGAATAATACTCTTGGTATCTTGCCTGGAGAACTTTATGTATCATACGATTTGTAGTATAAATACTCATGTCGATCTTCATTTTTTATTTCCAATTTTTGTATATAATTGATGATGGACATTAATATCTGCATGAACCCCTTTGCAAACTTTTTACCGCGTCTGTAATTGGGTAGAAAATTACATTGACATAAATTATCACAAAAAGTGTCTGGTTGCTTAATGATCCATTACTTGGGTAGACAAAGTTACAGTAACAGGAATTTACCATGCTTCATTCCGTCGCTAGGGGTGCCATTGGGAAGACTTCACATGACAGCAGTTCTTTATAGGCGACTTTCGCCGATGTTGACGTACAGATATTTTTTTACGGTATGACGAAGGTATCAAGGTGCAGCACGTTATCAAAAACTGTTTCTTTTTTTTTTACACCAGAGCGTGTATGGCTGTCCAAAAGTATGTATTTCCAGTAGCTGGAAGCTTTAATTCTATCAAATGGGTTTTAGTAAACCCTAAATCTGTACGCGCAATTAATGTCATGAATATACCTCGAGAACGCGACAAAGGGAAACGTGACAATGTCTGAGTAGTACAGCGGAAAATAGCCGAAAGTAAAATCGAGGGGTCGGTGGCAACTCATGCCTGCGTTTTTTTCACCGCGGTAGAAACCGAAGCTGAGGAAGAGGGTGGAGAAGGCGTGGGCACGGGTTAACGCACAACTCGTCTGCAGCAGGCATCCTGCAACAACGAGTTATACAAATGGGAAGGTTTTGTATTCAGAATGCAACTCGACCCACAAAGAGCAGCAACCATCCATAGAAGAACCACGCCTTGAAAAATTAAAAACACATCCCCGTACGGAGCATGAATGGTCCTTTACTCGCGTTGCGTAAAGACGAGGATCGGCGCGAAGTGCGCAACTGTAACACAAGAATACGTGCGAGCGTACAAACGCTAGACGCTCAATTAACAATTTTCAATTTTTCAAAATTAACAAAGAGTTCTCTGCTCGGTGGCGTTCAGTCAAAACTCCAGAATATTTCTCGTTCACCACTTACTTGCCTCCACTATGATTTTATGCATGTCTTCATGTTTTGTCAGTCCGTTTTTTGACTGTGTAATAGAGTCAAATTTTAGTCGGATGGTGGACTCCTTTCCTCGCCTCTTTCCAAACCTTAAACCACACTAAGCCCGTTACCGTTTCAAGCTTCCCGGCAGTTTTGGAACATGTACTGTGAAAGTGTTGTGCAATTTTCGTGGCAAATCCTTCCTCGAGGTGGTACGGCATGGTGAAATCCAGCTTCGCAAACATGTCAACAACCTCGTAGCAAGAATGTGAACCAGCGTCCGTTTCAAAAATTTCAACTTTAAGTTGCGAAGGTTAAAGAATGACCGGTTCGCTTAAGAATTTCGATATCTTTCACAGCTTATGCATCACGGTACTACACTACGTGGGCACGCATAATTTCCCTTCCTGCCGCAAGGCTCCTTAGCCAAGGGTCTACTCTAGGCCACAAGAATCTCTTTGGCTAGACTCTATCTATCGGGAGTGTGATTAGGTGTTGATCTGGCGAAATCATTCATATTACGAAACACTGCCGTATTCGTTGATAACTTACTTCTTCAACTACGTACTATTAAAGGAATGCTATTTGATATTTTGAATTCATTTGTCATTCGCTTTATTTCGTATAAATTTAACAATTCAGACTCGCCTCATTAGTTCGTCGAATCTAATGATAAATTGACCAAACATGAAGCTGACAAATTCTGGATGGGAATAAATGCAGTGAATATAAAACCACAGTTCAGAATGAACCCAATGATTTTGTGTTAATAACATACAGAGTATGTTAATATAGAGATCAGTGGGACCTGCGAATTGATGGTGAAATAAATGAGCACCACTATCGACTGGATTAGCAAAGACAATCAAAATGGAGTCCAGACGCATGGATAAGCCGCCGAAACACGAATAAAATTGACCATGCTTAAGAAACAGCTGTCAGACATCTGCGGGTGACGCAGCTCACCAACAGCAGCTCCGTGCTTTATTTCGGTTGCATTGCTGCTTTATACATAAAGCAGTGAAAGTGTACAGAATTACGTATTTGTTACGAAGAACGGAATCGATCACATTGAACTACAAATGGTCCGCAGGCAATGCTGGAAAATAAATGTTTTCGCGTTTGCAATGCTTTCCTCTATATCTACAGTTTTTCAAACTGTGAGTTAAATTATTTTCCTACACAGCGGTACTAATGGAATCTGTACCTCGTGTGCCTGATAAGTGAGCGAGACGCATCACCGAAGTCATGGTGAACTAAAAATAACCACCCCAATATTTTTAAGCCTTACGCATGCCTACAAAAATAGAAGACTGCAGAACTTTCGAACGATAACGTTAAGAAAGGGTCTGGTCTAAGAAGATTTTTCGGTACGCAATAACCTCCACACCAAATGCAGCCACTAACTCCATTTCCATCACGCACGGAATAGCCGTAAAATGCTGCATTAAAAAAGTCAGAATTTTCGTAGAGATAACATTACTTAATTACAATGTTTTCTCAGATTTTCTTGACCCGGTTGATTTTTTGCTTTTGTCAATTCGCAAGAGATGATCTCACTTGAGGAGGGCATTATCCTGGGTATAATGAATCAAAAATTTTGAAACAATTCAAGATATTGGCTTTTTATTGACTCCCAACAATTAGACTGGCGTTATATATTCCCATATTGAGTGGTGCAGAAGATGTTTGAATTGAGAAAAATGAAAACAATTATATATCTTTTGAAATTTTTCAACATGATATAATCTACTTCCGAATCATTCGAAAGCGGAACCTTACTCCAAAATAAACCGAGAAGCGCAATCTCAAGCAGCATATTCTAAACCGGTTGTGTTCCTGTCCGCAAAAACTTGTTTCTTCCGAACGAGGCTGTCCTCAATATAATAATTTGAAGCCAAGCAGTATGCAGATACATCGAAAATATCGCGGTGACTCAACACACCGCATTATTCGCCAAAGAGCTATAATTCGAACAAGTCCAAGCACAGGAAGCACGTATCACGAATAGAATGCCGCTGTAGGCAGAGTGAAGGACGCGAATAGCCCTAGGGGTAGCAACGTAATAGAAAACGCCGTCGTGGGTCGATGGCGGTGACCTGACCCTATACCATCCAGAGAGTCAGGAACTGCAAGCTTGGAACGTCCCGCGTCCCTGATTCTGTGGCTTCCTTAACTGGCAACGTGTTGCTTGAAGGACTGAAGAATTTAATTAACTGAACGGTAAACTCCTTATCTAAATTCCATCTTTCTCCACCCTTATCCAGGTATATGAGAATGATAATTGACAAATTATCGCACGATCTTTCTCAAAGATTGATGCTTTAAAAATAGTCTGCGGTCATGTCAGGAATGCTATACGTGCGAGACATTGAACTTTGCATTGCGTATGTAACAGAAGTGATGATTCTCGAGCTGCAGTAAGAGAACCACATGAAATGTACAGAAACAGACATTTTTGGGGCATCATGACTATACTCAACGTGGCTATTTCTTATATCACGGGAATTGTCTTGAATAAAAGTAAAACGAAACTAATGGCTTTCATCGGGGTGATCAACCCTCTTTAAAGGACGCTCACACGGGTGATCATTGACGACATGGCAGAAGAGGATGCCTTGAAAAGGATTAACCACAGTGCGTACGTAGGCGTGAAAAAGAGCAGAGAACAGAAGTTGCGATAAGTGGGTGTGGGCGTCCATCAACGAGGTTTTCCCTTCCACAAAGGGCAACTAAAGTAAGGATTAGAGCCTGGAAAAAAGTGTAGCCTTTGGGGGTGGGTGAAAGCGACTGGAAAGGGGAATAACCAATTCGAAGAAGAAACTGAATTATGCGCAACAATTAAACAGAGCAAAAAATATTTGGCAACTTACTTAACGTTGTCGTAAATCATGCTACACTACCGAGAAACGATTAGTTCATCATCATTCAACAACATATACTTTGATCGAAGACTGATTGGTAACTCATAAACCGTACGTCACTCAAGTCATGTTCACTTTCGTGCTCGATATTATGACAAATCATGGACCCTGAAGACAACAGCAAACTAATATGGCAAGCACGATATTCAACAAAATTGAAGTCGTGTTTTTATTTCTACCACTGTGGTACACAACATTATTTTTCCAATCGGTACTCTTTTTATACCAATTTGAATGCGCAAAACTTTTAGTGAAGTTTTCCAGCACGTTTCTCATTACTCTGATGACAGTAAACGCTTTGGATGAATAGCTACTGTTTACAGCTGGAATCGCCTAACCGCAAAACGTGACGTCATCGTCGTAATGCGTACACGTGTTCAAATTACAACAAACCCTGAAGATGCGGGTCTCGAATCTGCTATCTCGATGCCGCAAGGCCCCAATGTACAAACAAGTTAATTAAAAATATCTATTTGCCAGATGGGCGGTAAAACGTCACGCCTTGGTGAGTTAATTTCCAGTGAGATGTTTCAAAAAGTGACACATTGTGTAACGTGCCGTAAAGATTATTCGAACAATTTTAATGAGTTCTGAAATATTTGTTATATCCTTAAATATCAGCCGAACAAAAATTAATTACGATTTATATCGTTCGTCAAAATCTCAAATAATCCAATAGAACTGGAGGAAAAAATTTAATCACGCCGAAATTGTAATTGGCGAGTTTCCAAGACACGGTAAACCCGTTAAGCTAGGTTGTTAGTTATTAAAAAAATTCTTTTTCTACGTACACCGGCCTGTAAACAATCCTTTAAGTGGATGCTGAGTTTCCACGGTCTCGCGTCGGTCCATCGCTTCTTTCGTTTCCGAGTTACACGCACTAGTGTCGGAGGAAAGGCGGTTGATAAATGGCATTCTACGGTACACAGCGCCCTAATCAGGAGACTTAAGGGCCTGTAAGGTCCGTGTAAGCTCTGGGCCTCACAGCACAACCCACGACAGCGTCGTTTCACGAGAGAACCTTTCTCTCCCACTTCGTTCTTTCTCTCTATGCGACCGCCGCGTATATACGTATGCATCCATGCATTATATGTATATGCCCGCTAGTGAAATACGAATACAAAGACACCGGCAACTAGACGGGACGGTGAATTACAAGGCGAGGCGTCGTGACGGCAACGATATCGAATCTTCCAGACGTCGTTCTAAAAATATCCAAGCTGTAGCGTGTTGCCGGCATCGGGACCCTTGGCCACGGGGCCCTTCTCACTCCCGATGCTGATAAATTCCTATAGATATGTACGCCGTAACGCGTTTACGCCATGACTACGACCAAAGGCCTGCAACGCACGCCTGGACGGTGCGCTTCCGAAGGGAGAAACTGATATAAGCGCATGATTTATTGTAATTCCTAGATTCTCGCGGCAATCCCTCGCATGAAATGAAACCGCGTATAATTGTGTATTGTATTTTGACGATATTTGAATTAAATTTCCTGAGAGATATACACATAAGAAAGGTGATACTTGTACTACGAA